>NW_022631015.1:10805696-11187830 GCF_010015895.1 Lontra canadensis
TATATGTATATGTATATGTATATGTATATGTATATGTATATGTATATAAATTTAACAGAGAGGTCTGGAAAATGGATATTTAAAAACTTGCACCTTATGCCAAACCACTTCTTTTCAGAGCAAACAAGTACTTTAGGGCGTGGGGTGGTGGTGGTATTTAAATGGCTGTCATACTCTACTACACCGCTAACGAAATACTAATAAATGTCAGTACTGAAGGATACAGATGTCACAGACTCAGACTTCTGGAGGGAGCTTACCAACTATTCCAGCAAAATGGATTCTAAGAATATGGACATAAACCCGCCAGCAGGGCAGAGGCGCGAGGTTTCAGGAGACACGTTATGTCCTCCCTCCCTGACGTGCTCACCCACCAAAGTGGCAGAGGTAGGTCTGTCCCAGGTCCCGGGAATGAGCCGCCTCTACTTGACCTTTTGGGCTCTGGGCTTGACCTGCTCACTTGACCAGTTCACTTGGTCACAGAAAAATCCAGACTTTGTGTCAGCCTTTTTGCCGGAGCCTCACGGCCCCAGACATGTCCACGAAGGCCGCCCTGCATCTTCAAAGTGGAATTTAATGCTTGTGTGTATGCATTTGGCTTCCACGTTACTCAGGCTTTGCTCAGCTTACCAAAAAATGAAGGTTTTACACTTCACACCCACATACAATAAGATGGCTACCTAGGAATTCCCCCTCCGTCCTGCAGCTTTGTATTTCTTTAAAACAAAGAAACCTCATTTCTCTCCAACAGAATTTAGTCAACTCTTGTAAAAGAAAAAAATGGCAAAGGCCAGGCCATCGAAATGTTTCCTTTTCAGCAGGAGATCTTTATGTTGTGATATAAAGGATGCAGGTGACCCAGTGCCTCAGAAGGAATGACAGGGGACCGTCTAGCATGGCTCGGGGGCCTCGAACTCAGTCCTGGATCTTCTCCCAAATCCACACAAAGCTTGGGCAGCAAGAAGCTATCGAATGTGGCTCTTCCCTATCTGGCCAAGACTGGTTCTCCACATCCTCTGCCCCTCCCTGGAGCCAGTCTTCCTGGAGAAAAGGGAGCACCATGGTTTCTCACTCCTTCTGGAATCTTCTCTGGAGTGTGTCCCACTTCACTTCCTCAAGTGCATTTCTTTCTCCTGGGCGACCCTCAGCTTAAGCCTCACTTCCTCCTTTGACATGGACTCCAGCCTCTACTGATGAGTCGTTTTCCCAAATCCTGTGGGATGCTCACAGCCTGGCGTGGACGGTAGCATCACAGGGCTGCTGTGTATCACTTGTGAACCCCTGGCTGTGCCTTGTTTGGGGGCAGGTACCTCATATCTGCATGACCGTTGACCTTGGAAGCAGGCAATCCCCTATCTGACCTAGGCAATAGCCATTTGTATGTATTGACCCACAATTCACATACATACACTTTACCATCTTCAGTTGTACTATTCTGTGGTTTTGGGGATGCTCATAGGGTTGTAGCACACATCATCACTAATTCCAGAACATTTCTATCACCTTGAAGAGAAACCCACTCCCCTACAGCAGTCTCGCCATTCCTTGTCCCTCCCTACCCTGGCAATCACAGCCTGCAATCTAATTTCTGCCTGGCAATAGCAAATTATAATGGGCTTCATGCATTTTTTTTTTTCCATCAACATTCCAAAAGCTGGCACAAACATGAGATTGCTCATTAAAATTTCTGAATGCGTTGAAAAGGATCGCTTCGGTTGTGTGAATGCGCATCCATATTTAATACTTTTGAGGGAATGCAGAGCGATAACAACCAAAAAATGGTAATTGAATACAGAAAGGGAAAACAAAAGTTGGGGTGGAGGGGAGTGTCTGGTGAGTCGGAAAGGGTTGGGGAGTGAAGGCTTTAGAGAGAGAAGAAAAACACTGTCTTACAGGGACAAGGACATTACTCTCTTGGTATGTACCTTTTAAGGTCTTATCATGTGCCGGGTCCAGCCTAGCAAGGACGTCATCTAAACCGTAAGGATCAGGCAGGAGCTAGGAATCCGATCCTTCAGATGAGGAAGGAATCTGATGTTCAGAGAGGTGAATGTCGTCCCCAAGACACACAGCAAGGGTTTAATCAAAGCTTGCTGGTCTCAGATCCCATGCTCTGATACCGCGTTATTTCTTTTGAACACTGTGCAGCCATGGATCCTAGAACTGGTCCTAAAATCATAGCCTGATGAAGAAATTGTTCTTCCACGGAAAACAGCCAGAAAACGGGCAGGTATACGTTTTCCCTGCCTGCTCCAGAAAGGGGGTCTGCTGTTCTGTTAGGCTGCTCCAGTGCCCAGTCTCTGCGGCCTCCATGGAAAAGCCACTGGAACTTCTGGCCTTTTGCTTCCCTGAAGCCTCTCTTTGTCCAGAAGCAGCTTCTTCCAGACCTCAAGATCAGCTCCCCGGTTGGCACTAAGCCTCCCGAATGCCAGAGCTCCTCTGACCTTCTCCAGCTCTGGAACTCACTTGAGGGGAGACAGAGGCCCAGTCTTGCCCTCCAGGTGGCCCAGCACACAGCTGTCCCTGATGGGCGGGTCTCTGAGGACTTGGTCAAGTGTCTTTGCTGTCTCTCTTGCCAGCTACCTACTGTCTCGATCCCCTGACCATTACTTACTGACGCTCCTCGGGGCTCTGAGCTTCTCCCTTGGTTTTCTCTCCCCAGGCAATGCTCCCTCCACTCACAATGTTTCCATAGCCACCCGTCCCCATGCCAAAGACTCTCCAGTCTTCCGGGTTGGGTAATTTTATAGGTTAACTTGGCTGGGCCACTTTGTCCCGATATTTGGTCAAACATTATTCTGGGTGTTTCTGCGAGGGTGTTTACTTTTGTGGGTGGGGTTCATCTAAACACTTGAAGGCCTGAATACAACAGAAGGTCTACCTTCCCTGAGCAGGAGGGATTTCTGAGGACCGCCTTTGGACTTCATCTGCAGCACTGGCTCTTCCTAGTTCTCAGATTGCCTTTGAACTTGAACTCTTTCCTAAGCATCCCCCATCCGATTTTGGCCTAGCCACCCTCCACAAACACATGAGCCATATCCATCAAATAAATCTCTTTCTATGTCTGCACACATCGTATTAGTTCTGTTTCTCTGGTAGAGCCCTGACGAAAACAGTCCCACAGATTTACACCCCAGTGTTCATCAGTGTTCACAGAAACTCTTCATGGTCACATCAAGTCACGGACCCCTGGCTCTCTTTCATTCTCCAGAGCTCCCCAGAAGAATAGCTCCACATCTGGCCGTGGTAGCAAGTCAGAAAGCTGGCATCTCCTTGCCCCAGCTGACAACCTATCTCTAGTGCTCATATTTACCCTTCTCATGTATCTTTCAAACTATGATCATCCCTTTGTACTGTCTGTCCCCAGCTGTATAGCTTGGGCCGCTCTCGTCACTCCCTGAGTCTCTGGGCTTCCACTCAGGCCTCCCATGAATCTCTCTTTTAGAATGGCCAATCCAATGGTGCTCGTTTGATGCTTAAAGAGTCACCTCCCAATTTTCTCAAGAAAAAGTAACAACACAAAATGAAACAAAACATAAATCTCCAATGTGACCCATACCATAGCTTCTCAGACTTTCTCATGCAAGCCCATCTCCTGGAGCTCTTGTTAGAATGCGGCTCTGGGGGGGCACCTGGGTGGCTCAGTTGGTTAAGCGACCGACTCTTGACTTTGGCTCACGTCATGATCTCAGGGTCCTGGGATCAAGCCTCATATTGGGCTCCCTACTCAGTGGGGAGTTTCTTCTTCCCTATTCCTCTACCCTTCCCCCTGCTCTACCTCTCTCTTATTCTCTCTCTCTCTCAAATAAATAAATAAAATCTTTAAAGAATTAAAAATAATGCAGCTCTGCTTCCATAGCCTGGGTAGGGCCTGGGGAATCTGTGTTCCCAGCAAGCTCCCAGGAAAGTGGGAGCTGCTGGTCCACAGACCACTCTCTGTGTGTCTACGGCTCAGAGGACATAGCATGGTGGGTTCTCTCCCTCGTGTCTCTCTTGGAACCCAGGTGCTATAAACACTGGCCTTTTCCAGGTCCCCTGTGCCACATGCTGCCTGTCACCGCAAGGCTGACAGCACTTTCCCTCCCGACTCTTGCTCAGGGTTCAGGATTCATCTGAAATGTCACTCTGCTTACTGCGCTGGAGCTCCCTGGTTATATGCCAGCATTGGACACCGCACTTCGCCTACAGATCAACACACTTGTTACTACTTGTTCAAAGTCAAGCTTTCTTACGAGGTCATAGGCATGTGAGGGCAGGAGCCACAGCTGTCTTGTTATTGCCTCACTGGGGTAAGAATTAGAGCTGGGCACCTGGAACTGCATTCATTCATCCATTCATTCATTCATTTTTTTTTTTTTTCACTGAATCACCGTTAGGTCCGTTGGTCACTCAGTGAATATTTATTGAGTCCAGTAGCATTAGATTTGATTGTGAGTGACAGAAAAACCCTAGGACAGGTTTAAACAAAGTAGAAAGTAATTTTCTTCTCATTTATGAAGAGTCTGGAGGCAAGCAGCCTGGGATTAGCGGAGGGCTTGATGAGGTCTGCAGGGATTCAGGTTTTCTCCAGCCCACGATGGTGCCTGATGCCATGATCAGCCCCTGCTGGTCCTTCTCCCAAACAGCCATTGTCCTTGGAGGTTGGGAACAATGTCAAGTTGTACAATTTTGCAAAATGTTGGCTCTGGATAAGAGAGCCTCACGACAAGCATAGTCGCCAGATCCTAAATTTAATTTGACACCCCATGAAAAGAAGACAATGGTATTCGAGCCTTGCTGGAATTTCCATTTGCTACCCTTCCTGAATTTCCTTCTCAAGGTAGCTTCCAGCAATCTCCCTTTTTCCTCAGCACAATTATATGTCCTTAACACACTGAGGAGGAAGGCTGCTAGGGCTGAGAGTCATCCTGAACCTACCAAAGAGCCTTTGGCTGCCAGTCTTCTGCTCACAAATGTTCAGCTGCCTCCTCCTCAGCATACTAACGTCCATCCAGTAGGGCTCCCTCCTCTCCTAGGTCCCCGAGAGAGACTGGTTAGCCGAGTCCAGTAACACTTTTGACAGTCTTTGTCCCCTGTGGGTGTGTTGGGGAATGCACTGTGACTTTAGCTCTGAGATTCTAGAAGTGGGCACAGCCTACCATCCCCCCACCCCTATTCCTCTGAGCCCTGAAGAGCCTTTCAACTTTACCATTCCTCCACGTTTCCAAGTTCTCACTTGCCAGTCCATTTCATAAGGCCCCAGGCTCAGGCCCCTGGTTAACAACCTTAAACCAGCACTTCCCCTGGGTCGGAGAAATAAAACCACACACCTGCAAATTCCTTTCTAACTTTAACTCTGATCTTTAACTGTGAGTCGGTGTACCCTGTTCTAATTTCTCTAGGTACTGTGTCTGGATCTCCCACCTGTAGAAATGTCTCCAGAAGTTTCCTGCTCTAAGGAGATTTAAGGAGATGATGGGCTATATGGTAGGTGTCTCCTTAATTTGGATTTTAAAGGAATAAAGGTGTTTTGTTGTCATGGTTGTTGTTTTGCTAAAATCACCTGCCTTGGCCTGCTGTCCTCTGTTAACGGGATATCTATGATGCGGACATTTCAGGGAGATGGTGTTAAACAGGGACATTGGCAGAGCCCAGGGTACTTAAATAAGGAGCTCAAATTCAGGCTGTAGGGGAAATAGCTACCTTCCTTGGGAAGAAGTTATGTCCAGAAACACCTTCAGCTCTCCTGGTTCTCTCTCCCCTCCCAGGCTGGCAGGACCCTTATTAGCAGCCCGGGTTTGGAGGTGAAAGGTCCGAGGCCGTTTATTTTCTGTAGCCCCTTGTACCCTGACTCTAGGCTTCCCGATTTGTGTCCAGTTCCCTCCCACTCAGTAGGTTCCAGTGACCCGTGAAAGTCCCAAGCCTCGGAGACAGGCATTCACCCCTTCAGGGATTTAGGAGCAGAGTGATGAGGGAAAAAAACAACGCAAAACTGGGAATCGGTATGGCCTCATGGAAGAATATGATCCTTTTTTTGGGTGTTTCCACAAAGAAATGACCCTTTGTATTCTAGTTGCCCAGAGTCTTCCACTAATTTCTCTGTGGCCCAATTCCAGGGATATGTTTGCCGTGGGCTCCGTACGGCTTCCTGCCTCAACATGAACCTCTGTATGGGGGGGGGGGGGTGGGGGGGGGGGGGGCGCATGCGCAGGTTCCGCCACACCATGAGCCTGTGCACGTGTGTGTGCGCGCATGCGTGCACATGTGCACGATTGTGCATCTGTTCGTACGAATATGTGTGTTTTTTCTGGAGCGGGTAAAGGGCACGATTCTCCCCTTAGCTCCAGCGATCAGTTCACACAATGTCTCTCCCATACCCTGCGCTTCTGCTCAGCCCCTTGGTTGGAGGCCCTGTTACTTGACTCCCGCCAACCACAGGCTGCATTTTGCTCTCAGGCCCTGAGTGGGAGACTCCTCCGCTACCGTAGTCCCGCCCTTGCTAGATCTTCGGCTCAGGTCTGGCCTTCGAGGCTTGGCAGTGACAGTCAAGGCCTCTCCAGGGACAACTGGTGTTCTCATTTTCTACCAGCCCGAGCATGTCATGAACTTTCTGGCCCAGTGGCAGCTGAGAATACAGATGAAGACAAAAATCAAAAAAGGCCCTTGGAGGCTCTCGAAGGAGGCCAATCAAGCGAAGGAGCACGAGCTTCCTTTTGAAATATCTGAACCAGCTCGTGTCTCTACCTCGTGGTAGCTCATTTATCTCTACTTAATTAGAATGCCTCTGCAAACCTGTGCTAATATAATTCTCTGATGGCCTGCGTAGGCCAGTCTCTGCCTTTAAAGGGAGTGAGACAAATTAACCCATGCACCCAGGCCCTCCCCGCACGCCCTACCCCCCACCCCAGCACACACACAATCACAGACACACACTAAAACATGATTCACAGCAAATTGGCGTTAAAGACCCTGGAAGTTATGGTTGACCTTTTCCCAGGCCTCCTGGAAGCACCCTGTTCCATGGTCAAAGAAATGCTATAGAGAAATAGACATCTTAGTTCCACGCCACTTACACTGTTTAATTATGCAGAACCTTCTACAAATGCAAAGCTTTACTATCTTAATATGCAAAGTTGGAAGTGACAAATATTGAAAAGAAAGTCATTCCTAGCCAGGCCAAGTTCTGTTTTCCAAGAAAAAGCTCTGTCTCTCAAGTATATGGTTTATTTTTGTGTGTGACTTGGTTTTGTACTCTGGGTCAAATATCCCCAAAAGAGAGAGAGAGAGGGAGAGAGAGAAAAAAAAGAAAAGGAGAGAGAGAGAGAGAGAGAGAGAGAGAGAGAAAATGGAGGGAGAGAGCGGGAGGGAGGAAGTCAGGGAGGAAGAAAGAAAAACCAGAAAAGGAGATGATAGGGAAACATCCCCCACCCCTCAATTTCAACACAGAGATCATTCTTTTGGAAAACTAGGCTTTGAAGTAGTTATTTTTAATGCTTACTGATGGCCACCTAGGAACATTGTCTTTTGGGGAAACAGTAGGAACACAGTAATGTTTGTGTTTATCTCAATGATCTGAGTTCCTTGCAAACAGCTGAGTCCCAAGGAAGGCAAGACATGTTCTTTCAAGAACTTCCAGACAATGATCAGGTTATGGTCAAAGGAAATGCTCTGACTTTAGTCCTAGTAAGTTTAGTTTTCTGTCCAGCCAATGTCCTATTTTGGTTTTGTCACATTCACACATATGCGTGATCGCTCAACTCACAAAAACTTGTCACATCAAACTGAGTTTTAAGTCTTGTTAATAATGATTTAAAAAAAAAAGTCTCACTTTGCAGGATTGTAAGGGAGGAAAAGGTGTAATGAAATCGAACAAAACCTCCCCAGTTACAAGAATCTAGCCTCCTCCACTGAGGTTATGGGGAGTAAGTTCTCTGTAGCCGTTGTGATTTCTGAAGGACAAATTTGATCAGGGTGGATGGCTCATTCTTTACTTTTATGTCCTCCTCCCTGAAAAATCCTAGGCCTCCAGGAAGATTGCTGGAGAATATACGCTTTTTCTTTTCCATGCACAACCCCATGCTCTGGGACAAACACATGTGTTGGTGACTTCCATCGTGAATATTCATGGTAACTTATCTAGAATGTTCAAAATTGGTTTCTACTTTTACTCTTTTTTAATGTAAAATTTTGTGTATAGGAAACTATGGTATTATTTTAGAATTTAACTCTAAATCTTCTGTGGGAACATTATAAAAACAATCACCAAAGTCTATTCCTTCTTCTTGAACATAATAGGCAGTGACACAAGTTTGCTTTGAGTGCATATGTAAATGCAACATCATCCTGCGGATTGTATGCAAAGAATAAAATAGATCCATCACTCTCCCTTTCAGACAATGATGGTTCAGGCAGTGACATGATGTCATATTGAATAAACATTGAGGAAGAATTAGATTCATCTGATTATTTTGTATCGGTATTCATTTTTTTGTGGATTGTCATTTGGAACCACCAGTTAATATCATGGCATCTTCAACCATATATTAAAAGCATGGGTTCAAATAGCTGAACTATGGAAAGAGCCCAGATGTCCATCCACAGATGAATGGGTAAAGAAGATGTGGTATATGTATATATGATGGAATATTATGTAGCCATCAAAAATGAAACCTTGCTATTTGCAACGATGTGGATGGATCTAGAGGGCATTATGTTAAGCAAAATAACTCAATCAGAGAAAGATAATTATCATATGATCTCCCTGATATGTGGAATTTAAGAAACAAAGCAGAGGATCGCAGGGGAAGTGAGCAAAAAAAGAAACAAGAGGAAACCAGAGGGGGAGACAAGCCATAAGAGACTCTTAATCATAGGAAACAAACTGAGGGTTACTAGAGGGGAAAGGGGTAGTGGGCTGGGGTAACTGGGTGACGGACATTGGGGAGGGTATTGTTCTAATGAGCACTGGGTACGGTCTAAGACTGATGAATCACAGACCTGAAACAAATAATATATTCTATGTTAATTAATTAAATTTAAATTTAAAAAAAGCATGTGATTCAGGTTGTTAGATAAAAAGCAGGATGACCAGTTATAGTTGAATTTCTGATAAATTATAAGCAATTTTTTTTTTAGCATAAATGTATCCCATTTAGTTTGGGGGACATGTTTATATAAGAAAATATTTGTTGTTTATCTGAAATTCAAATGTATCTGGGAGTCCTGTATTTTTATTTGCTAACTATGACAACCTTAAATACACAGAGTCAGTGCTACTGCCAGGAGAGCTGTTTGAAACAAGAGGAGAAATCCCACTGGGCCTGAAAGATCTTAGTAACTTCCTGATAGAAGGCGCACACAACATACCTAGTTTTTCTTGCCACACTAAGGCAGAACTCCTTCCCTTCTCCATTCCCTATCCTCTCTGAGAAGCTGAGTGGGTGGAATGTCACTGGCATTAGTGTTATCTTAGAGTTGCTACTTGGGATTATTCCTATCACCAGAGCTTTAACAAGTGGCATTTGGGTTTAACGAATATTTATTGAGCGCGTACGGCTTTGCAGAGCAGTGTGCTAGGCTGAGGCTTTTTTCTCAAGGAGTTTAGAATCCAGAGATGAAGAGTAATGTGTTGACAACTGAAGCTGATTCAAAGCAATGTGTGAGAAGATCCAAATAACATACTACAGGGATGAATAAATTATGTGAGCAGTGGGAGATGAGAGAAGGGTTCATAGAGGAGAGAAGAATTCATGGTGGGTGAACTGGGTTGGCAGGGGAGGAGGGTTCTTGATGGACAGATATAAGCCAATAGCCTCCCATGCTGCAAAGATGGAATCATCAAAGTGACAGAAATAGGAATGTCTGGTTAGAGCCCTTGTGCAGCCCTGGCGGGAATGAGTCATTCATTTGTTTGTTGAGGAGATCTTTATTAAACACCATTGAACACATTAATGTAAAATTGCAACTGTGTAAAGAGCAATGAAGAAGAGACACATGGTTCCAGGAAGGGTAGTATATGAGGAAAGACCTAGTGAGGGCAGTTGGACATGGCATTTGTGAGGGAGGCAGTGTTTGAGTTGAGCTCTGAAAGGAGAATAGAATTAACCAGGTGACAGGGGCAGAGGGGGCATAAGGGCTTGAGAGGAAGAGGACATAAGACAGATAACGTAATATGTGCAAAGGCCCAGTGGCAGAAGGAATCAGGGGCTTTCAAAGAACTGGAAGAAAGCTGGTGTGTCTAGAACACAGACAGCATGGTGGCATATTACACTAGAGAGGCAGTAGATAGCAGTTGGATCCATGCATGGCATTTTGGAATCCTTTAGAGAGTTCTGTCATAACACCCTGAGCCCTATGGAGCCATTCTATGCAATTAAGTAATTGACATTGACTGTGAAAGAATCATTGGCTATACTGGTGAGAAGAGACTGGAGGGGAACCAAACAGCCATGAGGAGACCAGTTAGGAGGCTACTTCAGTAGTTTGGGCAAGCATTGAGGGAAAGCCATATTCCACTTCCTTCCTGATTACTTTTTCTGTTGCATTTTCAGGGGAACCTAAGAGGAGAAGCCCCAGCCTCCAATCAGCATGCCCATGGAACATCTGGGTCTGGATGGCCCAGCAAGGTGGGAAGAATCCCACATGTCACCATGTGTTGATATTGGTAGAGGTAGAGCACGGGGTATCTTACCAAACAGTAGCAGTTCAGCAGAGTCCCAAGTGGATATTTCAGGCCTCAGAGGAGCAGGGGAATGCAGGCCAACTCAAAAGCCAGCTGGCCTTGACTGTCCAAACTGGCTTTCCTACGCCAAACACCTGACAAGGTAGAGCCCCAGCTGCCCCAGCTGGAGTCTTTCTATTGAGACCTTCAGAATCCTAGCACTTTTCTTCTCTCACTGGTCCCTCTCTTCCCAGGTGGCAGGAGAGATGAATGGTTCTGTGACTCTTAGAACCCCTCCAGCCAGTTCTAAAAGCATTGGGCTTTGGTTGGCCATATTCACTCAACAATTACCAAGAAGTGTAGGTGACATCTCTTCCATGGTATTCTTTGATATTTAACCCTTGCAATATACGCTTGTTACAAACTCTGTGAATTCAAAAGATCCTCTTGAAGTATCCTTTTAATATCAACAGGTATGAATTGATGTAGGTGACATCGTGTGTCGTGTACAGTCAGAACAGCCCCCACAGGGAGGGGGAGCGTATTTGCTGACTGGCCACTTTTATGCATCTTCCAACTTTACCACAGGCCAAACCTCCCTTTGAGTAGCACTGGTCAACCTCTGACTATGTTGGACAGATGCTCATGAATGCCAGGAAAGAAGGCCAAATTCACAAGTATAATGGCTCAACATTGGCTCTTAGGCCCTTGGAAAAATGCAAAGTATGCCCGTGGGACTCCTGGTTCCAGACCAGTCCTATGTTGTGGGTTCCATCAGCCACATAGATCTTATTAGAGGTTAATAGATCCTTCAAATGGTGTAGCTCAGAGGTTTTCAACTTTGGCACTATTGACATTCTAGGTGGGGTAACTCTTTGTTGGGGGGCTGTCCTGTGCACTGGAGGGTCTTTAGCAGCATCCCTGGCCTCCCCCAAATCTGACAACCAAAAATGTCTGCAGACATTGGCAAATATCCCGAAAGGGCAGAATTGCCCCTAGTTGAGACTGCCACTGCACTCTACACTCCTCAGTTATCTAATGGGAAAATCAGGATCTGGAGAGGGAAGAATGCCTTTGGAGGACCCACAATTCTACAGAAACAACCCTAGAAGGGGGCCTCAGGTCTTTGAATTCTAGTCTGGGTTTGTCTCCACAGCCCCCCAAAATGGACTATTTTTCTGATTATGTCACATCTTTCTGTCCATGTCCCCCCTCTAGACCCTGCTCCTTATTCCTTCCCTTTTGTTCGAATGTCTTCTTTCTTGCATCCTCTTACTCCTGAGGTTTTCCTGGAAGCACTAAGGCATTTGTTCCGTCAAATTCCAACCCCACAGAAGAATAGGTCTCAAGCAAAACTCTAAACAAGATGAGAACCGAAGCTTTTCATGTCTGCCTTGCCAGCAGCCCAGCAGAGTACTGGGCACAACATAGACCCCTTACGTGCATGGGTATGTTTGTGTGTATGAGAGAGAGAGTGTGTGTTTTAACTGAGTACCAAAAAAGTTATCTTTTTTATTCCTTGTCTTCTATTCTAGTGAGTCATATCTTGCTCACGGACAAGGGTTCTTCTCTCCATCTTTTGCTTTCAAAACAGATTCTCGCACCCTTTATTCACACCAAGGCGTAAATAACTGGTAATAACCACAGATGATAATTTTCTACAGAGTTGGCATATACTGAAAGAGGAAATACACAACTTCCTGTAACACAGAACTCTGGGCCTTTTTCTAAATGAATAGTGTAATAACAAAGTCCACAGTGAACACAGACAAACTCCGATTTCATCACGGCCACCCATAGCTCGTACAACACTCCATTTCTTGGTGTTACGGCATACTCACACGACTCAGCACACTGGGCCATGGAGTGCCGTGGCGGGTGTACCCTGGCCAGGCTGCCCGCATGCTAGCATTTTCCTTACAGGACAACAACATGAGATCTGGGTCCCAGCACCCGAGAGATGGGCCCTTCCGGAGAAGGTGTGAACATTCTTCTCTGAATTTTACTTATAGCCAGCTTCACTTAATAATCTAACAAGTTTGCTATCAAGAATTTGAAGGGAAGTGGTTTTGTGGGTTTGAATGCGTTCTTTATGTTGAAGTGTTGTGTCCCTCAGTTATGGATGGGAAGAAGTGTTTTTGCTCTCTGACCTGCTTTGGAAGCCAGTTTGCTGCCTGGGCTCTGCTCCTGGAATCTGGACGGAAGGTTGTAGGTTCAAAACCACCTGCAGTCATGAAAGGGGTGATGCCCCCTTGGTGTCTGTGCCCACACTTCCCTCCTGGAGTGAATGTGAAGCTGAGAGAGGTCATGAAGCTGTCAGAAAGCGTGATGTCTATTCAGATCAGAGGACACAGAGTCATAAAGCTTTCAGGGCTGACGGTGCCTCAGAGCTGTGTAAAGCTGGTGAACATCGGGGGGAGAGCTTGGTGATTTATTACTTCATCGGCTTCTGACATCGCAGATGTTATTTCTGCTGCAAGATGAGCTAGAAGAGCTGTGATATGAAACCAGAAAATGCACACCTCATTTCTCTCTGTTGGCTCTTGGTGCGGCTGGTGGGTTTTTTGTTGTTGTTGTTGGTGGTGGTGGGGCGGGGGGCGGGGAGGCTCCAGTGGAGTGTCATGGTGCAGGAAAGAGGGAGACCTAGAAACATGACTCAGAGCTGGGCCATGTGTGGAAAGGAGCCCGACATGGGAAGGAGGCAAGGAGGGAAATGTGCTTGGCCTTTGTGCAATGCCAGGTGGGGCATCCCTCTTCACCCAGTGACCCCAGGGTGAGCTGAGCAGTCTTACAAAATAGAACCCTCTGGCAGAATGAGAGCTCCTCCCACCGCCTTTGCTTGCAGGAGTCTTGCAGGGAGTGCTGTTTCTGCAAGGAAGGTAGTTGTGGAAGGCATTGGCGACCTGGAACCTGGTTACTCAGAAGCCTTTCCCAGTTAACCTAAGTTTAATGATCCTTTGCCCCTGAAGGCTAACTTGAAAGAGAGGCAGAAATGATTAGTCCCCAGTTTTTTAAAAGGCAAATTATTTGTTCAGATTCTGGGGAATTAAGTATCTGATCATATCCTTGAGACCAATAGAAGCCCATGAAAGCTTGATGTCATGGGATGGACTTTGAAGGCGAGTTTTTGTCCTGTCCCCCAACCCCAGCCTTACAAAGGGGGGGGGGGGACTCTGTAAATAATGTTATGAGTACATAAAGTAATTTGACCTTAGAACTCTAGGCATACATTATTATTAGCAAAATCAACTGTGTATACACTGGAATTCTGTCTGTAGGCTCATACTCAAAGCAAAAAAAAAAAATAAATACCCTACAAAAGGAACACACAGACATGTGTGGTCTGGGACAGATTCCCTTTCCTTCCCTGGGTTAGAAAAAACATCTGTGACTTTAGGAATAATCAGCATCATTTAGGCTATGCCAAATAATACAGGTAGATACTGTTTACCTTAAGATAGACCGAGCAAGTATCGGTATTCACCAGCCATTTTTACATCTAGGATGAGGACACTGAAAACAATATCAACAGGTCAAACCTTTGAGATCAGTTTGGAGGGTCATCTAAATGGCGTGGTGGGGGGAACCCAAGTGGCGGGATTGGCACCTTAACACACACGAACAAAAACAAACAAAAAACCCCCTAGAAACAAAACTTCTTCCCCGTCTGCTTGCCTCAGTGGCAGAAATGGTACCATTAGGAAATCATTCATTTAGTTTTCCTTTTAAAACACAGATAACTCCCTTAAGAATTTAAACATAGAGCTACCCTATAACCCTGCAATTGCACTACTGGGTGTTTACCCCAAAGATACAGATGTAGTGAAAAGAAGGGCCATCTGTACCCCAATGTTCATAGCAGCAATGGCCACGGTCGCCAAACCGTGGAAGGAACCAAGATGCCCTTCAACAGACAAATGGATAAAGAAGATATGCTCCATATATACAATGGAGTATTATGCCTCCATCAGAAAGGATGAATACCCAACTTTTGTATCAACATGGACGGGACTGGAGGAGATTATGCTGAGTGAAATAAGTCAAGCAGAGAGAGTCAATTATCATATGGTTTCACTTACTTGTGGAGCATAAGGAATAACATGGAGGACATTGGGAGATGGAGAGGAGAAGGGAGTTGGGGGAAATCAGAGAGGAGACAAACCATGGGAGACTGTGGACTCTGAGAAACAAACTGAGGGTTTTGTGGGGCAAGGGAATGGGAGGTTGGGTGAGCCTGGTGGTGGGTAATAAGGAGGGCACGTATTGCATGGAGCACTGGGTATGGTGTGTAAACAATGAATCTTGGAACACTAAAAACAATACAAAATAAAATTTAAAAATATAAAAATAAAAAGATGAAAAATAAAAAAAATAAAATGCTGTATGAGAAATAAAATTTTGCTTGGACAATTAAAAAAACAGGTATTTCTATAAAAGGGCATTATATTGTCCATATTCACTTACATTATGGAAATATTGAGTTCTTCGTATTTGTCCAGGTCTAGCGTAGTTACCCATGTGTACGGAAGAGGTTTTTTAAAATTTTTTAATGAGGTTTGTTTTTTTTTTTTGAAGAATTAGAAAAAAATTTTTAAAAAGATTTATTTATTTATTTATTTGACAGAGAAAGAGAGAGAGATAGCGAGAGAGGGAACACAAGCAGGGGGAGTGAGACAGGGAGAAGTAGGCTTCCTCCAAAGCAGGAAGCCCGATGTGGGGCTCAGATCCCAGGACCCTGGGATCATAATCTGAGCCAAAGGCGGACAATTAATGACTGAGCCACCCAGGCTCCCCTACAGATGAGTTTAATAGGAGGATTAATAGTAATGAACAGAGTAGCTCCCCAAACACCTTCTTCCTCCTTGCAAATCTCTGCCCTAGCACACCAACACTGTCCTGTCAAAGACAGACTTGGGAAGGCAGTCATGGAGTGAGGTGGGCTTAGAATCAGCAGGGTCAGGTTTCAAATCCAGACTCTGCCACTTGAACGCTGTATGCCTTTGGGCAAATTACTTAGCCATTCCAAGTCTCAGGTTGCCCAACTATAAAATGGAGTCAATAATATTTACTTTGCAGTGTTATTGTGAAGATTAAAACTGATGATGAATGTGGGGTGCCTGGGGGTTTCAGTCAGTTAAGCATCTGACTCTTGAGTTAGGCTCAGGTCATAATCTCAGGGTCTTGAGATCAAGCCCTGTGTTGGGCTCCACACTCAGCATGGAGACTGCTTATGGTTCTCTCTCTTCTTCTCCCTCTGGCCCTCCTCTGGCTCATGTGTGTTCTGTCTCTCTCTCTCTCCAAAAAAAAAAAAAAAAAAAAAAAAAAGAGTGCTAAAAAATTGATGATGAATGTAAAGCCACATGGTAAATATTCAACACACGATGAAGATTGCAGAGACGGAGAAGATGATGATTTCTTGCCCCACTCCTGGCCAGCCCAACCGTGGCCTTGGAGCAAAGGGCCGACAGGCTGGGGGAGCACAAGTGTAAGAACACGTTTGACAGGTCCTAGATGCCTTGAGGATCCTGGGCATCTGGAGGTGGGGAGGGTGTGGAGGAGGAAGAAGATATAGTTGGCTAATCGCGGAAGACAAACTATTTCTCAGTTTTTCTGGGGGCGGGTCTTCTTCACACCTTCCATCAAACATTCTCCATGCTGAAGAGCGTGTGTGTGTGTGTGTGTGTGTGTGTGTGTGTGTGTGTGTGTGTGTTTCTGATGAATTCTTTTGGGGTTGGTGCTAGATAATTTCCAGAATTTGATTATGACCCAGTTGGCTCACTATGGGCACAAAGCATGCATTGTTATGAGTAATTTTTTAATTATTATAAGAACTAAGCCGATTTGGAAAGGAAGCTCAGATGTTGTGTGAGATCTGTTGTGGCTCCTGGCAATTTCTTTTTTGACAAGATTTGAGATGCCTGAGCAACCTAGAGTACTAGGTGATCATTAATGACAATCATGATAAGTAAGGATAAAAATCTCTAAAAATGATGATAAAAAATTTTTTTTGATGATGAATTCATCTTTTCAGGTCTCCTAGCATTTTCACACTCAGTGTCTTGGTCTGTATAACAACTCTGTAACATAAGCTAAGTAAAGGAAGTTAGTAGCTCCATTTTGCAGATGGGAAAATTGAGTCTTTAGAAGGTTTAGTAACATTCTCAACAGTGTTTTGCAGAGCTGGGATGAGACCCTGGATCTCTGGATGCTTAGTTTATACTAAAAGACACTAATGGAGGTAAAACAGCTTATCCGTTTTTGAAATCAAGCTATATGAGCCCTTTTTATTTGCCACATGTCATGTAGGGCATTACAAATACGAAGATAAATGTGTCACAATCGCTTCCCTCAAAGAGCAGTTGAATTGTCTTTTCTTTTATAAACTGTACCTAGTTTATAATTTTAATTTTCCTAATTAAAATGGAGAGACAAGCTACCTGGCAAGTATGACTATTTTTATGGGAACCACTGGAGAGATTATATGAACACGGGTCGTGGGAAATTCAGGGTATATGGTGGTTATTGGTAACTTAAGCCTTGTTTTTTACCTCATTTTCTCCCTTTCCCCTTATTTTTGCTTCACTCAATTCCCCAAACAGGCAAAGTCTGAGCAATGAAAGATCACGCTGGCTCAGAGGTGAGCCAGGTGGTGGCAGGTTCCAGACCAACCCGCCATTGCTGCTGTGATGTTAGATTCTTGTCTCACCCCGAGGATGTCAAATTTGGAGCTCATCTCTTTGGAAGACACCTCTATCTTAACCACCTCCCCAATTCCCTAACTTATTCTGACCTTGAAGCATTTCTTATAAAGAAATAGACAATCAAACACCTTACGTGTTCTGGAGAATTCCCCAACATGGAAATTCAGCAACAAAAGGGTGCCTAGACCAGATTTGCAAAGGGCTGTGGTTTAAGGAGGCCCTTTGCCTTGAAACCCACTAATTGAGGTTGTGTTGCCATGAGTCGATGGTGCATAAGGTCAGGCTCTCAGATGACCAGCAGAGGGCAAGAGGAAATTAACGAGAAATTTCCCGGAAGAAAGAACCAAAGAGGCTTTGCTTTAAAGATTTACTTTTTCTGCACCTTGAACATTTCTGGCAGCTGTGTTGCTGACAGATTTGTGGCAACATTCTTCTGGCCTAGGTAAATGTTTGCTCTGTTTTTTTTCTCCCCACTTCATGTATTTAAGAGCGTATGGGTCTTGAATCCCTCCCTGCCCTTAGGTGGAAACACGCAATCTACCCTTCTGAACGTAGAAGAAGGAAAACATAGACTTTGTTCACTCCCCAGATTCTCTGCTTGAAGCAAGTTTAGGAATTTATGTGTGGTTGGAATGGGGAATGAAGACTATTCTGGAACCTGGCTACCACGCCGTATTTCCAATTTGGCTTCAATTGTTATGTCAGGATAGAGAAAAGCATTTCCATCCACATAGCCCAGAAAACCAAAATAGAAAACTCTTGAGTTGAACACAATATAGACTTGTTAAAAGCGTAAAATAATTTAAAGCCTCTCAAATACACAGGTGAGAGGTTTGCAGGAGAGCAAGGGAGAGCGAGAGGCCTGAATTTCAGATAGATATGGTTTTGTAAATCATGACAGCTTTATATGAAGGTCACCAGTAAAATCAGGTGACATTTTAACATACAGAATTATGCATTAAAGCGTAGACTCTGTGCCAGCTTCTCACCCAATAAAATTAGATGGAAATAGTCCTACAGAAAAGAAGTTATTCCATTATTTCCCCCCACAGTATTCCTGATGGTGAAAATCTAGGCTAACTAATAGTGTAGCAGGGAACCTAAAGGAAATGAACCTTAAGCCCTTGGCTAATTTTTAATTCTCATGATTTCATGATATGCATAACAATTACATTTTGGGTTTTGAGGCCGTTTTCAAATGATTAAACATATGCTCAACGTGGGGTATGTATTCCAGATAAACCATTGTTTCAATATTTAAAATCATTTAACTTGGATAATCAGACAGGATTTTGAAGCTTTTGTGTATGTGTGTTGGGGGGGTGGTTTGGTGCTGGCGGTTCTGATTAAATGTAGAACAATTCAAAGGAGTTCAAGAGTCTGGTCTGCATGATTAATAGTCTGCAGTGGATATTAGAAATCCAGACAGACTAAAGGCAAAATGCCTTCCTCTCGTAGACAGACTGTATTCTAACCTCCGAGGACTCTGCACATTTAGTCACTCTCTCAATTCGACTGCGTTTGCCAACCCCGGGCGTCGCTGGATTAGAGAGTAGTGGAAAAAAACCCCTCCCAGGAGTGATCGTATCAAATTCCCCGAGTGTTTAATCTGTCTGGCACATGGATGGCCCTCTTGGGCTGCAGAGAGCGCTCAGCAGAGAGAGCCGTCTTGGGCTGGCGTGCCGGTGCTTGGAAAGTGAAAGCAGGCGGTTATAGCCTCCTCCCCAGCCTGCATTCCTGGCCTTCCACATCATGAGGCCGTTGTTTGGTTGGAATGGGAGAGCTTGCCTTAAGGTCACACGTGGATAGGTGCATTTCTGTCTGCGACATTGACACCGGAAGCCTCTGACCTCCTTCACGGAAAGGAGGCTCGTGAGTTCTCACCAAAATTTGAATTTATGGTTCCTTAAGCCTATACCGTTGTGGACCTTAGTCAAGGGGAAGAGCAGCCCGTTTCCCTCAAAATAATCCATGTGGAGCATCCTCTGCTCTTCTCAGGTTCAAGGCCAGACTTTGCCATTTATTAGCTCTGACCGTGGGCAAATTCCTCACTTTCTCTATGTCCCAGTTTCCTCAGCTTGCTTTATTTATTTATTTATTTACTTATTTATTTAAAGATTTTATTTATTTGATAGAGAGAGAAATCACAAGTAGGCAGAGAGGCAGAGGCAGAGAGAGAGGGGGAAGCAGGATCTCTGCTGAGCAGCGAGCCCGATGTGGGGCTCAATCCCAGGACCCTGAGATCATGACTGGAGCCGAAGGCAGAAGCTTAACCCACTGAGCCACCCAGGTGCCCCTCAGTTTCCTCAGCTTTAAAACAGGGACAATAATAGTAACTTTGTCCTAGGGTTGTTGTAAACATTGACCAAGTCCACTTATACATACAGATTAAAGTAGTTGCCATATACATGAGAAGTTAATATTTATAACAACAACAACAACAACAACAATAACAACAACAACAATATCTCCTTTCTTTCCTGAGCCCTGGAACATGTTAATATTGTTCTCGATACATCCTCTTTATCAACAAATATTTCCTGAATACTATTATGTGTAGGGTATTCTGTTGAGAGCTATTTTTTAAAAAAAGATTTTATCTATTTATTTGAGAGAGAGAGAGAGTACAAGCCAGGGGAGAGGGAGAGGAACAAGCAGACTCCCCACCGAGGGCAGAGGCCCACTTGGGTCTCAATCCCAAGAACCCAAGATTATGATATGAGCTGAGGGCAGACGCTTAACCAACGGAGAAACCCAGACGCCCCTGGAGAGGTTTTCTGACACTAACAATGTAATTATTTTGGCCTTTCCATGTGTTCAGATGTGTCTAGCAGACTGAAAGGTCAGTCAAAATTTGGGGGGAGGGTGACAGGAGGCAGGAGGACACTGGGTGACACTTGAAGAAGTTGGGGTTGATGCCTTGAAGGATAAGAGCCTAACACTAGAACATCAGTGTGGAATCCTGGGATAAGTAATCCTCGGTTATTTCAAAGGTCCATTTTGGGAATGAGTGGGGATATTAAGAGTATATAAGGAGGCCTTTTTAGTGTCCTTAAAGTAGCAAGTTACGCCCAAAGGGAGGAACTCAGTGGCAGATCCTGAGGGGGGACATTTAGCAGAAAGAAGGCTGGAAGAGACAGAAATGGTGGCTTATTCAGGGAAAGGGGAGGAAGAGATGGCTCTGGACCTTGTAGATCCCATGGAAAGAGACTGGGAAGCAGGGAAAGAGTGGCCACTGGTGTTCCCTGGAGATGGTTGAAGGGCTGTGGGAGAGGCACCAGGGTCTGCTTCTGCTGTCATTGTGAGAGATGAAGAGGTGGCTGTGTTCCCAGCGTGGTGTAGAGAGGCGAGAAGAGATGGGCCCCACAGCTGACAGGCCACCTCAGGAGCAGGTGTGGCCTCCTGAGTGACTCCCCAAGAGAAGGGACCAGGGAGCTGGGTGGAGCCGTAGGCCCCAGCATCCAGCGTGGGCTGAGACGTTCCCGCAGTGGGAACCAGCCATCTCCTCCAGCCACCATCCCGGAGCAGAGTCGGTAAAGCTTGAGGGCAAGAAACGGTCACCCAAGAATTGAATCTCTGGCCAAGTCGTTCTTTGAGTATGAAAGCAGCAGGCAGATATCATCAAGGGTTGAAAAGCTCAAGAAATACAGCATCTGTGGGTCCTTTTTGAAAATAAAAACTGTGTCTTGAAAATCAATCCAGCCAAATAAAAAATGAATAAAAATAAAGAATTCAGGAACTGAGAGGTTGTGGATTCATTTAAAATAGAACTGAGACTGAAACACCGTAGGAAGTATGGCTAAAGAATGGAACTTAAAGGTCACATGTAAATATTACAGCTAATCCGACTGGGGATGGGAGGAACAGGGGTGGGGAAAAAATACGATAACTTCCTTCCTCATCTTCTCTGTCAGGGAATCAGTAGAGACTCCCCAGTGTTGAAAAGGGGCAGTTTAATAATAATTTCAGCTCTTAAAATTTGGCATCCGTGTTTTCTTAATTCAGGGAGAACTTCTCAGAACCCATGTCTATTGGTGAAGAAACATTTGTCTGAAATGCATCAGTTTCTTCAGTTTTGAGTTCCTCATCTGAAAATGCAGTTGAATTCCTTCAATTTAAAATTGCATGTGTATCATCTCATTTTTGTAAATGTCAGTGTGGAATCATGGGATGATTTATCCTGGGTTATCTCGTCAAGGAGCTTCCGTGTATCCATCAGGCTTTGTCCCTGTAGAAGTACCCGGAGAGGTGTCTGGAAGAACGCGTGTCAACTATCAGTCGTGGTTCTATTTCTGCGTGGTGGGATTTGGGGTGATTTTTAGGTGTTACTAAATTTTTTTCTGATATTACTTGAATTTTTCGAGAGTATTTGCTGGGCTTTAATTGATTTCATTCTTTCAACAAATCTCTGCTTGGAGTTTTCAATTTTAATTTTCCAGGATGTATGGATTAGGGACCCTTGTCTCCAAGAACTGTATCCTGGGATAACAATTTGAATGATTTCATTCATTGTCCTTGCGTCCTTGTGTCCATGTGGTGTCCTTATGACCAGTAATGTCGCTGGGGAAGTTATTTCAACTAAAGCTGGTCATCTTTTTACAGAACAAGAGGTCATTCTTTCAGAGGGTTGGGAGTAAGGAATTGGGGGAGAGGTATTACAGATGAAGCATATTTATTAAATAAAGCCCTCAACCGGTGCTTCTCAACTGGGTGTGATTTTGAGCCCTTTCCACTCCAAGGGATATTTCGTATTGTCACAGCTGGGGTTGGGGGAGTGACATTGAGTAGACGGGGTTCAAGGATGCTGTTAAACAGAAATCCACAGGACAGCCCTCACCACAAAGAGCGCTCTGGCCCCAAATGTTAATAGTGCCAGTGTAGAGAAAAACCTGCCCTAAAGTTTTAGAGAAGAAACCATTACATAGACAGTTAATTCACTCACAACAGTGAGCCCGGAGGCAGAGGATTCTATCTTGGAGATGAAATCTAAGAAGCTGAGTTTATTCTTTCTGGCCACTAGAGTTCTTAGCCAGACACATTCATTAAAAACAACTGCTCTGCTTTTTATTGGGCTCTAATTAGGCTTCCACTACAGTATCATTTCTTTTGTCACCGATGGATGAGAAACCGTAACTATAATCAGGGGCGTAAGTCTAACGAGTGGTCGGTGAAGTTTTCCGTGGTACCTTCACTACCAGCCTGACAGAGCCGGGTCTCTGATCGTAATTCTTACTAGCTCAGCACAGCTGGCCGGGCAATCTGAAGTCTGTGACACCAGCGGATGGTCTGGCTCGGTTGCATGAGGCAGGAAGTTCACGCCGGAACCACCGGACCCATCTGGTGAACAAGCATGCAGGGAATGAACTACCCTCTCCTCATTCATGTTAAGGACCATCCATCAACGGATGGGAACAGGGTTGGCTTCAGTGGAGCAGACATTTTGCTCTCATCCCAACAGGTTTTTGGGCACCCACGCCCAAGAAAAGTTGCACGTGGTGGAATTAGCTGTCTGACTCGTGACTACAAACAGCCCTCATGCACAAAACTCGGAGCATCTCTGGTGGCTGTTTCCAGGACCTCTTCCTCAAGTCAGAATTCCTGGATGTCAGTGACTTTATTTTAGCCACAGTCATCTCTCTCTGGCCAGTGCTTCCTGCAAATGTCTCTTTTCCAGAGACCAACCTGGAACTGGCTCGTGACATAACCATCAGACTTAATCGCGCGAAGGAAAAATGACTCTTGTGCTCGTTAGACTCCAGGTGAACGAATGAACTGGGTTTTTGGTCTGAAGCTTTGATAAGGTCAGCCATCTTTGCACAAATAAAAAGCTACCATTTCCTTGGTTTCAAGGATGTAGTTTTCAAGTACCTTTTTATAATGCCTTAACACTTGTACTTTGACTTAACTCTTCTAGCTTATGAAACGTAGAATTGGCTTTATTGTGATATAGAGACCTTTCATACTGGGGAGCAAGGTGGGCATCCAGAGCTGTTAGAAGCATTGACTTTCAGCGAAATATGCTGATTGCTGTGTATATTATCAATTTATGATAGAAATCCTAGGGGGTAAGAGCATGTTGATGTGTTGATGCAGCATTGATGAGCTAGTAAGACGAGAAAGAACATGCACCTGTTATCCATGATTGTTGAGACATGGGTCTTGTCTGGGGGAGACAAATTGCTTTTCTTCACCTTTTTTTCATAAGTGAATTCTGTATGAGTATTTTATCTGGGGCTTATGATAGAGCTTCTTTCTTTTTTTTTTTAAGATTTTTTTTTTAATTTAATTGACAGACAGAGATCACAAGTAGGCAGAGAGGCAGGCAGAGAGAGGAGGAAACAGGCTCCTCGCTGAGTGGAGAGCCCGATGCCCGATGCGCGGGGCTAGATCCCAGGACCCTGCGATCATGACCCGAGCTGGAAGGCAAAGACTTTAACCCACTGAGCCACCCAAGCACCCCAATAGAGCTTATTTCTAAGCATGTTCCATGACCATAGATGGAATTTAAGTTGAGAAACGTAAAATGTAAAAGGGGGGCCCCACCCCGGCGGGCTTTTCCTCACAGTAGTCAGTGCCCTCGACCGCAGGAGGAGGCCTCAGTTCTGCAGGCTCTGAATCCTGACATTCTCCATTCCTCCTGAGCTGAGGAGGCTCAGAAGACCGTTCAGAAGACAGAATGAAAGTTGATTTAGAGTGAGAAATATTACCGCAGAATAAGTCAGAGCACTGATGTTATCACGAATTCCATATGGGCTGCGAGAACATCCCATCTGGGGACGGAACAGTGTGTCACATCTGTGCTCTGCTTGTTTGTGAATGTGTGTTGCTGAACTTACTTCAAAACATTACTGTATTTGTGGGGTTTTTTTTTAGTAGAATTTTTTCACAAGCGGAAGATCCTCAAAGTATGTCTTGATTAGCCTTTACTATTCTATATTATATTTTGGCACTCCTAAACAGTCTTTCGAGCCCTCAGTGTAGACGCTAACCAACTAGTAGATTTCAGGCTACTGCAAGATGACGTCGCCTACAGTCAGCTGTTGTGTTTTTGTGTTCTTATCTTTGCGCACTGATACTTGTGCAATTATTTGACTTTTTTTTTTTAAAGATTTTATTTATTTACTTGACAGAGATCACAATTACGCGGAGAAGCAGGCAGAGAGAGAGAGGAGGAAGCAGGCTCCCCACGGAGCAGAGAGCCCGATGTGGGGCTCGATCCCAGCACCCTGGGATCATGACCTGAGCTGAAGGCAGAGACTTTAACCCACTGAGCCACCCAGGTGTCCCCAATTATTTGACTTTTTTTTTTTCCCAGTTTCAATCTGACTCTTTTATAAAAGGAAGCAGAAAACAAAGTGATACACGAAATGTTCAAGCTATTACCTAATACAATTGAGTCTTTAGACAAAATGGCGAACCTTAGTTTCCAGTGGATGCTTGTCATGAGAAAGAATGAAATTAAAGCACATGCAGGAAATGTTGAAAATACATTGTCAACTATTGTGCTGAAGCATTTTGATAGTAAACTTCAGTTCCTTCAGAACTGGACACTTAGAAGACACAAATCTCATGTTGGGAATTTTGCATACAATTTTTAGGAACAATGATATTACCTATGGGGGAAACTTAGGGCTTTTTTAGATCTGAAAGAAACCCCATCTCCGCAGAAGTTTTCTCCATACTTGAAAGTTCTGAAAACTACTGGGCTAGTATGCTGCAGTCATATTTCAGAGCAGAATCTTAAGATAAATTCTTAAGGCATCCTTTCCCCTCTGCCCAGTACATTCCCTTGCCCCCGTGAGTGAACACGGGCACATTCTTCTGCTCCCGGCACCCAGACCCCACAGAATCTACCACTCTTTTGCACACTAGCCTTTCCCCAGGCACGACACAATGTACTGGCCTGTAATTGCAGAATGTTACTTCCTCCACACACTTTCTTAACTCTCCCTTAGCATTACACTTACAAACGCCCTCAAACCTAGTTACTCCAGGTCATGGGTAAGTCCAAACATTTTCCCTAGATTATCCAAGAGGATCACCTTTCCTGATTTTATCCTTAATTTGGACTCATTTATTATCATTCTCTTTGGCCTGACTCCCCTCAAAGAAATGTTAGTTTCATGCTAAAGGTGTGAATTGTTTGTCATAGTTGGAACCTCAGGTCTTTTTATTATCAGTAATAAAGACTTCATCTATCACTCATCATGTTACATTTGGATAACCTTCTATTGTTTACAAATAATTTTCACAGCTGGGCCTTCCTGCTCTCTGATTTTGTAGCTGGGTACAGGGAAATGGGGGAGGAGAGAGATCAATCCTGCCACTCCCCACATCAGCCCTGATGTTTGTTCCCACAACTGCTCCACCCCTCAGGTTAGGCAATCACCCCTCAGCCCCATCTAGCTCCTCTCCTAGCAGCTGGTGGGAAGGCAATCTTCCATGGCATCTTTGAGGTATTCTGGTCATTCTTTGGAGAACACAGATATAAGCATACTTTTAAGTATTCTGTATTCTATATATTGATCTTCTAATTTAACTCTCAGGTAGAGACCTTATTTTTCCAATTTTCCAGTTAATCTAGGGCACCTTCCAGGAGATCCCACACTTCTGCTCTCTTTCCCTATGATCCTCTGCCTTGTCTCTCAAATTCCACATATCAATGAGATCATATGATAATTGTCTTTCTTTGATTGACTTATTTTGCTTAGCCTCTAGATTCAACCACATCATTGCAAATGGCAAGATTTCAAATTTTTGGTGGCTGTGTAATATTCCATTGATGTGGTGTGTATGTATATAAATGTGGTATGTATTTTATCCATTCATCTGCTGATGGACATCTGGGCTCTTTTCATGGTTTGGCTATTGTGGACCTTGCCACTATAAACACCTTGCCACTATAAACACTATAAACATAAAAACTATAAACACCTGTGGTGCAGGTGTCCCTTCGGATCACTGCATTTGTATCTAGGGTAAATACCCAGTAGTGCAATTGCTGGGTCTTAGGGTAGCTCTATTTTCAACTGTTTGAGGATACTGTTTTCCAGAGTGACTGCACCAGCTTGCATTCCCAACAACAATATACTTTTTGACTTTCGTGGTTCCCTAAGGACATCTGAATTTTGGTTGATGTCACCCATGGACACAGATAAGAGCAAATTTCTGGGTTTTCAAAGCAGAGCTCCAGCTCCTTCTAGAAGTACCAACTATACTGGGTTCTACTTGACTTTCCCACCTCATATTTTTCACCTGATTTCTATAGGTGGTGCATCAATCTCTTATCCATTTGTTTAATCTGAGTAAATTCCTAAGGATCAGATTTGTGCTGGAACAGAGATCAAATTAATTTGTTTTTTTTGACTTGTAAGAGCATATCTTGGAATGTGGTGACTAGACCTGCGGACCTGGCAGGTGGCTGGTCTGTCTGGCTCCTCCCCCCTCATTAGCATCTCTATTTCCTGGACTTCTAACGGACACACGTGGCAAATGAAAAAACTAGAGGATACATTTTCTGTGATGTACATGACAATGGAAGTAGTAGTTTTGTTTGCCGAAACATGGTAGAAAATTAAAATAGATCTTCAGTTGATTTACATTGAATTATTTTCTGATTTATAACCTACCTGGTAGTAATTTTAATACTGGATGTCTATCAATCAAGGATAACTATAGCAAACACACATATGAAAACATCCTATTGTTAACACAAAAAGAGTAAGAGAGCATACGTATAAAATAAGACTGAGTTAAAGTTGTTGCCTTTTAATGGTAATAAAAAAATCTTCCAGTATTCCAGGAAAGGGCTACATTTATATTTATTTCAGCTGACTGAAGTGGGAGCACTATGTTGTATCTTAGTTCCTTAACCTAGTTTCCTTTAAATCTACTTGATATTAGGAAAATAAATTTTACTTGTTTATAACAAAGGTCAGTAAAGTTGAAAACTGAAATTCGAATTTGCCAACTTGAAGAAAGGGCCCAAATTCCTGAGATTCCTTATCAAATACTTCATGCAAGCCTGGGCATCCGGATTTAACTATAATTCAGCAATGGGTATTCAACACCAAGGGGTGTCCATGGAAGATTTGGGGCTGGGACTTGGGGGCAGGGAGGTAGGGGAGGGAGGGGAAGTTACTGATGATATTGCAGAGTCGACCTTCCGGTCTCTAAGTAACTTCCGGTCTCCACCCATGCCGCTCTGTCTGCTGAGGTCATGGGCATTCTTCTCCCTGATGGGAATGACTTGAATAGTTAGTGTCTGACCTCTGATGTCTAAGGCTCTTTAGAGAACTGGTGAGAACTTTGGGAAGAGACTCCAGAATTCTGTAGCTGTCCAACTTGTTTTGGTCTGTTTTTGTTTTTGTTTTGTTTTTTTTTAATACTTTATTTACTTATTTGAGAGAGAGTGAGTGAGTGAGAACACGAGCAGGTGGAGGGAGGGGCAGAGGGAGAGAGAGAAGCAGACTCTCCACAGAGCAGGGAATCCAATGCAGTTTTCCATTCCAGGACCCTGGGATCATGACCTGAGCTGAAGGCAAATGCTTAACTGACTGAGTCACCCAGGTACCCCTGTTTTGGTCTGTTTTTATTCCCAGGGATACATTCAGATTATGATGGCAAAATGGATCACTTGTTACCCAAAGAACAAATAATTTAATCAATAAATGGCCAGAAGACATGAACAAACATTTCTCCAAAGAAGACATCCAAATGGCCAACAGACACATGAGAAAGTGCTCCACATCACTCGTCATCAGGGAAATACAAATCCAAACCACAGTGAGATACCACCTCACACCAGTCAGAATGGCTAAAATTAACGAGTCAGGAAATGACAGATGCTGGCGAGGATGCGGAGAAAGGGGAACCTTCCTACACTGTTGGTGGGAATGCAAGCTGGTGCAGCCACTCTGGAAAACAGTATGGAGGTTCCTCAGAAAATTGAAAATAGAGACACCGTATGACCCAGCAATCGCACTACTGGGTATTTACCCTAAAGGTATAAATGTAGTGATCTGAAGGGACCCATGCACCTGAATGATTATAGCGGCGATATCCACAATAGCCAAACTATGGGAAGGGCCCAGATGTCCATCGACAGATGAATGGATAAAGAAGATGTGGTATATAGTATGCAGGCACCAAAAATTTGAAATCTTGCCATTTGCAATAACATGGTTGGATCTAGAGGCTATTATGCTAAACAAAATAAGTCAATCAGAGAAAGACAATTATCATATGATCTCACTGATAGTTGGAATTTGAGAGACAAGGCAGAATATCATAGGGGAAGAGAGTAAAAAAGGAAACCAGAGGAAACCAGAGAGGGAGACAAGCCATAAGAGAGCCTTAATCAGAAAACAAACTGAGGGTTGCTGAAGGGGAGGGGCGTGGTAGGCTGGGGTAATTGGGTGACGGGCATTGGGGAGGATATGTGTTGTGATGAGCACTGGGTGTTATATAAGACTGATGACTCACAGACCTGTACCCCTAAAAGAAATAATACATTGTATGTTAATTTAAAAAATGGAATTCTTATTAATGGGTTTGTGCCAGATTAAGTACTGAAATCGTACGATACATGACTGGAACTTTACCCCAAAGATTTTCCTGAGAATATCGCCTTTACTTCCTCTGTTTTAAACCTGGGATAAGCCATAAAGATATGAACAAACACTCCCTTATTGATTAACAAAGAGGAAATACTCCCTTGATGTTAGGGGCATATCATGAGGCTCTTTCTAGCATTCTGTCAACTTCAATTACCAAGTAAAGCTACAGTGCTCATTACTTTTAGATTAGAAAATGGAAAGTGATTATTAACTGCTCTTAAGGGGAGCTGTAATTACTGTATCAGCAAATGCAGAGCAAACTATGTTGCTTCTCCCCTCCCTCGCTTTAATGCACCAAGGGTTCCAACATATCCTCACACTGTTCTAATTTAAAAGAGTTTCCAGTGATCCCCAGTACCTCAGGTATTTCCTACTCTCAAAGGGGTAACAGCAGCATTTACCTACTTAAATAAACAGTCACTCTCAGGACAGGTGGTGAATGGCCTTGGCCATGGCTTAGTCTTTAGTGATGTGGTGGCGAAGCCAGGAAACTCTTGGCCACTTAACTTTATCTGAAGAGCAACAGTGTCACGTCTGCATTCATGAGCTCAGAGGGTCCTAGAGACTCAATGAGCTTAAGCAATCTGACTAATAAGGTGACAAGGAAGGACTTGTTCACCCCTCCTACGGTTAGCCTCAGTGTTCATTTTACGCAAGGGAGAGACCTGTGTCTGTCTGACTGTGAACAGAGCACATCCAGAACTCACTGGGCGCCTTTCAGCATCTCTGCATTTTGGGGTCCCTCTTAACCAAAAAGGCATAGTGTGTTTCTCTGCTGAATATTCCGATTAAACTCAGATAGTGAAATAAATAGATTTGCAGAAACCCCCCAAATACTCCTGTGTCACACCAGCTTAACAGCCTGCCAAACTCTCAGGAGTAAGGGGATATAACCTGAGGCCCATCAGTCTTTGGTGCTCTCAGTCTTTTAGGGGATCCAGTGGAATTTAGTACAGGACTGAGACTTTATAATAGCATCTGATATAACACATATAATGTGTAGATATATATGATATATATAATATATATTATATATTATAGTATATTTGATATATAAAATATATTTGATTATATAATATATAATACAAAATAGATTTGATATATAAAATAGATTTGATATGTAAAATATATTTGACATATAAAATATACTATAATGTATATTATATATTATATATTATATATTATATGACATGAATGTGTATCTTACCGTTCATCCAAAGAGGATGCTACTGACATGCTATGAGTGGGATGAAACACATGGACTTTCCAACGGTAAACTGAGGTTACAGTGTTCCTTCTATCGCTCTGTCTTCCCTCTTGAGTGCTGTATATATTTTATCGGGCACCCGACTGGGGCCCACTGTCCACTTGGTCGCTCTTGGACTAACCGATGGATGAATTCAGACTCTGCCCTTGCTGGCATCAGTGTAGTGAAGTGGCTACAGATGTGTATTAACGTTATTCATCTCTGCAATAGCTGAGCGCCCACCATGGTGACTAGTTTGGGAGACACACAGATGGAAAGGCCTTCATTCCTGCCTCCAAAGAGGGAAGTCAATGAAAGAGGACTGCTTAAGGATTTCAGGGAAGGCTTCTTGGAGGAGGCAATACCTTAGGTGAGTGTTGGAGACTTAGGGAACAGAGGGCAATGGGGGTGGCTGGGGAGGGGGTAAGAGAAGGTCATCCCAAGCCAGGGAGATGGTAGGAGCAAAGGCAAGCTATTGAGAAAGAGCAAGAGGCTAGTGCTCTTCCCTGACATTACTTTAAGAGCCCAGAATCCTGCTTTAGCAGCCTTTGGCAGGGCAGAAAGACCTGCTCAGGCAGCATGGGCCTGTCCCAGGTTGCAGAGGGATTTGGTAGCATAGCTGAACCTGGGTCTTAACAGTCAGCAGGTGCAATCCGAGCTCTTGCATTTCTTGAGTCAAGAGAAGACTTAATAGTTGCATCCGACTCGATGACAAGTTTACACCTGCAAAAAGAAAACAAGGACCCCATGGGGAGAGGGGCCAAATATAGAACTTCGAGAAATCAAAGTAAAAAAGTCTTGAGCTTCATCTGCTTTATTTTCACAGTCCTGGTTTATATCCACCCTTACTTCTGGGTTTGGAAGAAAAAATGCAGTCCCGACACTTTGACACCAATGACATATGACTGTATCTAGAGCTTCATTATCAAGGAAGTTGTAGGCTGTCCATTCTGGTGCTTGGATTCTCTCTGCATCTCCCTTCCCTCTCCCCCAAACCCACTCAGCCATTTTCTCCAGCTGTTGTTGGTAAGGAAAGAATAAACATGCACATAGCTCAAGTATGACAATATTATACAGAGCTGCATTTTTACGGTTGCTATATAAACTCGGCTCATGCATTGTAAAACCACAATGAGCAACAGGACACCTCCCTTCCCTGAAAACATATTTCCGTCTGGGTCTGGTTCTCATGTTGAGATATTTCCCCCTGTGCTTCTTAGGTGGCCCCACCACAGAAGGGAGCTGTCCTACCAAAGGACAGCTCCATGAAAACTGGCAGGTCAAACCAGGAGACAGTCTCCCTGTGTTTTCTTTTCCTGGCCCTGAGCCCAGGACTCAGTTTACCCTTCTCTAGGGAAGCTGAAGACAAAGGATCTCCACAGCTCACAGATTGCTTGTTTTGTGCAAAACACAAATCAGATCTAGTCACTCCATCTGCCCTCGAGTCTTTCTTCATTGGTCACAGGCTGCGGCTCCTCCCTTCCCCCAAAACCCAGTGGGAGGAAGGCAAGGCTGACACAGGTGTCCTAGTGATATGAAGCCCTTGACAAAAGATAGGATTTCTTTTGAGAAATGGAAAAATGTTCCATGCTCCTGGATTGGAAGAATAAATATTGTGAAAATGTCTATGCTACCTAAAGCAATCTACACATTTAATGCAATTCCTATTAAAGTACCATCCATTTTTTTCAAAGAAATGGAACAAATAATCCTAAAATTTATATGGAACCAGAAAAGACCGCGAATAGCCAAAGGAATATTGAAAAAGAAAGCCAAAGTTGGTGGCATCACAATTCTGGACTTCAAGCTCTATTACAAAGCTGTCATCATCAAGACAGCATGGTACTGGCACAAAAACAGACACATAGACCAATGGAACAGAATAGAGAGCCCAGAAATAGACCCTCAACTCTATGGTCAACTCATCTTCGACAAAGCAGGAAAGAATGTCCAATGGAAAAAAGACAGCCTCTTCAATAAATGGTGTTGGGAAAATTGGATAGCCACATGCAGAAAAATGAAATTGGATCATTTCCTTACACCACACACGAAAATAGACTCAAAATGGATGAAGGACCTCAATGTGAGAAAGGAATCCATCAAAATCCTTGAGGAGAACACAGGCAGCAACCTCTTTGACCTCAGCCGCAGCAACATCTTCGTAGGAACATCGCCAAAGGCAAGGGAAGCAAGGGCAAAAATGAACTATTGGGATTTTATCAAGATCAAAAGCTTTTGCACAGCAAAGGAAACAGTTCACAAAACCAAAAGACAACTGACAGAATGGGAGAAGATATTTGCAAGCGACATATCAGATAAAGGGCTAGTGTCCAGAATCTATAAAGAACTTAGCAAACTCAACACCCAAAGAACAAATAATCCAATCAAGAAATGGGCAGAAGACATGAATAGACATTTCTGCAAAGAAGACATCCAGATGGCCAACAGACACATGAAAAAGTGCTCCATATCACTCGGCATCAGGGAAATACAAATCAAAACCACAATGAGATACCACCTCACACCAGTCAGAATGGCTAAAATTAACAAGTCTGGAAATGACAGATGCTGGCGAGGATGCGGAGAAAAGGGAACCCTCCTACACTGTTGGTGGGAATGCAAGCTGGTGCAACCACTCTGGAAAACAGCATGGAGGTTCCTCAAAATGTTGAAAATAGAACTACCCTATGACCCAGCAATTGCACTGCTGGGTATTTACCCTAAAGATACAAACGTAGTGATCCGAAGGGGCACGTGCACCCGAATGTTTATAGCAGCAATGTCTACAATAGCCAAACTATGGAAAGAACCTAGATGTCCATCAACAGACGAATGGATAAAGAAGATGTGGTATATATACACAATGGAATACTATGCAGCCATCAAAAGAAATGAAATCTTGCCATTTGCGACAACGTGGATAGAACTAGAGGGTATCATGCTTAGCGAAATAAGTCAATCAGAGAAAGACAACTATCATATGATCTCCCTGATATGAGGGAGAGGAGATGCAACATGGGGGGTTAATGGGGTAGGAGAAGAGTAAATGAAACAAGTTGGGATTGGGAGGGAGACAAACCATAAGTGACTCTTAATCTCACAAAACAAACTGAGGGTTGCTGGGGGGAGGGGGGTTGGGGGGGTGGGGTTATGGACATTGGGTAGGGTATGTGCTATGGTGAGTGCTGTGAAGTGTGTAAACCTGGCGATTCACAGACCTGTACCCCTGGGGAAAAAATAAATATATGTTTATAAAAAATTAAAAAAATATATAATAAGTAAAAAAAAAAAAAGATATGATTGCTTTTGAAATTTAAGCAAAACGCTCACCTCCTATTTTTGAGGTTTTTTTGCTACATGCACAATTGAAGGCAGGTTGGTCTAGATTTGCCTTCTTACTTTGTCTATCGTGCAGCGTTAGGATGTGCGAGCACGGACAAAAAGAAGGAGGACACCATCGCCCTAGGAATTAATTGACTTTCAAGATGGTTGACTGGGAAAGTTCCATTTCTCACTAACGGCAGAACGTGTGTCTCTCATTCCTCCCTCTTCCCGGGTGGCTCCCATCCTTGCACTGGCCTTGGCTTCCACAGACCTGGAGGTGGGTAACCCAGGTGCAGAGCCCAAGGAGTGAGGGGTCTGCAAATTAGGGAGAGAAAAGCCATGTCTGTGGGAATGGGAGCGGAGAGTACCATTTCTTTATTTCTGGCTCCCCCTCCCATTCACACTTGATTGCACATTCCACAGTGTGCAAAGGGGAGCATTGTTTACCCCTACAGATATTGGACTGTTGTTCTTCTTATCTGGTCTTCATAACTGTCTGCTTGATTTTCATTTCTCTTCCTCCTGGTTTGATTAATTGCTTCTCTCTTGACCCCGAAGCCATTGGCCTGTTCATGCCAAAATGCTGACTCCCACAGCGCTGAGGCCTGGTGAATGAATAGATCTGTCACACAGGACTCCTTGTTTTCTAGTCTTTGTTAGCAACCAGTCATCAGCGGGACTGTTGGCTTTGTGCTGGGGTCCGAAGAGAAGATATCCCCATTGCTTAATTGTTGTCTCAGTTAACACAGTCAAGGAAGCAGTTTCTTCGGGGTAGGCAAGATAAAGTTTTATGGGAAGGAGTGTCCTAGATTATGAGATTGTAAATTCAGTAGTCATTTGATTACCCATTTACCTTTCTTTATAGAAATGTACTTTATCATAGACAGATCCTATGATATGCGTATTTTCATTGAAATTTTAAAAAAGTATTATAACGCACAGAGGTGCTCTTTAAGACTGGTTACATGAAAAAAGAAGTTTAAAAATGAATAATCCTTCTTTAATTTAGTATCTGCAAAAACAAGTATGCTAAAGGTTGCACTCGCTTAAAGCAAAGGCAAACCTGAGTCGTGACGGGTGACAGAGTGCCACCAAAGTCAAGGCGTGAATATCCCGTGGCCACGCCTACTTATCTGCGTCTGTTTGCTTGGACTGCCTTGTACACCCTGACTAGTGTCAACCAGGGTACTCCTGTCCTGCTGGTAGATTACTCCTACCAGTGACTCAGTATGACTTCATTTATTTGAGGTATTAAGCAATATTGTCAAGGCTCAAATGACTCTGGGCATAGTTGATGTGACTGGAGGAGAATTGACACCCCATGACCTATAGAACCGGTGTGAGTGGTTCTTAACACGTAGTTCAATACGGTGTTGTTCCCTGTGCATCTAGACAACTTGATCTTCACAGATGAGACTCCGATGTCTGATGGGGGAGAAGTGCCGTGTGTGGGCCAGGGACACCGACGGGCTCCGACCGCTCCTGCCGGATGGGTTCCTTCTTCACTAGCATTTTGCCAGGTTGAGCCAAGAGAGGAAGCTGACAACATCAGTGACACTTCCCTATCTAAAGGCGCCTTTCCCCACTTTCCTCATAATGGGATTTAGCCACAAGCTAAATTACATCACAAAACACTACAGGGCTTATTGTCTTGGACAATTTTCTTGAAATGTGTTCCAAGTAAAATCCAAATGTCCCTCTGAGACTAAATTCTTTTTTTCTCCCTCTGTCCGACCTGGACACTAGTTTAGAATTGGAGTAACTATTTGTTAGGAACTTTTCGAACATACCCTAGTTTACACACAATCCGGTCTCCCAGTTTTATAGAAGTAATGATAGAGTATTTCTTTAAGATTTTATTTATTTATTTGACAGACAGAGATCACAAGTAGGTAGAGAGGCAGGTAGAGAGAGAGGAAGGGAAGCAGGCTCCCTGCAGAGCAGATAGCCTGATGTGGGGCTCAATCCCAGGACCCTGAGATCATGACCTGAGCCGAAGGCAGAGGCTTAACCCACTGAGTGACCCAGGCGCCCCGATAGAGTATTTTATTAAGAAGGGACATGATAGAGGGACCAAGTAAGCCGGTCCTAGTCTGAGCTGCCCCATCGTCTGGGAGGGTTCGCGCCATGCATTCCAAAGGGTGAAGAAGGCCTTGCCTTTAAATAAGATCCTTTCCTAGACCAGGAAGGGACCCACCAACCACCAGCTCAGTCATCAACCCTCAACGCAAATGGGGCTACACTCTAGGGTGTGCTTTTGCCAGGGAAGTCGTGATTGACCCCGTAGATAACGCTTCCTTTCTCAGAATGACTCGTTGGTCCGTTCCTGCTCTCCAGGAGTAGTAATGCCTATGAGACCCCATTCCCATTCATTGCTGATTCAATTGATTTACCCATCCCCATTTCCCTGGGTGGCTGCACATAGAGCCCCGTGCTCCATACTGGAAAGCCAAGCTGAACGAGACCCACCGCGTGTTTCCCAGGAGAGCACAGTCTAGCGAGAGAGGAGGCCTCCATGTGCACCGGCAGCAAGCACAGCCTCTTTGAGAAGTGCTGTGATGGAAATACGGATGGAACATCGAAGCAAACAGAACACGTGTCAGTCTGAGAAATGAATGGCTTGCTTGTAATAACGCCACCATTGTAAGCTGAAAACTGAGATGTTCTTTGAAATCACTCGTTGCTCAGTATTGGCTTTCGTCTTCTCTTTGCTAATGATACATGTGGGCAAATGTGTATTTCAGTGGAGGGGTGGTGAGGCATATTTTTGGAGGTATTGGCTTTGTTATAGCGCCCACCCTGAAAAAAAACGAGAATGGAAACTATAAAGCATACACTTCAACCTACCCAGATGGGAAGTTATTTTCAGATAATTTCTACTTTAAAAGTATTTACATTTTAACACATCATCTCAAGACACATCTTTAGATATGGATGGAAAAGCTGGTAGTAAATTTGTGGATGTGTCGTGAATTCAAAATGTCAAACAGTACATTGGATGTGGAAGTGGGAGAAATTTTTCAGCCACCAAATTTATGCATGTGGCAAGAGGCAGATTAAGAAATATAGTAGAAATCCCACCAATATAACTGAAATGGAAATTACTGGGGGTACATAATGAGTCGCGATTAAGGGAAATGTCTGTATTGCAGATTTTTTAAAAAAGATTTTATCTATTTATTTGACAGACAGAGATCACAAGTAGGCAGAGAGGCAGGCAGAGACAGAGGAAGGAAAGCAGGCTCCCCGCAGAGCAGAGAGCCTGATGCGGGGCTTGATCCCAGGACCCTGAGATCATGACCCAAGCCGAAGGTAGAGGCTTAACCCACTGAGCCACCCAGGCACCCCTGTATTACAGATTTTTAAAATGCATCTCAGTTATTATTATTTTTGTGCTACTTAATTGACACTCATCCTTTGCTAGCCTGCATTATTAGGGGTAGGAGTGTGTTGTGTGCATATCCGTGTGTGCACTCGTGTGTGCACATGCGTGTGTGGACACACTGTGTCCTCTCTCATCTAAAATTGCAAGCTCCTTTGTAAGGAACACAGTCGGTGATATTGTTATAGCGACGTAATGGGACAGATAGTAGCTACGCTTGGGGTGAACACAGCCTAATGTCTAAACTTGTCCAATCACTAAGTTGTACACCTGCAACTAACGTAAACATTGCGTGTCAATTACATTTAAAAAAAAAGAAGAAGAAAATGCAGAACTTACCAAAAGTAAATAAATAAAAATAAAATGTAAGCTCCTTGAGGGCAGGGATGGATCGACTCTCTAAGGCCTGTGTGTTCAGTGAGCGCTACTACTTCTGCTGTCGCTTTTGCCCAGCTTGAACCCAAATCCGTAGTTCAAACCCTGCCAACTCAGACCTGAGCAGGTACTGCTTCTCAACTTCAATCCCCAGTGTTTTCTGGGGGCACTGGTACATCATGATGATGCTTTTGCTTAAGGGCTCCTAAGTCCTTAAGGAGGGAAGTAGTTAGTGGGAGCAGAGGTCTTCTGTCTTCCTCAGAAGAGCAGGGTAGTAACATCTTCCAGGCTCATGAGGGGGAACAGAGCCCAGTGATGGCTGTTAGGATAGCACAATGTGTATGTGATGGAAAGCATGAATCCAAAGGAATTTGGAATGCACATAATGGAGTAATACGGATGAGTAGTTCAATTAAATCTGGTAAAGGAACATCTAGTCACAGGATCTGGAAAAAGCTTGATGGTGTAAATGAAGATAGGGTCACAGCAGGGCTCCCTGTACAGCCAAGTGTGCGTATCGGCACCATACGAAAAGGTTGCCAAGGCACCCGGCAGGGACCAAAAAGTTGATCGTTTTCGTTTGCAATACGGTGTCGTGACAAAATGCGGGGAGGAAATGTCACGCGGCGGAGATGTCTGTGGGGAAAGCCAGCGGTCCCCTTGAGCACTGCCTCTTAACCCTCACACTTAGAATGGAACTTGCTGGAAGGTAGGGGCTTCTGCCTCCACTTTATGTAACTCGGTATTTGACAGATAGTGAGACTCCAAGGACAGTTTTGTAAGGCAAGTGTGAACACAGCTGAGAATGGCCCCTTGAGGAGAAAGTGGGAGGTCAGGAGACTGGAGTCTTTATTGGACAAAAGGTCAACATTCATAAGTGAGAGGAACGAGGAGGTGTTTGGGGGCGGGGAAGGGACGGAGGAAGAAATTCCAAAGCAGGCTGCAAATCAGGCTCAGGAATGTGTTTCAATGAGCAGGGGAAGTGGACTCGGAGCTGCTGCTGATACATTCAGGCAGGGGTGGGAAGGAAGCTGGGGAGAGCACGTGAGGTAAACATTCAGAGGGGAGCACTGGCTGGTCCGTGGGGATGAGGGGCTCTGCCAGCCCTGAAATCCCCAGCAAGCTCAGGCCCCGTGTTCCGACTGGACTTTTGCCCAGAGCCGTGTTGAACCATCCCAGCTGGGTGCTGTGGTGATGGCACCTTTCTTTCAGGACGAGTGTGGCTGGAGGGGGCAAGTCTCTGGATTCTACAGCTGATGTTCTAGGGCAAGATGGACTTTCTCTGCTGACTTCCTGGCTTATCCAACAATTAGTAACTGCTGACTGTGCGGGTTATTCTTCTATTTACTTCCCCCCTCCCACCCTGATTCATTCTGCCCTCCTCCCGCTTAGCTCTGTGCCCTGAGATGTTGACCCCCACCCTGGAGGGCTGCTCTCCTGCCACTCCCGGCTTCTCCCGGGGGCTCAGCCTGTGAGACGCAGGAGCAGGAGATCAGAGGTTGGAAGGAGAGAGAGGTTGGGGTATTTCTTCCCCGCTATCTCCTTGCTTCTTTGCCTCGGTTTTGATAGTTGCTCTGTGTCACCACCCCAGCCTTGGCTTTCATGGGATTCTGGTAACACTATTTCCCCTGCCCCTTCCAGCCTGGGCTGGTGAAAGCTTCCTACCGTTTCAGTCTCTGGGGTTGTGCCCAGCTCTGATGCCAGGCACTAGTCTCTGTCCTCTGTGTGCACTAACCCATTGAATCCTTGCAACACTTTAGTGATGAGGTCGAGGCACAGAGAGATCAAGCCACTTGCCCAAGGTCACACAGTAAACGTCAGAGTCAAGGTTTGATCCTTTGCAGCTGAGCTCTGGCTGCCCAGCACTCGTCACGGATACATCCTACCTCTCTCCCTCCTTGAATCACTTCCTTGCAGTTTGGCTAAGGATGAGAATGAGAGACCCAAAGAGTACAACAATACACGCCAGAAAGGTTCATATGCTAAAGCTTATTCATAGGAAAATCTCTCAGATCATAATCAACTCTTATTTCATGCCTAATTCTAACAAGATAGGATATTCCTATTCCGATGGTTCTCAGCTTTGGGTGCACAGCAGACTTACCTGGGAGGGTTTTAAACTATCCCTATGCCCAGGCCAGGCCCCAAACTAATGAAATCACAACTCCGGAGATGACACCCGGACACAGATAATTTTTAAGCTCCTAGGAGGTTTCAGTATGCTGCAAACAACTGAGAACCACTATCTTAGCACTCAGCAGCAGTTGCTAGAAAGCAAGGATTATGGGTGAACGGGCCTAATGTTGTGCATGGAGAGTAACAGCTAAGAGCTAGACAAAGGGAGGATAAAGGGGAGTTATGGGAGTTTGCACAAGAACCTAAGGAAGAAAAGCACGATCTGGGTTCATTTACTGCCCGCGCAAAGTGATTCAAGGTCTGAGGACATCTTGTTTTCTTCTTATGAAATTATAACCATTGCCCTGAGTCACTTTAAAAGATAGATTTATTGTCAATATACTTTGTTTATTGAAACAAAGAGAGTGTATACCCTTTAGAAAGCCTTTTACCCCCCCCCCAATTTTCCATCAGTAAGGTTGTTCTTAAATAGGGTAGCTTCGAGTGTCTGAAAGACTCACTTAAAATACAGTATTTTCAATTCATCTATAAACTTGATGTCTATAGTGAATGAGAAACAGAGGTACGACTGCAAGTGTCTGTCAAAATACACCTGCTGACCTTTAGCAGAAAGCTAAGTTCACCTGCTCCTAATTCATGGTTACAGGTGACATTTTTACATGTTTTGGTCCCAGCGTGGGTGACTGCAAAGAGAGGAGGGCTCATCGGGCCATGGTAAGCACACAGGGCTGAGCCAATGGCTGGTCCCCTTGGAAAAGGGCCTGGCACGAGGAAAATGCAGGCTTCGTCTATTTAAACGTCGGACGTGGTCTCCTAATTGTTATTGTTGGTTGTTCCTTTTGGACTGGGGTTAGAATACTTCAACAATCTGTTCCTGACGGCAGACCAAACAACTTTTATTTCTTTCTTATGTTCTTGTGGCTGGCCTTCTTGTTTACATGCTTGCCTGCAAAGAGCGGGTGTTGAGGTGTGATATGGCTCGCACTCAGCCCTGCAGCTGGCATGGGTCCACTGTGGCCGCAGGCTCACGCTCCCCGCTATTAGCCATTATTAGGCAGAGGGGAATTCAATAAGACCATTCCCTGCTGAACACAGAGCCTCTCCTCTCTTACCCACCTCCCCCCTGCAACTCTGCTCCCACTAACTCCTTCCCTCCCTACCCTCAGAGGGCCCTGTGCTGTTTCTTATTAGCTTGCCCTGAAAACAAAGATTTCAGCGTAGGTACGCAGGGGCAACCTTGGGCTATGGCTCCTGGGGAAGACCTTCCACCTGCTGACTTTCTCATTTGACATTTGGGGTCACAGCATTTTCTGGCAGATGCTGCCCTGTGCCTTGTGGGATGTTTGGTTGCATCCTGGGCTCGACCCACTGGATGCCGGGAGCACCTCCTCCCTGAAGTTGTGACAATGAGAAATATCTCCAGACATCGCCAATGAGAAATATCGCCAGACATTGCAAAATTGCCCCTGGCTGAGAACTACTGTGGTAGGAAAAGATACGTCAAGACCCTAATCTTCAATCTTCCGTGGACACTGGGGTCAGGGACTAAACTAATCTTAAGATCTTTTGCTCTGACATCCGGCTGTGAGGTGTGTGGGCTGTTGTCATCTGTCTGAATTATGTTACATTATAAATTCCAGAATTTGTTACGTTATAAATATTCTTATTGTTCCAGAATTATGTTACGTTATAAATATTTTTATTGTTCAAGCTAATTTTACTTGAGGTTTCTGGTACTTGGCCTGCAGCCGTAAAGACCCTTAATACACTGTTCTAGGGGCTCCTCTCATTTAATTCACTAATAGATTGGAATCTTTTGTTTGGATCCTCCTTTTCTTGTTGGAATTCTTCTCTTTTCTAGCAAGAGTCACCACCCAGGTGGCTCTACCTGGTGTTATAAATGCCATTACCATGTGGACACTCATAACTCCAAATGTATATCTCTAGCTCTGACTGTCCAGCCCTGTGTACGCAACTGCCCACTCGACCTACCCCTGCCACAGCCAATGAACAACCCTAACTTAACATGTCCCAAACAAGATGTTGGTGTTTCCTCTCAAAACCTTCTTCTCCAGGCTTCTCTATCTCAGTTAATGACATCCTTTTCCTGTACGTCCAGAATATTGAAACCAGCCTTTACTCTTTTCTTATTCCATGGCATGAAACTCTTACTGTATATCTAATTATTTAATGTTATGTTCCAAACGTTTGTTTCTTACCTCTTTCCCATCTTCTACTCTAGTCTAAGCCACGAATATCTCTCTCTCTCCTTAGGGAAGCATCAACTCTTCCTGGCTCTTCCTTTTTCCCCTCTGGACACTCAACAATCTGTCCTGAGCACGTCACAGAATGAGCAGTGAGCATTCTAGAAGTCAGACCTTGTGAATCTCCTGCTCAAAACCCTGTAGTGGTTTCCCGTGTCACTTAGAACACACATACTCCAGAGTCATTATGCTGGCCTCTAGTGCCCCATATATTTTGGTCTCTAGACAGCACTCCAACTAAGTCTTTACTGCAACCATAAGGGCTTCTTTATTTTCCTCAAACATGCCAAGTAAAATGACCTTCACACTTACCGCTCCCCATTCTGGAAAGTTCTTCTGCCAGCTAGCATCATGTCACATTCACATCACTTACTTTCTTTAGGCCTCTGCTGAACTGTCCCTGCCTCCACAAGAACTTCCTTTACCATGACCTAAACCAGCATTCCTTTTCATTCTTGTCTCTTTACTCTATTTTGTTTCTCACAGTTCACCACTCCTTGACGATAGATTATACATGTGTTTGCTGCTTATTATCTGTCTCTCTGACTTGCATATGAACTCTGTGGGAGCAGGGATTTTGTTTTGCTCACTGCTGTGTCTTCTGCACTTAAAACAACAACTGGCCGTGGTAAAATTTGCTGGATGAACGAATGGTTCAAATGCCAGCATCCCCTTATAATATGGCGGGGAGCTGAAGCAGAGGTTTAGGTTACAGAGAAGGAAGAAGGACTGCTAGGATTAGAACACAAACCTTGACTCTTATGGCCCAGGGCTCTTTTTCTTACTTTGTACTGTCCCCTCCATAGATGAATAAGCTCATGATTATTTTTCTTTCAAGAGTAATTTGCAATTTTATGGGGAACAAAGCAAGTATAGAGATGGGTCTCCATTCAGGCAATTTGTGTCAGCAAGGTTGAAGGGAGATTGTGTGTGTGTGTGTGTGTGTGTGTGTGTGCGCGCGCGCGCATGTGCAGGGGTGGAAGGTAGAGCTGGGAGGTGATGAGAGGGGGCACAGGGCCTTCCTGGGTTTGGAAATAGTATCACACCATAAAACCAGTCTATATGTAACCTGAACTCTTCTTTGCCCTATAGCAAGGGCCAGGGGTCAAGTGGATGCCTCTTCAAGAGGGAGTCAGCTTTCTAAGGATTTGGGAAGCGATAAGAGAAAGTGATTCGTATAACCTCTTCCAGACTTTTAGATCCCAAAGTGGGTAGAAGAGAGATTAAGGAAGCCAATAGTGAGGCTAATTGTGGAGATTTGCCTATCTTGTTGAGATGTGCCTGGGTGTGTCTGAGGCAGGCTCTTGAATATGACATCCAAAAAGTCCAATGGGGAGTTGTGTTTAGTATCATGATTAGCTCTTTTTTTTTTTTTTAAGACTTTATTTATTTGACACACAGAGAGAGATCACAAGTAGGCAGAGAGGTAGGCAGAGAGAGAGGGGGAAGCAGGCTCCCCACTGAGCAGACAGCCTGATGCGGGGCTGGATCCCAGGACCCTGAGATCACGACCTGAGCTGAAGGCAGAGGCTTTAACCCACTGAGCCACCCAGGCGCCCATGATCAACTCTTTTAAGAACAAACCTCCTACCAGCAAATTCAGATCAGCCTGTGATATTCAAATCAGATGAGAAGCATGCATGAAAGTGTTAACCAAGCATCCTACTTTGTTAATAAGCTAATAATTAAAACTACCAGTTATCAGTTGTAGATGCTATGTTAAGTGCTATTAATGATAAAACTAAAACCACTGCGAACATTTATTTGTTGCTTATCACATGACAAGAATACTTCTAAGTGTTTAACAAGCTCATCTGACCCTCGTGGAGACCCTTGTGAGGGAGGCACTAGAAAGAGAAAAAAAATACCTTAGAGAAGAAGAATAAAATTTGAAGACTTGACTTTAAGACTTCCTAGGAAGTTACATGAATCAAGACAGTGTGTTAATGGCTTAAAGATAGACGGTCAAGGGAACAGAAATAACATATGTGGACAACTGATTTTTGACAAAGGTGCAAAGAAAATTTAGTGGGAAAACGTGTTCCTTCCAATGAATGGTGTTAGTGCAATTGGATATCCATTTATAAAATAATGAACTTGAATCCATATAAATATTAACTCAAAATGGGTCAGAGATAAATATAAACCCTAAAACTGTAAAACTTTTAGAAGAAAATATAGGAGAAAATGCTTGCAACCTTGGATTAGGCTAAGATTTCTTAGCTATCACATTGAAAACCATAAAAGAAAAAAAATTAATAAATAGGACTTCACTTAAATTTAAAATATCTGCTCTTCCAAAGACCATGTTATTAGAACGAAAAGACAAAAAAAAAAAAAAAAAAGAATGAAAAGACAAGCCAGAAACTGGAAGAAAATATTCACAGTACATACATCTGAGAAAGTAATTATATCCAGAATAGATAAGAAACTCTCAACACTCAACAATAAGAAAACAACCCAATAAAATAATGGGCAAACTATATCAACAGTGATTTTATTAAAGAAGACTTGCAGATATTGAACATGCACATGAAAAGATGCTAAATGAAGTCATGGGAAGATAGATATCACTGTCCACCTATTTGGATGGCTAATACTGTTAGGAAAATCCAACCATACGTAGTGCTGGCAGGGACGTGGAGGAACTGGAAGGCTCACATACTACTGATGGACACATAAAATGGTACAACCACTGTGGAAAACAATTTGTCAGTTTCTTAGAAAGTTAGGCATACATCTACCATACGACCTACTCATCCATCTGAGGAATTTAACCAGGAGAAAAGAAAGCATAGTCTATACTAAAACTTTTATGCAAATGTTCATAGAACTTCATTTCTCATTGATCCAAACTGGGAATAACCCAAGTAACTATCAATAGATGAATGGATAAACATACTGTGGTCCATTCATACACGGAATACTACTTAGTGAGAAGGAATGAACTATTGATACATACCACAGCATGGATGAGTATCAGCAAGGGTAAAAGAAGCCAGGAAAAAAAAAAAAAGGGGGTACATGCTGTATGTCTCATTTATATAAATTTCTATGGATTGAAAACTAATTTATAATGGCAGAAAGCAGATTGATGGTTTTCTGGGGATGGGTTGGGAGAGGAAGGGCCAAAAGGTGGGATTATAAAGGAGCATGAGAAAATGTTCAGGAATCATGGATCCGTTCGCCATCTTGGTTGTGGTGATGATGTTATAGGTGTATATGTATGTCAACATTATCAGAACTCACACTTTAAATATGAGTAATTTATTGTAGGCCAATTATACCTCAATAAGTAGTTAATGTCTATGAACATAGGATTATATGTGTATGACAAGCCAGTGAGAGAGCACAAGAGTATATAAACCCTTCCCTAGGTAACCAGGGAGACAGACAGACAGACACACACACACACATCAAAAGACTTGTAGAGACTCAGGATAATGCTCTCAAGTTTTTAGGCCATACTCTTTATTCCCTTCATCTCCGCCCTCTATATACAGTTTTATATATTCCTGAGGTTCTGTAGGAAAGCCTTCTGACTTTATTTTCACTTCAAAAGCCTTCATGTGAAATCTAATGCCTTGAGTGCACAAGATTCCAGACAGAATCGTGGGGTGGGTTGTGCAGAAGGGACAGGGGTAAGATGCTAACCTATCACCCAGCAGGTGAGAGGTGCCACCTAACGTTTCAGCTTCTGGAAGCTGAATTCTGTAATGAGCTGTCGCTATATTTATCACCTAACAATTACTGCAATTGGATAAGGTGTGAAAAAACCTGGAAAACATTACTCTGTCAACTACTTGGTATCCTTGATGAAGCTGTCTGTGGCGGGGTCCCAGATACAATTGAGAATCAGCACACAGCCTGTTAGAACAGTTTGGGTTCTTTCCATCCCTTTCTTCTGCAGGCTGCTCCTGGCTTACAGCATGGCAATCACTTTGTCAGATCACTAGAGGCAATAACGTGATTAGAACATCCTGATCTTGACTTTATATACGGTTCAGTTAAAATTGCATGGGGCTGGTTCAGCTTCGGTTCAAGAAGGGCGGGGTGAAGCCCGAGCTGTTGCTAGGTAACAGTACTGCATGCCCAGGTGCACTCCATAAGGTGGTATTGACCTTGAAGAGGAGATCATGGTCTAAGGTCATCAAGTTAATAAAAGTGATTTTGTTGGCCTGCTGAAGGTGGAACCAGCTCACAGTACCAGCTACAATGACAATAATTTAAAATAATAAACACGACTGGCAAACGGACCGGAAAGCATTGAGACAGCTCTGTCATGAAGAGGGATGTTATCTCAGAGTTGCTTGATGTCCACAGAATCAGAAAAAAAGGCTTGGATTTCATCATTCTAAGATCCAATTTTAGACCATTTGATCTTAGAATGTTACTGGCAATGTCTTGAGGCATGGCTGCTCATAATAGAGATTGTCTCATCAAGGAAACCGTCATACTTTGGCCAACAATGCCAAGATCATGTCTTCTTTAGATTTTTCCATGTTGATGGACTGCACCATCCAGAGGGCCCCTATCCTCTATGACCCCCTGTGTTTTTTTAACTGATATTTTTGGCCAACTGTCTCATTCACATGGCCTTCCTCCCAACAGGCATAATGCAGCCCCTTAGTTTTCTGCTTACTCACTTATAATCACATACACATCCTCCTCATTTTTGTACCCCCAGATCAGTGAGGCCAAGTTTGACACGCTTTCACACACTTGTTTTCTGTATATATGGATGGTTTCTTGGCTTCCTTGCTCAACTGGCTAATTATATCCATTTTGTTTTACTAGTCTGTATGCATTTTACTAGTTTAACTCTGAGAGAGGCCTTATTTCCAAGTTTTTTGGAGATACCTAACCAGCCTGTCTCCATCTCTCTTGCTCATCAGGCTGACCATTGATTTGAGTCCAAGATTTGCCATACACCTAGCATGTGATTCAGCAAATCCATTCATCTCAGGTCTTCAATATGACTGTTAATAATTTGGGCACAATATTTTCCCAACTCAAAAGGATGAATTTTTTTTTTTTTTAGGATGAAATTTTTTTTTTAAAGGGGGAGCACTGAACGTGAAAAACTGAGAGTGAGGTAGAAAGATTGAAAAATAAGGGCACGTGTAATTACCTTCTGCACTCTTTTTAATACCTGATCTGTAAATCTAGGAAATGCCATTGTGTTTTGGTTGAATGAATAATATAATTTGGTACTCACGCTAAAAATCTAGTTCTATTGTTATTATTATTATTTTTTTTTTTAAATATTTTACTTATTTATTTGGCAGAGAAAGGGAGAGAGATCACAAGTAGGCAGAGAGGCAGGCAGAGAGAGAGAGAGTGAAGCAGGTTCCTGCTGAGCAGAGAGCCTGATGCGAGGCTCGATCCCAGGACCCTGAGATCATGACCCGAGCCGAAGGCAGAGGCTTAACTCACTGAGCCACCCAGGTGCCCTCTATTATTATTTTTAAGATTTATTTATTTGTTTGAAAGAAAAAGAGAAAGAGAGAGCATGTGAGCAGAGGAGGGGCAAAGGGAGAGGGAGAGGAAGAGAATCTCAAGCAGACTCCCTGTTGCACACAGAGCCCAATGAGGGGCTTGATCTCATAATCTTGAGATCATGACCTGAGCCGAAATCAAGACGCAGATATTTAACCAACTGAGCCACCCATGTGCCCCAAATTCCATTACTACTACTACTACTACTACTATTATTATTATCTGATTTTATGTAATAAAGATGTTTAGGTTAAATTAGCCCCTTAATTCCCAGCCAAGTGGTAGATTATTATTTTTATTTCTTTTCTGTCCCTAAAACTGAGAAAACTAACATGCAGCCTTTAATGACTCAATGTCAGATCTTCAGGTGAAAGTTTTAAAATTCAGGCAAAAAATCCAGATATATTACCTTTGTGATGGTAGAGTCAGAATTTAAAAAAAAATAAAGGTATGTAACTGCATGTTCTACAGACATTGGTCTAGATGGTGAGATGTGTGGCAAAGGTTCATCCAGATTCCCACACAGGACTTTTTTTCCCGCTAGGGTTCTCAACCTGTCAAGGAAATCATCCTTGCGCACACCAATTTCCTTACCCTTTATTAGGTATTTTCTGGACGTCTGTTTCTTCTCACATTTGAACCCAACTATGAGGAGGACAATCTTTCAGATATGCTTTCCACAAGCCAGTGTGATGGTTGCAAACCAGGCTGATACCATCCCTAATTTCTCTCCTTATCAACTGTCTCCACCCTATAAGCTATCTTGACAGAATCAAGCACAATACGCAAGCCTTAATAAATGACTTTTGGCCTCCAAATGAAGCATTACAGGGTATTGTGTTTCTATTTTTCTTGACTTTCCACAAAGTAATTTTATATCCTTAGGAGCCAAGAAGCATTTCCCGTAATTAGGGTTTACTACTGGCACTTGCCCCTTAAAACATTCATCTGTCCAGCTCTTAGACTAAGAGGACTGCACCAGAATTGTGGGGTTTGGAGCAGGGTGGTCATAGTCCTTCTCACCCTGGAGTCCTGGATAGAAAGTTCTAGAAACAATGCTTCAACTGTGTCTTGAGATCTTATGAGCCTTTTGTACATTAATTGGAATTACTAGGAATGGGCAAGAGGCCTTTTGGCCAGCAGTAAACTGAGCTGTCACTGATTAGCTCTGTGTAACTGGTGTTCTCTGGGTCTCAGTCGCTCCAACTAAAAAACACTAGAAGGAATTAAAAGCAAGGGGCATCTAAGGACTCTCTGAGACAAACACTATTAGCATCTTTGTACTTGTCGACATTTCTTAGCCTTCTTCGGGTCAGTGAAATGCTGGTTGACCAATTCTCCACTTTCCTGGCTTGCTTGCTAAAATGTCCCATATCTTCTCTATTTTTATCTACACTGCTTGGAAGTGAAGGACCCTGAGATAGTGGGGCCATATGGTGGAAGAAGCTCAGACACCTGAGGAAAGCTGCCTGAGAGAGTCATTGACTGTTTTAGGAGTGAGAACGCACCTGTATTGTGCTTCAGTGCCAAGATGACAGGGTTTGCTCGCAGCTTGTTTCGTAGCTTGCCGTGGTGCTACCCTGACTAATGTGTACTTCTAGCCCTAAAGTTCTGTGTTTCTAAGGAATGGCAGAGTATGGGGCCGAGGCAGAAAGAGATTTGAAGACAAGAAAAGAAGCACTTGTTGTAAACCTACTATTTAATTGGAGGTCGGACTCAAATCTGCTTCTCTCTGTGGACCAGGGGAAAGAGCAGGGGACTCTGGGTAATACTTAAAGGTTAGGGGTTGCACGGTTCCTTTAGTGTGACGATGACTCTGTGTGTGTTACAAGGCCCTGGTCAAACCCAGAGGAATATTTTTTAAAAGAGAATAAAGGCAACACATGGGGAAATGAGGACAGAGACTCCCTTCATCTATAAGAACTCAGAGTAGGCCTAAGGACAGGAAAAAGCTCACTGATTCCTGTACTTGTGGTGTTAGTATGGAGACAGTGAGTACAGAGTCACCTTGGACTTCTCGGTGATTGGAATACTTAGGTGGTGCTGCTTCTAGATTCTGTTTCTGTTTTTGTTTTTTATTGTGAGGAAACTGACAGGTCTGTGTGGCTGCTGATCATTTGAGGGGAAAAATAAACTGTTTCTCTCATGTTCTCAGTTTAATCCTTTTTCAGAATGGATTCCCACAGATAGTGTTTTCATCTTGACTTATTTTTAACTGAGTGAAAGTACCATTTTCAAGAAACCCCCAAAGCTTCATATTTTAGAATAAATGAGGCCTCTTTCTGTGGGAAAAGAAAGCCACAGAAGATGCTGGGAAACCACATGGCCCCATGTTACATCAGGGGAAGTCTGGTAGGGATGTGAAAGCCCGTCTCTGCTCAGGGGTCACTTTCCGAGTTCCAGCTCCTGTTTACTTTCTGGACCTTGATCAGGTGCCTTTTTGACAGTAACATTTCTGCAGCACAGCTGGGCTTTGTGATCCATAATCAGACACAGGAAGCCTTCGGCAATCCATTCCAGGGGAACTTCAATTTTCCTTGATTTCAATGAGAAAGTTAAATCTCGGTCCAGATGGTCCTTCTTTGCAGGCCTAGCAGCTCTTACACCTGTAGGATATTTCTCCCCTGGATATGCCTCCCATTTTCCAGACAAGCTCGGGGGATCTGCACCCCCCAATAATTCCTGTGTGCCCTAAATTGCCTTGTAGTCATGATTTATACCTTAATAAAACTACATCTTGAAAAGGAGAATGGGTTTGATTCTATAGCTGACATAATTTATGCATGTTTTAGTTTTGGAATGCACAGTATTTATTCAAGGGGAGAAGTCTTTGCGATGAGAAGTGTATACCTACCTCCATGAAACTAACAACAATGAGGACAGCGGAAATGTCCCCAGGCATCTAAGCCCTGGACTCCCATCCTTACTGAGACAGCACCCACAGCTTCAAGTAAGGGGCCTCCAGCTTCTCTGGATATCAGAAACCCCCATGGGGCTTGCTAATATTATGGCAATTCCTGATTTTATGTTAGATCTCCTGATTAAGATTCACTGTAAATGGGGTCCAGGGTTCTGTTTTGAGAGTCTTTGTTGGTGATTCTGATCAACACCAGCATTTGAGAAACATTTTCCTTCAGGTTGGAGATCAAACCTCTATTTCTGGTTTGCAATTAGTTATCACCAATTAACTATTTGCTGAAAGAAAGGAAAGGAAATTCATGCTTTTTTGGATGCCTTCTTTGTGTCAAGCATTGTGCCTGACAGTCTTAAGTACATATTATTTAAAATTTTCCAACAGTCTGACAGAATTGGCACAACTATCCTTATTTTGCAAAAGAGAAGATGGAGGTTCAGAGAGGGTAAAAAATATTAGTAAATACTGGGGCAGAGAGTTGAACCCAGATCTCTTTGGCTCCAACCAGCCTACCTTTCCTGTGAAGCCACATTCCCCGACCGTTCTGCTGGGCATTTTCTACGCACCCAGAATTGGACCAAATGTTTTGGGGTTCGTAATAGGTCACCCTGTAATCTACTGAGTGATAGTATGAGAAATTTCTTTTTTTCTTTTTTAAAGATTTTATTTATTTATTTGACAGAGAGAGATCACAAGTAGGCAGAGAGGCAAGGGGCGGGGAAGGGAGAAGCAGGCTCCCCGCTGAGCAGAGAGCCCGATGCAGGGCTTGATCCCAGGACCCTGAGACCATGACCTGAGCCGAAGGCAGAGGCTTTAACTCACTGAGCCACCCAGGCACCCCAGTATGAGAAATTTCTTAAGAAGATGATGGATCTTTGAGGAAGAGATGAATCTTTTCATTCACTTGGGAAAGCTTCTGCTCCCTTATACTATGGACAGGAAGTGCACTGACCAGAGACTTCACTTGAAACTGAGTAATCATCTGTCAGCCTCCAAAGTTGGGTGATGGGCGGCTCTCAGTTGAGTCCTTCTGAGATGGTCTTCAGCTGAAAAGACCCTCTTCATTCATGTCATACCAACCCCCCTCCCCACCCCATCATCCCATGACTGGTCCAGGCGGGGATAGAAAGGTCTAGCGCCCTTACTTGCATTCCAGACAACTCTCCCCATGCATGGAGCACCATGTGGTCAGCCTGGGCCTTAACTCTGACTGTACTGCAGTCCAGCTCCCCTCCTGCCTTCCTTGCTGTTAGATATCCTGACAGCATCTCCCATAACCCCTGTACGCCAGTCTCCATTTCTCCAGAGTCTGCTTCTCTTGACCTGTGATGTTGTTCCATCAAATTTTCCTTGTGGATAAATTCCGGTTCTGTATGGGTGGTAAAATGGGCTTAACTGTTTCCCCCTCCATATCTGTACATTCAAGTCCTAACCCACAGTATCTCAGAATGTGACTCTATTTGGTCTTTGAGGAGTTGGATTGACTATAGCGTCTTTAAAAGAGCATTCATGAGGGCACCTGGGTGGCTCAGTGGGTTAAAGCCTCTGCCTTTGGCTCAGGTCATGATCCCAGGGTGCTGGGATCGAGCCCTGCATCAGGATTTCCGCTTAGTGGGAAGCCGGCTTTTCTTCCTCTCTCTCTGCCTGCCTCTCTGCCTACTTGTGATCTCTGTCTGTTAAACAAATTAAAAAAAAAAAAATCTTAAAAAAAAAAAAAGCGCATTCAGGGTAAAATGAGGTCATGTGGGTGGGCACTAATCCAGGATGACTGGTGTCCTTATAACAAGAAGAGATTAGGACACAGACACGCATTGAGGGAAGACCATGTGAGGACACAGTAAGAAGGCAACCATCTGCAAGTCTCAGGAGAAACGGTACCTGCCGACACACCTTGATCTTGAACTTCCAGCCTCTAGAACTGTGAGAACGCAAATGCCCGTTAAGCCATCAGCCTGCAGTCTGTATTATGGCCACCAGAGCAGACTAACCAAAGCAGCTTCAGAGATACCCTTCGTTTCAGTCCCTTTTCTTTCATCCTTACTCTCAAGGAACAACCTGGAAATCTGAACAAGATAAATCATCTTTGAAGTATACGGAGGAGAGGTAATAATTCTCCATGCGAAAAGTTTTCATAGTCCCTAAAATAGGTCCTATTCACTTAAGGGCTGAGAAAAGAACATGTGAATTCCTCCACTTCCTTGCATCTCCCTTTTTAGGACATCAAAAACCTATAGCAGGTGTAAATACACACTTCGATGACCACTTTGGACCTACAGTGAACCTGTATTTCATGGGAAAAAAAGGGCACAGTTTGCAAGCCCTGTCAGTCAACACATTTTGGCCATTCGTGAAGCAGAGTCCAGCTGGATGTTTTTTCTTTAGATAAACCATCACAGACCATGTCCAGCTGTCAGCTTCCTGCCTTAGTATAAAGGGAAAGAGTGAGAAATGCCAAAGAAAAAGTTTTGCAATTTAAAAGCTTTTTTTCCCCCCCAGGATTCTTGTTTTTCCGAGCCAGCCCCATCACCAGGGGTGCATTGGGAAATTACCGACCAGCTCTCTAAAACGGAACAACCTTGAACTGTCACCTGTCAGTTTCCGTGGTGTGAACAACCCCACCGTGGCCGCTGTTGAGTTACTCGTGTGAACTCACTGGGAAGGACGAGCACAGTCGGCTCTAGGGAGCCGGAACCAGCTACCTCCAACACACCACTGGTTCCTACAGAATTGCAAAGGAAGGCTGCCTGCCACCCAGCCTCTCTGCAGCTCACGATGGCCCCCCGAGTGTGCCCATGGGATCTCCGCCTTCCCTCCACATTAGTGTTTGCATAGGTAACTCAGGGCTTGCTTTCACTTGCTGAGTCTTTTGGTAAAGGGCTTGCTTTCAAGAGTATTGATATGCTTAGCACAGGTTTTCCCAAAGGATGTTTCTGGCCATGACCTCACAGCATCTTCATGGCGGCTCCCCAGCCCAGACAATCACAGCACAGGTGGCTCAGGAGAGCAACCCAGTCTAGCCTGACCCAGATTCCTAAAAGCTCAATCTCTCCCCTTGGACTTTTCTTACGCTCTGCTTCTCCCATCTTCTGCCTTGAGGGATTTCTTTGAGCTGCTTGGACTTTACGTCCCGTGTGCGGTAGGACTCCGAGTTTCACTGGAAGCCTCTCTTGAGCATTTAGAATTGGCCAAACACAACTGTGAGTAATTTGCATACTTCATCATCACAACGACCCCTGCAAAGAGGTTCTATTCTCACCCCATTTTATAGATGAAGAAACTGAGGCACTGAGAGGTTAAATAACTTGCTCAAGGTTCTACTACTTGTGAGTGGCAGGGCTGGGATTCAAATCAGGCAGCACAGCTTCAGGTCTGCATCTTTAAGCAGCACATGCCCCCCACCTCCCCGCCCCGAGGGCAGTAGGGATGATCTCTAGAAACCACTGATGACAAGGAATCAATGCTCCTTTTCGTTGTTAGGTGATACTGATAATTGCCAAAATTTTCCATTCTACTTAGTCTAGTGTGAAGTTACACGCAAGTGTGTATGCGTGTGTCTGTAATATTGACATAGAGTTCAATAATGAAAAAAAAAAAAGAAAAACTCAACCAGAAGTGTTAGAATTAATGATTCCAAGGACCCTTGGACTCTGGACATAGATGATTCTAAAGCAAAAGAAAGTTTTCAGGTGGTAGAATTGTCTGGTTTTCAGATCCAGAATACCAAAAGTTGAGAATCAGCGTGTAGCGGAAATGCCACAGTGCTAGTGTTCATTGCAGGGACTCAAATGAAATGAAATATTGGCTTGCATTCGAGAAGATTTTTGTTTCGGGGTTTTTTTTGGTTTGTTTCTGTTTTTTGTTTTGCTTTGTTTTTGTCTCAATTTAGTGAAACTGGCTGAGTAGTTCTGAATAAATGAGGAGAGACTATTTTTGGTTCAGTCTTCATTAAGAAATTAACACTCATGCTGCGTGACTTGAGGAATCACAAGTAAATGTAATTTGCTTCAGTTTGAATTTGTACAGGATCCTCCCTTATCTGTGAAACATACATTCCAGGACCCCCAGGGGATGCTGGGAAATGCAGGGAGTACTGCACTCGGTACACGCTATACTTTTTCCCATATGTACATGCCTGTGATAAAGCTTAATTTAAAAATTAACCACAAGAAGAGATAAACAACAGGAATCAAATAGAATGGCTATAACAATATACTGTAATAAAAGTTATGTGAATGTGGTCTGTCTCGCTCCCAAATCCCATAGTGTCCCGTGCTCACCTTCTTGTGATGGCATGAGATGATCAGATGCCTACGTGAGATGCAGTGGGCTGAATGACGTAGGCATTGGAACATAGGGTTAGGTGACTTTGACCCTCTTGAAGACACTCAGAAGGAGGGTCATGTGTCCAGAATGGAGCTGACTGTGAGTGGCAGAAACTGTGTAGAGTGAAATCCTGGCTAAGGGGGGATTAGTGTCATTTGGGGTGGTTGAAGCTTCTAACGTGTCCAATTCTGTGACAGATTTTTTTCATGGGATCTTGGGACTTGGAGGACTTTAAGGAAGTCATTATTTTAAAACACTGCAGTGATATGGCAATCTGGTTTTTAAAGACTTCCATGCAAATCATTTTATTTCTCATCGAAGTGTTTTAAAAAACATTTGTCATTTTACTTAACTTATAACCTTTCTCCCACAAATGAAATAGGGCCCTCTTTGGATTGACACGGGTGCCCCGTTGCTTTCTTATTTGTACTGATGGTCAGTTCCCCATGTGATATAAACAACAGATTGTGGATCTCAGCACATAGGGGAATTACCCTTTCTTTTTCTCCTTTTAAAAAAAGACTTATCTAATTATTTGAGAGAGAGAGAGAGAGACAAAACAAGCATGGGGGAAGAGGTAGAAGAAGAGAATCTTAAGGAGACTCTGCTCTAAGTACGGAACCCAGACGCGGGGCTCGATCTCGCAACCCTGAGATCACGACATGAGCTGAATGAAACCAAGAGTTGGGTGCTTATTAACTCCCTGGGCCACCAAGCGCCCCTTAAGCGTTCTTAAGAGCACAAGTTACTTCATACGCATTTTCTCATTTCATCCTCAGGACAATCTTCCTATCTCCATTTTATAAATTCAGGGACAAAGATTAAAAAGAGTCAAATAAGTGGCTCGTAGTTACTCGACTGTTAAGCCTCAGTGACATAAATCCAGCTCTACCTGACGCCCCCAATGCCACCACACCACCCATGTGGTCTGCTTCCATTACAGGTCAATTACAGATGCATTACACGTCCCTTCTTTGACTTAGCTTCCACGAAACCTTTAGAAAGCCTTGGTTAGAGAAGACAATGGACCATTTTAACCCTAACCTCTACCTCAGGCCAAGCTGACTTTCTTGTGGAACAGCTGAATGGGAAGGGAACAGTTTAATACTGATGGGCAGATGGAGAAAGGAGGCACTGGAGAACTGGCTAACGTAACCTAGGGCATCAGCTTCTGAACAGTTTTGGGAGTGTAACTTCCAGACTTGCTGGAGCACTAGTCGTCCTAAGGGGAATATCCTTCCTTTATCCCGGAAGATTACTTCCCCTGAGATTGAATGGATTTCCTGTGAACATCAGCATATCCAGCGCAAAAGATTCCCCTACCAGAGCAAAATACAGTGGTGGCCCGAAATCAGCCTTTTAAATCCAAATATTAGTTACAATCCTGAGTGCGGGTGGAATGCCATTTGGTTTATTGTTTCAAAGGAATTAGTCCGGATTGAGCTGGACAAAAGGGAAGTGGATGAGATGTACGTTTTTCCCATCACGACTCACCGTTCCCCACATTTTCCCAGGTACTCCGTTCTGTGACGCCAAGGAATGCTGGAGCTCCGGATCTTGAAAAAGACGACTCCCGTCTTAGTCGGCTGACCAGCTTCTTTCTTTTCATAACTCGTTTTAAAGAATACACGATCTTCTCAGGCCAGGGTGTGACATGCTGGAATTCACAGCTTCTTGAATCTGAAAAGACGTTTAAAACGTGAAAGTGGGTAAACGCTGACAGAGGCTGAGACGCTTTTTATCACTTAAGGACTGCATCGTAGCAGCTGGAAAAGCCGAATCCATAGTCCCATGAGTGGAACCCGTCATTCATTCATTCATTCATCCATCCATTCATTCATTCAGTCACGCCACCAAGGATAGCATTTATGGTACTCTCATTACACGTTTACCCGGAATTGCAAAGATGCAGAAAATACGATCCTGTTCTCAAATACCCCACAGTCTAATAGGACAAACCAAAAAAATACAGTTCTGTGAAATGTTACAGGTCCTCTGATAGAACATGAAGTGGATCTGGTGAGGGCGCAGAAGGAAGTTGGTGCCTTGAGTGATGGGTAGATATTTGCGAGGTGTTTCTTACTGGGACAGAATGGCAGAAGTGAGCAATCCTTCGTTATCTAGAGCCTACAATTTCAGTCCTGCCATGGACACTCATTGACTTGACTTGTTTTTCTATGCTTCCACCCACTGCTTCTTTACCCCCTTTATATTATTGCTTTATCATTCTGAAACCACCAAATGTTCCCGATTCTACTCATCAATGGCTCGAGAAGGGCACTGCAGCTGTATGCTTCTCTTGTTTCCCTAAAATGAGAAAAACTGGTGCTTTGGCAATGTGGCTTTTAAACAGCTTAGATGCAAAGCCCAGAATTTTATTTTTGGGGGGGAAAAAACCAGACTGGGCTCTTGGTCAGTTAGTAGAGGCGAGCTTTTCACTTCCCTTTCATGATCTCACAGCTATAAAGTTCAGTTCTGGGGTGTGTGTGTGTGTGTGCGTGCGCACGTGTGTGTGTATCCTTATGGACCATTGTTGAAATACATATTCTTAGAAAAATCCTGATATTTAAACCACATGGGCTGCACAGACATCTCTCTGAGAACCGGGAATCTGAATCTTTGTCAAAGGAAAGTGTTTTTCCTATCAAGAATGAGAAATCAAAACCAAATGGGTGCTTTAAAACGTGGAGCAGAAGAAGGATTGTGTCTGACACATAGTAGAAGCTCAGCAAAGTGTGTAATGAATTTGCCCAGCTGCCCTTATGGGGAAGAAAAGTCTTCTTAGAACTGCTTTCCAAACAGAGGGTAATTGGGAGTTGGTCTCCTTTTACTTCTGCTAGGATGGGAATAGCTTCCTGTAATTTCGGTTTGATAAACACAGTATTTAAAATCTTGGTTAAGATGGGGAGAAGGGAATTTTCCTCTGAAGCACTTGCAGTGGCTAGGCTAGAGGACATGGGCCCATGACTCATTTGCTCTGCCTGAACCCGTCCATGGTCGCCCAAATATCTGGGCCGCAGATGGTGAAGAAAACTTCAGTGAGAGTTACTATTTCCAGAATTCAGTCAATTTCCCCCTGAGGTATTTATGTCTTGAGGCATTTTAACTGCCCAAGGTGTCTGGGCTTACAAGCAAGTCTTCTGAGCTGATTTGTCTATGGGGATCCCAAAAACAACAGCACTAGGAATGATAGATAAATAGATAGATAGATAGATAGATGATAGATTTCATTAATTCTTTTTTTAAAGATTTTATTTATTTATTCATGAGAGACAGAGAGACAGAGGCAGAGGAAGAAGCAGTTTCCCCATAGAGCAGGAAGCCCAGTGCTGAACTTGATCCCAGGACTCTGGGATCATGACCTGAGCTGAAGCCAGACCCTTAACCTACTGAACCCCCCAGCGCCCCACATTAACTCTTCATCGTGATAGATACCACACATAGAAAAAACAAATGTGGAGCTGATCAGTTGTCATAAATTGCCTTCCAGATATAGGCACAACATACTACCAGGACCCCAGAATTTTTTCAACTGTCCTTCCAAAAACAACCCCTTTCTTTAAAAGCAGTACTGCCTTGAGTCCCATGCAGGGGGCCCCATGTTGGGCCTTGTGCTTTTGGGCTTCTAAGATTTCCTCCACCGATATCCCTTTCTAAAGGGAGAGGAATCCTTGAGGCCAAGAGGCCATGTCTATCTAGAACCCATGTCTCCTTTTCTTTTTTTTCATGAAGATTGTATTTATTTATTTGACAAAGAGAGACACAGTGAGAGAGGGAACACAAGCAGGGGGAGTGGGAGAGGGAGAAGCAGGCTTCCCACAGAGCAGGCAGCCTGATGGGGGGGCTCGATCCCAGAGCCCTGGGATCATGACCTGAGCGGAAGGCAGACGCTTAACAACTGAGCCATCCAGGTGCCCCCATGTCTCCCTTTCTAAACCATGCACCAAGTACCATGACCTTGGAATTCCCTGTGCAGATGATTCTGAGTCCACTTCCAGATCTTTCCTGGCCTCTTCCTCAGGTCCACCCACCCCAGGGGTGGTCCAGGGGCAGCTACCTGTACGAGGCTATGGATGAACATACATGGATGCAAAGACCCGTGAGATATGGGATGGGGCTGAGGGTGGGAAGAGACGGTGGGAGTCTGGGGGCCCCTCCTCTTGTGCCACATATTCCAGCGAGAAGCTCTAAGCCATCCAAGAACTCTATCTAGGGTCCAAACTGGCCTTCCAGGTTGCCATGAAGATGCGTTTGTCGAGGCAAGAGGATAAAACATCTTTTATTTAATATAGCATTACTTTAATTTCCTGTAAAATATTTAGGCTGGGGTGCCTGGGTGGCTCAGTTGTTAAACATCTGCTTTCGGCTCCGGTCATGATCCCAGGGTCCTGGGTTCGAGCCCCTCATTGGGCTCCCTGCTTGGCAGGAAGCCTGCTTCTCCCTATTCCACTCCCCCTGCTCGCTGTGTCTCTCTCTGTCAAATAAATAAATAAAATCTTTAAAAATAAAATAAAATAAATAAAATAAAATATTTAGGCCTATGATTATGACATACAGTTCTCCATTTAAGCCCCGGAAATGTTGGGGGTGAACCTGCTTAAAGCAACTACTCCATTTTGGTAATCCCCTCCTTGCCTTGCTTTATACCCTACCACTTACAGCTGCATTCCTCTACTCTAGAGTTGCTTTTCCCTGTTTTTGAACTCTGAGTCACAGAGTATGTATTCTTTTATGTTACGTTCCTCCAGCCAGGATTACGCTCATGAAACTCATCTACGTTGTTGCCGACAGCTATAGTCTGCAATTTTCTTTGCCGTATAGTATTCCATTGTGTTGCTATCTGTCCATTTCAATGCTGAAGGACAAGTGAATTGTCTCCAGGATGAGGCTCTTGTGAATGGTCCTGCTGGGGAGAACTTTGTCCATTTCTGTTCTCCATATACCCAAGAATGGAATTTGCTGGATGATAGATACGCATTTCTTCAACTTTCCTGGAAAATACCAAATTGTTTTCCAAAGCAGCTGTACTAATTTATATTCTCACCAGCAGGTTATGAGACATCCCACGGCTCCTGACAATGGCTGGTATTTCTTTTTAGTTTTAACCATTCTGTGCTAGGAATATTCTAGTACACTACTTTTTTTTTCTTCTTTTTCTCTTCGTGATTTGTGTCTGAAGATACTGAAGTGATTCTGGGAACTTGGAGTTTCAAATTGACTGCTGTTAACATCAGTAGAAGTATATACTAATAGTAACATTATTATTTATGATAACATCTATAGATCCCATTTGAAATATGGCAGCTAGGAGAAGATCTACAGTCTTGATAGATTCACAATAGCAAAATCCAAAGCAATGGGGTTGGCCCATACAGCATTTTAAAATAACACTGATTAGCAGACTGACCTGCGGGGGGGGGGGGGGGGGGCTGTGACCCAACACACTAGCTATGCAGTTGGCATTGACCTTTTCCTTTCATAGAGGTATGCATGTCCCCAGAGCACTCACTGACAGTCATGGCAGTGCCGAGCACAGATGGCTGACTTGTCTGGCTGGGGCCAGTCGGGGCCACAATAGAGGCAGAAGATTAGCTGGGGAAGGCCATCAGCTTGCAGCTCATTAGCCTGCCATCTCTGATGGCACCTGTTTCTCCAGGAGGTGGCAATAGCCATGTGCTCTGGTCAACAGAAAGCAAGGGACAAGCACAAGCCTCTTCTGCAGAAACGAGCACAGCCTCCTCACTGCCCACCTTCTTCTTCACCTACTCGGGTCCCTGAGCTTTCTCCCTTCATCTCCTTCTTGCTAATATACTCAATCTCCATGTGCCTTGGTCCTTTTAATGCACCCTCTTAGACCAAGCCCAGCTCTGAATGCACTCCACAGTTTACTTTCTCTACATCAATCTCCCAGCTGTGGAGCATTGCTGGAAAACCCACGCACCCTGCAGACGGTCCCACTCTATACTTATGGCCACCAATGCCATCTGGGCTCTTGTTACGGTCAGGCAGCCCCTCTCTGTTTCCCTGGTTTACTCAGCCTCCCATTTTCCTGTCTAATGACAGATCCTCTCCTGGAAGGATGCAATGGTGTCTACTCTAGACACGACTGGCTGTTGTTCGTTATGCGCAGGCTATTTCAGACTATCTCCACTGTCCTCAAGTCCCTGGTTTTAGTACCAGCCCCTCTACTGAGCCCCACTTCCCAACTCCACCATCAGCTTCAATGGGCAGTCTCTCCTCCTGCTCCTCTAAGAAAGCTAGAGCTGCCTCACGTGGACTCCCTCAACTTCCTTCCTCATCTGTGGATTCATTTAGCATCTAGACTCCTCCCTTTCTCCTTCCTGCCTCCTTGTGACAATAAAGGAAGCGTCTTCTCTTGTGCCCAAGTGTATCCCTCGACCTGGCCTCAATGCCTTACTCAGGGACATCTCTTGATATTCCTCTCCTCTTTTTCTCTCCTCACTTCCTCCCTGGAGTTGTCGAATAGGCTCACGTCTCTCCCTTAAGAACCAACCTTCCTTAGCTTGGCCAGGAACCTCATCCAAGCAGGGCAAGAAGCAGCGCTAGGGGTTGGGATGTGTTCCCGCCCCCTCCAAGTTCCTACGTTGAGGTCCTAGCTTCCCTTATTTCAGAAAGTGACCTTATTTGGAAATAGGGTCCCTGAAGGCGTAATCAGTTAAAATGAAGTCATACTCTCTCTGGATCTCCCTTTCTTCATTTGGGACACAGGAGTCATTGGATGGCCATTTTTTTTGGGTGGGCAATTCCAAAATCTGTGGGAGCAGAGATGGCAGATGGGAGAGGGAAGTTAGAAGCGGGGGGGTAAGGGGTAGGGGGTAGAGGGTAGGGGTTCTGAGCGCCGCACCTCTCCTTTGACCACAACAGTTCCAGTTTTAAAAGCTTTACAGTTTGGAACTCTTGGTAATATTTGGCTGAAAAAAAGTGTTTCACTGTTTAAAAAATAAAATACAAAATTTAAGTCTCCTGGCTTAGATGATATCTCAGATCCTTTCTAACCTCGATAGACTATGATTATAAGATTTTGCCAGTGAAAGTGTATGGGTTTGATGAACATATTGCAGATTTTTCTCAAAAAAACCCTCAACTTAATAAATTTTTCTTTCCTGTGAAGGAGAATTTGATAAAAGATGGACTAAAGCAATTTAATTTTTGAGCCTTTTAAAGACGCTCATATAAAACATTCCCATATTAGAAAAGCAATATTTCCTGGGGCATGATACGTTGGAATTTGGGGTTTAGAAATATGCTTGCTGTCCACCCGGGGCTCTGAGACCTTGTGCGAGTATTTGTACATGAACGGGAACTTCTGATGATGAGCTCTTGTGGAGAATCACTGTGGCTGCTCTGTCTTTGTTTCCATAGGACCTTGATCAGTGCCTGGTACACAGTAGGGCTCAATGAGTCCTTACTGAATGAGGCTCCCTGAAGGTCTGTGAGAATTCTCGGTGATAGGAAAGAAATAGAACTTCTTTCTAAGGGAAAGGATGAGTGGGGTAGAATCCACAAACACAGATTAAGAGGGGGGCCCGTGTTCTTGAGTGAGGGGTGGGTAAAATGGCACTGTTTCTGCCTGTGGGACAGTTGTCTGTGGATGGGATAAGCACAGTGGAAGATGGTAGCTCTATGACCTCCTCAGAAGAATCTGTCTAGGTTCCTGGTTACCTGGCAAATCCTTTCATTTCCTACCCAGAGACTTAGTGGACCACTGAGCCTACATTTTTCTTATTTCTCCCTGGATATTTCTCTAGTTGGTATCTGATCCTTATTTTTAAGGACCCCTAATGGGAAAGAATCTGGGTAGCTAGTAGGATAAACTAGGTTTTCCAACCTCTTCTGTCTCCCAGTCTGCCATGTGCCCCTGGCCATGTTCATGGCTGGAAGTGCCCTGGAAATCAGGGGGCTTGGGTCCTAGTCTCAGGTGTGTGACTTTGGGCAGCTCAGCCATTTCTCGTTCCCAGTTTCATCCTGTGGAAGATGAAGGGTCAGACAAAATTGTCTCCTCAATTCCATATCTGATACAGGTTATCACCTGGATATATAATTGGTGGGACAGTGGGAAAGGCATTATTGACCAAAAATAGTGTTTTTCTTTCTCTGTCTCTGTCTTTCAGTCTGTCTCTGACCCTGTCATCCTACACAATGTTTCCACTTTGCTGTACCTTTGAGATAAGGCCTTGGAGGGATGCTGAGATCATAGTGCTATTTAAAATGCCTAGAAGCTAAGCGTTTAACAGTTGTGAACATCAGAGCTGTTACAATTTCCACACCTGGGGTGTGTCCTGAGGGAATGAAGCCTAACCTGGATCGGATTTATGGTCAAAGATGTCAGAAAGACCCTCATCAGGGTCTCCCCAGAGGAGGAGATCAGGAGAAGGAGGAGCAGAACGGGGGCTAAAGCCAGCTGGGTGCCTTGATGTGTCCTCCTATGCGCGGTTCTAGGCCTGGGACCACTGCACTCAGCCATGCGCACTGAGGGCCAGCTGTCTGGCCGATGGCCCCTGGAACAGAGGCCTCATGAAACTGCACACTTACTAAGTTGTCTTCCTTGAGGGGCGTCTGGGTGGCTCAGTGGCTCAGTGGGTTAAACCTCTGAATCATCTGAAAAACTTCTCATCCCTTTTACAGCATAGGAAGCTTCGAAACTGCTAAGGGCACCTCTTGGTTAGAAAGAAATATACAGGGCACCTGGGTGGCTCAGTGGGTTAAAGCCTCTGCCTTCGGCCCAGGTCATGATCCCAAGGTCCTGGGATCGAGCCCCGCATGGGGCTCTCTGCTCAGTGGGGAGCCTGCTTCCCCCACCCCTCACTCTGCTTGCTGTTCTGCCTACTTGTGATCTCTCTCTCTGTGCATCAAATAAATAAATAAAAATCTGTTAAAAAAAAACACACAAAAACCCAAAACCCAAGTTGTCTTCCTTGGGAATTGTATTTCCCTGGGCTGTGGAGGCTTGCTAAGATGTTGCTTGCCAGCCGATGGAGGCCTTCTATCTCACTGGGATTCTCACAGTTTATTTTGGTAGGTAACTAAGACAGAAAGACAGAGTTAATTAAACTCTTCATAAAACAGTCCATCAGCCACCTGCTTGCAGGGCAAAAAGTCAAATTCTTCGCTGTGCTTTGGCAGAAGGACTGTGTCCTTCAGCCTCCCCTTGGGCCCCATTCAGGATTCTAACCAGGTTACCTGGTTAGAAAAAAACTTCTTTTTCGTTACGGTATATATTTTTTCCATTTGTGTAAAAGCAGTAAATACATACCAGTGATCTTGGCAGGCCATGCCAAAGAAGAATTTGTAGGGGATTTAATACCCTAATGCATCAGGCACACTTGAATTAGGCTAAACATTCAAATTGGGTGGTTTGGCTCAGTAGAAGCAGTTGATATGTTGTCGGGGTATAGCTTTTCAAGCTACCTCGGTTCTTTCAGAATGAAAGAAAGGAAGTCCCCTTCCAGGGACTGGCTTTTAAGTGAGCTGGAAATTCTCAGGTATGTTTTAGAGATCAACAGAACAAGCCTTCCCTTTGTTGGAAATGGGTAAGACTCAGTAAAGAGAGTGAGATGGGCAGGGCTGTCTGTTCATTCAAGGGCACGTGCAAACGTGCACCCTGGGGGCATAGCAACGAAGTCATCCCTGTTTTAGGATTTTCTGCAAGCATCAAGATATTCCAAAAGACCGCCAAAACCCTGACCAAGAAAAAGGGTATGGCAATAACCACGGAATAAGCCAGGGTGGAAGTGAGAGCTGTAAGTCCTTAAAACCCTTCTGCGCTTAGGTAACGTCTTGCTGAACTCATGACCCTCTTTCTTTTCCTGGTCTTTGCCAGCAAATTTTCAGGAATCTCTTAGCAGAAGAGAGGACATTGTTTGCTGCACCTTCCACTCCCGTGGAGTTCTTGGACGCTGACTGTTTACAGGGACTCTCAAGTGCCTTCGTTCCCCATCTGGTATTCATTTTTATTTCTTCTTCTTTACTAGGCTCTGACTCATCTCCATCCAACCTTCAGGTTTCCTGAAGGCGGGCTTCCCCAGACATGGCGCCCCACCCAGCTCACGCAACTTGCCACAAGGAATGAACGGTCTCTGTCCCCAGTCTCGGGGAATGGGACAGTGATTTATTCAATCATCCAGGTCAGAAATGGAGACGTTTTCACTGCTGACATCTCACTGGGGATGGGGTCTTGTCCTTCTGAGCTTCTCAGCTCTCCTATCCCCTCTTCCCCCCAATCTGGCCACATCTCAGTTGCCCCGATCTTAACTCGTTGTCTCACCGCTGGACCAGTGACATTTTCATCCCACTTTATCCTCAAGGCAACGGGGAAGACTTTGGAAGGTATTGACTGGGAAGCAACTCGATCACATTTCTTCGTCACAAAAATCACACTGAATCTCGTGGATGAATTGGAAAGGTGGGTGGCAAGGAGGGGCCGAGAAATCTGTCACAAAGCTGGGCCAGGATCCAGATGAGAAATGAGAAGGTCTGGATTAAGCCCATGACAGAAACGATGAAGATGAGAGCAAGGGGCCACTTAGCAAGTCGGTGGGTAAAGTACAGTATCTGATTGGAACTAGAAGGTGAAGGAGATGAAACGTTTATAATAAATGTCCTGCAGATAGAAGAGGAGATTGGGTGGATGATAGGACCATTCTGAGAAAGACAAAATTAAGAATTAAGCTGGTGAGAAAATGATGAATTTAATGTGACGTGTTAGGTTCCGGTTTCAGGTGGGGAATGTCATGCGGGGAGGAAATCTGTAAGCAACTAAATCTGTATTTAGTTGATGCTTGTACAACACGGGTTTTAACTGCACAGTTTCACTTATAGTAATTTTTTTTAAAGATGTATTTATTTATTTGAGAGAGAGAGAAAATATGCGTGAATGGGGCAAGGGGCAGAGGGAGAGAGAGAAAAATCTCAAGCAGACTCCACGCTGAGCACAGAGCCTGCCAAGGGGCTCGATCCCAAGACCCTGAGATCATGACCTGAGCCAAAATCACCAGCTGGCTGCTTAACCGACTAAATCATCCAGGTACCTCCTCCTTATGTGTGGATTTTTTCAATAAATATGGTACAGTACTGCAGACCTTAGGACTTGCCCATCTCTCTCTCTCTCTCTCTCTCTCTATATATATATATGCTACTTCCTTATAATAAATCATACACACACACGCACACACATGCACACACACACACACATTCATGCTATTACTTCTGTTTCTATGGAAGACCCAGACGCTGACTAATATAGCACAGGGTGAAAGAAAAGAGAAAAAAATTGGAAGGAAGGAAGGGAGAGTGAAAGAAAAGTGTGTGATGAACGAGTCCACAAGAGCCTATGTGCTTTGAAAATGTAGGGAGAGGGCGGGTGACCGTCTGACTGTCTGTCATGTCTGAGGGCATCAATGACTCATCAAGATTATGTAACTAGAATTAGACTTCAGACTCTGCTGTCTTGGAGGTTTTGTCTCATAAATGCTGGACTTCTTAGCTTGGCTTGTTTTCTTGTTACTTAGGAGCCGTTGCTAGCATAAGGTCATACTTAGAAAACTGAACCCTCAGTAAGATTACTCAGAGACTTGGCTGCTTTCTCCCTGGCCATTTTATCTTTAGATTGAAAAAAGAAACTGTTCACTTTTCTTAAGCGACATTACACATCACTTTGAAATATGCCTTATAGGCCAGCCCTGAAATCTGGTGATTTTTTTTTTATACTTGTGAAAAAGAAGCTTTTGTTTTAAAAAAAAAGTAAAAAAAATTTTTTTTGTTTGTTTTACTCTAAAGACCTTCTTTGATAACCCAGGTTTTAGGAAACTGTTTGAGGAATAGAAGCTGTGGCAGAGGTGAGAATTTGCCCAGCTCATACCCAGTTTAGTCACTGACTAGTGACAGGATAGCCTCAGAAACCACTGAGGTGATTTAAATGAGAGACGTGTTGGGCATGTAGAATTTATTTTGTTTTATTTAAAGAGGCAGTAATAAATTCTTTTATCTGTGGTTATAGCAGGGGTCATCTGAAACATCTGCCCAGCTCTGAAAGATGGCCCTAGGTGTCCCGCTCACCGAGAGCGGTAGGTTCCAGATTTCAGTTTGGACAACACAGTCATGCCTTCTAAGTTCACGGCTGCCTGGACCAGGGATGAGCACCTGACCGGAGTTTGGACTCAAAGTCTTTCACACACACACACACACACACAAACACACACACACTGAGTCACTCTTCTCACGGCTTCTGGCTTTCCCTCTGCCCCTCCCCCCACTCATCCTCGCTCACTCTCTCTCTCTCAAATAAATAAATAAACATTTTAAAAAAACCCCTCAAGTTTAAGAATTGCGATGATAACAGTCGCGGACAGTGAAGCGGGGAACTCAGTGCTCTTACTAAGAACCACTCATACGCTCACCCCTCCCTCATCCCAGGAAAGCCTCAGCAGCTGGTGACGATGGTGACCGCCACACACTTTTGTTGGTGGAATGTGGTTAGCGCCGTGCTTACGACGGGCAATTTGTCTGAATCTGTCAGGATGACACAGGCCTATATCTACTCCCAACAATGCCATTTGTAAGAATTTATGCTCCAGGTACGCTTGTACTGAAAAATGGATACAGATAATCCTTGCACAGGTGCAGAAAGACCTAGCACAAGGGTACTTGGTAACGCATTGTTGGTAAGAGCAAAATATCAGAAACATCCTAAATTGGTGTTGATGTAGAATTGGCTAAGTAAATTATGTGAACCTACACAATTGGGCTATTTGACATAAGAAAATGAATATGGTGTTCATGTAGGGAAAGAGCTCTAAGATATGACGGTAAGTGAACAAAGCAAGGTGCTGACTGGTGGGTTTCACAGGTTATCATTTGGGGGGTGATGATTTCTCTTCAGATTTGCCCACGTGTGTACACATTGAAAAAAAAAAAAACCATGGAAAGAGAAGGAATAAGTTAATGCTGGTGGTTTACTTGTGCATATGATTGTGTGTTTGGCAGGGGTGCGGGGAAGCGGGCAGCTTACATAGGAGATGGGAGTTGGAAGAGCACGTTAAGTGCATACTTCTTATGAGGTTTTTTTTTTTTTAAGATTTTATTTATTTACTTGACAGACAGAGATCACAAGTAGGCAGAGAGGCAGGCAGAGAGAGAGGGAGAAGCAGGCTCCCCGCTGAGCAGAGAGCCTGATGCACGACTCCATCCCAGGACCCGGAGATCATGACCTGAGCTGAAGGCAGAGGCTTAACCCACTGAGCCACCCAGGCGCCCCCTTATAAGGTTTTAAAACGGTGCTATCCTATATTTTGTCAACTATCCAAAAGAAAGATAGAGGAGGAGGAGGAAGAAAGAGAGGACGAGAAGGAGGTGAAGGTAGAGAAAGAAGACAGTCCCTGACTTTTATATGCAACAGACTTTCAGCTGGTTATTCTAACTTTGTAAAGAATATATTTGGAACTGTATTCTCTTGAGGAAAAACAAACAAACAAACAAAACCAAAAAACCAACCCACTGACACTTAGGGACAAGGCCCGGCTGTGGCCATAGCATGGTGTTCTCCCTCATCATTTCCCATTATCATCCCCCAAGGTCAGGAATCATGGCAGACTGAGAATCTCCACCATTTCCAGCTACATCCACCTTAAACAACAGCTTTTCCATGGACGAATGAGAGGAACTCGAAACTCTGTGGAACATGATTGGAATGAGCCTGGAAGTTCCTTCCCTGTGGATAAAGTCTACTTTTCCTCCATGTTCGGCCATGGAGAACAGGCTTAAAATATCGCTGTGTCTGAGAGAGAAAGAGAAAACAGTGATTCAAAACACACCCTAAGGTATAGAAACCTTAAACTGCTCTTTCCTTTAAAATAGATGTTCGTAAGAGAGTGGGTTTCTCAGCCTCAGCACGCATGATGGGGCCTGGAGAAAACAGTGTACGGGGTAATTTGGGACTGCCCCAGGTAGTGTTGGCAGATAACATTTAGGACATCTAGTTATATTTGAATTTCAGATAAATAATAAATAATTTGTATACCAAAAATATATACAACACACTATGCTCAGAATTATTCATTGGTCTCATGACATTCAACCTTAACTGGGTGTCTTGTGTTTTTATTTTGCTAAATCCTTCAAGATGGGCCCTGCGGACTGGCCTGCAGGAGTGGAAGCTCTGGCCTCCAAGGTTTAATGAACAGATGGGAAAAGCCCGTTTGTCCTTGTCATCTTAAGGAAATGATAAGCAAACATCCCCTCCTCCAAGAGCCAGTCAGATGCTCCTGACTCCCCGGTTCCAAACATGGCGCCTGCCTCAGATTTTGTCTGCCATGTCTGGTCCTAACAGAAAGATATCATCCAGTCCTACACGGCTGCCCCGGGTCTCACAGATGAGACACCAGTGCCTTCTTCACTACAGACAGGAGACCTGTATTGCTCTGTCATCAGAAGGACTTTGGCTTCATGTTTTTAACAGAAAATATGGATTAGTGCTGATCTTCCAAATTTTCCCATCTGGCCTGCCTGCTCTCATGACTCATAACTACAGAGTGACCGTGTATTAAGCTGAGTGAAGAAATCTTCTAAGAGCCGTGTATGTTCTGGGCAGCCCCTTCCAGGTGTCAGGGTTAGCCTGGAAGGTGGCGGTCGCTCGGTGAGCATGAAGTGAGGACAAAGAGGAGAGGACCCTCATGACACTGCAGAGACCATCTTTCCGGGGATGAGGTGGCAGGCTCAGGTGCTATGCCCCCTGACAGAGAAAGAGAGCGAGCCTCTTTTCAAAGGTAAGTCAGCTTTTAATCTGCCCTTCATGGACCTGGGGCGCAGATCATGCTCATGGAATACTGCTCAGGTTCCTTCCCTGTCAAAGAGGAAAGCCTTGCCATGGAAAGACCATTGCAATGTTGGCCCTCGGGTTACATGTGGTCTCTATGGGCAGCCAGCTCTGATTACAGCACACACAATGACTGATGACACAGTGACGGAAAACACAATTTCCCAGCACCCCACATCTCAAGGACAAAGGGTGTGTACATTCCACCAAGGGCAAACTGTCTTCTCTGAACCTTGCTCCTCCCGGGTACGAGCTCTTGGTGAGCTGACTGTCTGTCTTCTGAATCATCCGTAGATTGGAGGCACATTGCAAATAGGGTTTGGCTTTCTGGAAGAGCTGGGCTCATGGGAGAACAATTAAAGACAACACGGTGCCTGAATCAGGGCCACCGTGAAGGAATGGACTCTGGCTCTTTCCCGAAGCTGCAACGCACTAGAGAAAAGCCAAAGGTAGCAGCAGCGAGGGTTTGAGCAGAGACGGGCGACCACTGAAGCCCTGACTCAGAGGCACTGACTTCTCCATGTCCGCTGTGGGGGCATGGCTGGGTAGGTTGCATCACAGAGACTGATTTTAAAGTACCATGAACCCAGCTGAGGTTTGTAGAGCAGACACACAATTGCTTGCAAACAAATGGTTGGCACAATGAGCCGCGTTTTATGTTTCTCTGCAGGTTTTCTTTGGGTCTCTCCGGGGAGCTGGGAGAAATTCAACTCTGAAACTCTAACCTGCATCTCCAGTCCCTCCACTGTCCCCCCACACACTAGATCTGAACCTCAGGAGATCTACTGGGATATTTGCTGAATTCTAATGGGAACCGAGCCCTCCGCATGTTTTTCTTCTTAGGGTTTGCTCTCATTTTTTTTCCTGGAAACACATCATAATGAGATGTCTTGCACCCTATGTTTTCCCGGACTGTTTGAAAGCTGAAGTATGCAGACACCCAACTTTGGAGCTGATCTGGGTTTTTCATTTCTCGCTGGGGTAGGCAAAGCTTCCAGGGAAGACCAGGAAGTTAGACCACCTGCATTAGAATCACTCGAAACCCCTGTTCAAAATCCTGATTCTTGGGACCTTTTCTAGAACTATCTACTGAGTCTGTATGGGGGAGACCTGGGAACCTGCATTGTTCACAGCTTCTCCCTGCACCCCCCCCCACCCTATTCCAGGTGATTCCTGTGTGCACTAAAGTTAGAAGGCATGGGTAGAAGTGAAGTGGTCTTAGATAGGCCGCCAAAGAGCTGGAGTTCAAATCCGATTACTACTGGGATGGGTTTGGACAAGGTACTTACTAACTGCCAGCCTTATTTCCCATCTGTAAAAATGGATATGTTATCTTACAAGAGTTATATATTTTTCTCTTTGAGAGTTAAATGACATAAGCCATAGGACAAGGCTGGCAAATACTGAGCTCTTGCTAGATATTAGTGCAGTGCACCCTAGGAGAGAGAAGGATGGTGAGCTCAAGCAATCTTTGCAGACCTTGAGATGGATATGTTTTGCAGCAATTTTCAGAGGCTCTTGTAACTCTTTTTGGCTGAAAACAGAATAAGGAGACTTACCCACTAAGTGGCTTTACTACCTTCGAAAGCCTTTCTCACGTACCCAGGACTGGGGGATATCATGCTATCAGGAAGACAAGGTGACACATAAGACACTTTCAGGAAAGCAGCTACAGTCTAATATAAAAGTCGAATAAGTCAGCTAAGAGCAGAGGGTGAAAGTCCTGTCTTTATAGGAGTGTTGCTTAGTGGGGGCCACGTGCTCTAAAGCACTGACTCACCAAGGACAGTTACGTTCCCCGGGAGATACTGGCCAATGTCTGCAGACATTTTTGATTGTCGTGACTGGGAGAAACTGCTCGTTTCCGGGAGGAAGAGGCCAGGGATGTTGCTAATCCTTTCACAGTGCGTAGGACAGTTTCTCACACAGAGAATGATCTAGCTCAAAATGTGAATAGTGCCCCAGTTTAGAAATCCTGCTTAGTTAACACAGAAGACTGAGTCACGAGTGATAGAAGGAGGCCTCCAGGCAGTTAAACACCTCCCAAGTGATAGCCTCTTGCTGTTGTCTTGCAAAGTCTTACGGATGTACGACAGGACCCAGTGTCCTGCAAGCTGGGGGGGTCGCCATTAACCACTTCCCGTGTCTCGTGGGCAACAGAGCCTGTTTCCTACTCCTTTCCACAATGGAATGATTGGGAAAAGCATTCCTAGAGCTTTGGAGAAGGAGAAGATGTTGCTGTCTACAGGAGACGGGGGAAGCTGCCTCCTTCCTGGCAATTTTCTCATTCCTCATCAGGAGTGAAGAGCAGTGAGAAGCCACTGGGCGGCCATGCTGTCCGACAGGGTTTGCCCCTGTAAGCAGCCCAGTGCCGGTCCATGAGAAGCACGTCCCAGGCTTAGAGGAATGTCATGGGGGCACTCAGCATTCAGGGATGCCATCAAATCCAAATGACCATTTGTTTACGCTCATGCTTTGCCTGTATCTTGCTCCCCTTTGTGATCCTTGGCATCGTCCCATGGACATCTCCTTCTGCTTCCCATTTGGTGCCTTGGTTAACCAGCTCTCTGGCTTTATCCCCCCACCCCACCCCCCATTTAACTCTCTGTCTCTTTGTGTGTCTTCTTTCCTGACATAGCTTGTGCCCTGGGGCTCTAACCTCTGGGAACCAATCTCTTTGGTTTTCCTGGACTCCTCCTGTACAGGCCCCCCTCTGCTCCAGCCTGGCTTCCTAATTTTGTTTTGTTTTGTTTTGTTTTCTCCCTGCTCCAACCATGTCCCCTGGGATCTCTTTAGCACTTTTATGCATGCTGCCTTCCTGCTTTCAGGGTCATCATCGTGGTATGAATGACCACACTCAGAAAGACCCCAGGCTGGGTTTAAAGGATCCGCTGTCATCATCTTGAAATTCTTTTTTTTTTTTTTTAAGATTTTATTTATTTATTTGAGAGAGAGAGAGAGAGCACAAGCAGGCAGAGTGGCAGGCAGGAGAGAGAAGCAGCCTTCTCCTGAGCAGAGAGCCCAATGTGGGACTCGATCCCAAGACCCTGGGATCATGACCTGACCTGAAGGGAGACACTTAACCAACTGAACCACCAAGGCACCCTTTAAAATTCTTAATAGTTTCTTCTTTGAACTTGTATTTTGTGAATGAATTCTGATGGCACAGCAGAGCGTGCTCAAGAGCAGAAAAAGCACATACAATAGGCATATCTCCCTTTTCTCACCATTGCATTCTTGTAGAGCATTCGCTATGACACAGGATGCCAGTGGATCCAGGAAATGTGGAAGTTCAGGGAGATTCAAAGCCAATATGAGGTAAGTGTGTTTTGTCTACCACCAGATAAGCTGGGGCAGAAGAGGGACCCTGATGGCCCCCAGAGGCCATGCTTTCCTTATGAACCAAAACTTGCTTCAAACACAGAAAGGAAGCGATGGCATGCTAAGAAGCACCAATGACCAAGAAACGCTTTGTCCTCTCCTTCTCCTGTTGCTTCTCTGCACTAGCCAACCGTGAGCTCCCTGCCCTCGCATCCTTCCTTACTCATGTCTGAGCCAAAGGTAGAGACTGCCGGTACAATGTGCACGATCAAGAAATGACATAAAAGCAGCTGAGTTAGTGTTGTGCAGCTTTTCCACTATTATGATAAGAACAGAATATGCAAATTGTGTAATTTTGGTAATTAGCATATGAGTTAAATGCTCTCGTATTTGCATTTAAAACCAGCACAGCACAATGTAGAGATGAAAGGTAAGATTCATGCTAATAATTTAAAATTTAAATTTTCTTTTACTTAGAGTGGCACGAAGTAGCAAATTAAACACACACACACACACACACACACACACCAAAAAAACAAGCCATGACAAGTGAAGAGAGAGACTGAATGAAAGAAAAAAGCTTTTATTTTAGTACCTTTAATGGCACCTTTCTCTTGCTTTTTAAGTAAAGGGGTGGCTGTTTTCATTTTGCACTGATCTCTGCCTGTGTGCTCCTGTTTCCTCAGGCCAGAAGTAGTATCTCTTTGTCGGTGGACGGGGCTCAGGCTGTGGAATCCATTTGCCTCTATGCACCGTGCTGCCTAGGAATGGATGTTCCCTGTGAGCAGTGCTGAAACAATGGCTGGCAGATTCAGGGGCATAAATACTGCAGCTCCTGTGTTACCCCTCCAGGACAGCTTTGGAAAGGGGCTTACGCTGACTCTAGGCTCCCTTGTGGGTTACCAAGCCACCCACTCTACAATTTTGTTTGATAGCTCACCTTTGCCTGCTCCTCACCCTCATGGTCCCTCTGCCTTGCCACTTTTTTGGGGGGTGGGTGGGGGATTTCTGACACAACCAGTTTTATTCAACGTAAAGCAGCTTCTCTAGGTCTCCTAAAGCCTAGGACCTCGCCAGCTGAGACTCTTTAAAAAGATATTCTTTATTTTTTTTTAAGATTTTATTTATTTATTTGACAGAGAGAGAGAGAGAGATCACAAGTAGGCAGAGAGGCAGGCAGAGAGAGGGGGAAGCAGGCTCCCCGCTGAGCAGAGAGCCCGATGTGGGGCTCGATCCCAGGACCCTGAGATCATGACCTGAGCCAAAGGCAATGGTTTAACCCACTGAACCACCCAGGCGCCCCTTAAAGATATTCTTTATTTTTTTGAGGGGGAGAGAGAGAGCATGAGCAGGGAGAGGAGCACAGGGACAAGGGGACAAGTAGACTCCCTGCTGAGTGCAGAGCCAGATGCGGGACTCAATCCCAGCACCTTGAGACCATGACCCCAGCCAAAGTCAGACCCTCCACTAACTGAGCCACTCAGGTGCTCCAGCTGAAACATTTAAATATGCTGTGGACAAGCTCACCTGTCCTTCCTAGTTCTACGAGTATCTCTGCCAAGGCCATGGTTTTTGTGAGGTGTCAGTGATAGCCTGTGATCAGGTTGTGGGGTAGGAAACCCAATTATGGACATGCCCAAAGGAGTCTTCTATAGAATGCTGGTTTCTGGGGTTTGTACTGAAAATTCTGATGCAAAAATCTTTCTGTGCTAGTCAGAGGGAATTTGGAAAGCACTTTGGAGAACTGGTCCATCATAGGCCACTCCAGCCACCAAGCAATGTTCTGGGCAGAGCTGGGCTGAGACCTGGATGAGAGAAGACTGGATAGCTCAGACCTCAGGGAAATGTGCTCTTTTAACCAACTGAGCCTCTTGATGCCACAAAGTCCCTAGTTCTTCTTGCTTTGGGAGGGAGGAGAATAAAATTTATAAACAATGGGCTTAATTTTACCCTTTTAAATGAATCATAATCTATTCTGTGAAAATCAGGCTAGAACCAAAACAAGTTTATACAATGGGAAAAAGATAGTCTGTTCAACAAAAGGTGTTGGGAAAAGTGGACAGCAACATGCAAAAGAATGAAACTGGACCACTTTCTTATGCCACCCACAAAAATAAACTCAAAATGGATTGAAGACCTAAAAGTGAGACTTGAAACCATAAAAATCTCTAGAAGAAAACATAGACAGTAATTTCTTTGTCATCAGTCATAGAAAAGTTTTTCTAGATCTGTCTCCATTGGCAAGGGAAACAAAAGCAAAAATAAACTATTGGGACTACATCAAAATTAAAAGTTTTGCATAGTGAAAAAACCATCCACCAAACGAAAAGGTAACCTACCGAATGGGAGAAGATATTTGCAAATGATATAAGTTATAAGGGATTATTATCCAAAATATATAAAAAACTTCTACAACTCAATACCCCAGAGCTAATAACCTGATTAAAAATAGGCAGAGGACTTGAATAGACATTTCTGCAGAGAAGATATCCATATGGCCAACGGACTTGTGAAAAGATGATCAACATTATTCATCATCAGGGAAATGCAAATCAAAACCACAATGAGATATCATTTCACACCTGCCAGAATGGCTAAAATCAACAACACAAGAAACAACAGGTGTTGGTGAGGATGTGGAGAAAAAGGAACCTTTATGCAAGGTTGATGGGAATGAAAATTGCTGCAGCCACTGTGAACAACAGTATGGAAGTTCCTCAAAAAATTAAAAATAGGACTGCCATATGATCCTGTAAGTCCACTAGTCTATATTTACCCAAGAAAATGAAAACACTAATTCACTGATAGACAAAAGGATAAAGAAGATGTGGTGTATATATATACAATGGAATATTATTCAGCTATAAAAAATGAAATCTTGCCATTTGCAACAACATGGATGAAGCTAGAAAGTATAATGGTAAATGAAACAAGCCGGTCAGAGAAAGACAAATACACTATGATTTTACTCATATGTAAGTTTAAGAAACAAAACAAAGAAACAAAAAAGAGGTAAGAAACACTCTTAAATACAGAGAACAAACTGATGGTTGCAAGAGGGGAGGTGGGCGGGGGGATGGGTGAATTAGATAAAGGGTACTAGGAGGGCGTTTGTCATGATGAGCACTGAGAAATGGATACAACTGTTGGATCACTATACTGTACAGGTATAACACTGTATGTTAGTTCTACTTTTTTAAAAAAGTCATCATCTTTTTCGACTCATCTAGGTACATGGTGACTTGAGCAATCTTGGAAGATATCTTTTCACCTTCTCTACCTGGACAATTTCTACCCACGCTTCAGAATTCAACACAAATGCAAATAGCCTTTTTTCCATGCCACATAATGTCCCAATGTAAGTTTCTGTGCATCTGTTCACCACCCAGCACCCTTAGATTATAAAGACCTTGAGTCAGAATCTTTATTTTATTAATTTCTGAAGTCCCACCACCTGGTGCAATACTTGGCACATGATTGACCTAAAGAATGTTTGATTTGATAACTATAATGGTTGGTTTGAGCCCCGCATTAGGCTAAGTATTTGACAAGCCTTATTGTCTGCCCTCTTCACACCAACACAGTTAGTGGGTACTGGTATCCTCTTTTTATAATTAGGGAAACTGAGGCCCAAGGGAGCTTAAGTCACTTGCCTGAGCTCCCACAGCCTCCCTAGGAATAGAGTGGAGTCAGACCCGGGTTTGCTAGCACCAGAGCCTGAGCTGTTCACCACGGAGTCAATGAGGTCGGTCAACAGGTATTTCCAAGGCTGTCAGGAAGAATACTCATTAGAAAGGCTTGTCTGTACAACAGCCTCTTAATTAAACAGTGCAGCCAAGTTCCTTACATGAAAAGGAAGCCATTTTTACCTCCCAACTCTGTTCAGAACTGTTTTCCCTTTAACTAGCTTCTCCCAAGTCGCCCAAGCTTTGTTATGAGACTGTCTTGTTGCACAGGTCTTTAGTTCCTGTGTAAGTTAAAGACGTACGGAAACCAAGCACAGCGGCGGCCCTGGGCTGCTCTCAGCTCCTGATTACAGCTTGTTGCCAGACTTCACCAAAATTGCATCACGTGTTTCCAGCACAAAAGAAAAAATTATTGACAGTAGTACTGATATACCAATGAAAGACCCTGGTATTTCTGGCCCTCTGGGGCAGACAAGGAAAAGGGATTTATTTTATGAGAAACACTTTCTTGTTTCTACTTAACTTTTGTTATTTACAGGGATATCTCAAAGCATTGCCAAAGAATAGGAACACTATATTTGAAGGATCTGAACGTGCTGGACGTGTGTAGCCTAATGGGTGGTATTTTACAGTGCATTTCTTTGGAATCCAGTGTGGATTCCTTTAAAAAAAAAAAAAGAATCACAAAAATGCACCAGCTTCCCTGCCTGCCCCCCACCCTTCCAGCCTTTGTTGCTGAGAATGTGAGAGCACACCAGTAGCTGTCTACAGCTTGGTTAAGACTGCTGGCTTGCCTGGGGCCCGGTTGATCCTACTCCTGGGGTGTCTTGCTTCCTTATCCATTCAGGAACCAAGGGTCCCCGAGTTCAGGCAGTCTGGACTTGAGGATGACTAGGTTGCAAGGACATGAGAAATGGAATCAGATAGGAAGAAAGATTTAGGAGAACCACAAAAAAGAGAGAAAGAGGAAGGGTTGCGTAGGGGGAAAAAGGAATGAATTGATGGGTAGGAGACTTGAGTTTTAGGCAGGGTGACTATCTCATTTATTATCTGAACTGGACTTTTTTTTTCTTTTTTAAAAAAGATTTTATTTAGGGGCGCCTGGGTGGCTCAGTGGGTTAAAGCCTCTGCCTTTGGCTCAGGTCATGATCCCAGGATCCTGGGATCGAGCCCTGCATCCAGCTCTCTGCTCAGGGGGGAGCCTGCTTCCTCCTCTCTCTCTACCTCTCTGCCTACTTGTGATCTCTCTCTGTCAAATAAATAAATAAAATCTTTAAAAAAAAGATTTTATTTATTTACTTATTTGAAAGGAAAAGCACAAAGGGAGAGTGAGAGGGGAAAGCAGACTCCCTTCTGAGAAGAGAGCCAGACAGGCAGCCCTGGGACCCTGAGATCATAACCTTATCGGAAGGCAGATGTTTAACCAGACGTGAGCCACTCAGGTGCCCCTAGAAGAATCCTTTTAAAAGTTCTAGTGAGCTCTAAACCACTATGCTAATGTGAATTATAATGATTACTATTTGCAGAATTAGAAAGTTTGAACTGGGACTTTTTTGAGAGTGAGAGGGATTATTATGGATAAGTGTGCTGGGACAACAGGAGCAGATGGAGACTGTCCTGGTACGGTGTGGCCACCACACTTCTGGGCCACTAACTAGCTGTCTAACCTGCAGCAAGTCACTTAGTATCTCTGGGCCTCAAGATCTTACAATGTGCTCCATGTTGGTCAGAGCTACCCACCAGTGGTGTTGGCAAATGAGTGTGTAAGGAGGTGGTTGGTTGTGACAGTGACTAAAGGCAGACAGCACTAGCATTTTGTGCCCAGAATCTGGGAATGCTAAATGTCTTCCTATGAGCTGTGAGATCACTCCCTTGAGGAAGTGTCATCGCACCCAAAGTGTTAAAAGCATCCCCACTGAGAAACACTGACCAAAAGAATGGGCTTTGAATTCTTATATATAAAGAATTATTAGACCCTGTAAGAGGGCTCCAGGCACAACAGACAAGTTTCTATATGCCAGCGCATTGGGCAGAGTTGCCACATGGATCAGGTTAATTTGATAGCCCCTGGATAAAAGCCAAGAGCAGAAGTCACCCCAGAAGACGTGGTACAACTCATCTTCACCCCAAGATAAAGTATTCACAGTATTTTATGGGTGGTTTTTCTCTTCTCTCAATGTCGACAGAATTGTGGACGAACTAACTGGCTTCATTTATTTGTGAGATGATTGACATTGTCCCTCAAAACAGAAAAACAACTTGAGCTAAAACTAGACGGCACGTATGCAACCGACACAGTGGTCCTTTGCCTCTGCCGTGTCTTCTGTGGTAAACCCAGACTTCTCCTGAGTAGAGTTCCATTCACTTCAGCGAGAAATGTGTAGCAAATAAACTTTTCACCAGAATGGTAGACTCAGCTTCACCATGAGTTAGGGGCCCCAGAGGGAGCAGGCCTAGGGCTCCCTCTCTAGGACATGCCTCTTAAAAGGAAAGAGGTCACTGACAACACCCAAAGGAGGCTGTGACCATAAATTTTTCAGAGTTCGACTTCCTTAGTATCTTAAATAATGAAAAACATTTGCTTGTTTAAGAACTTAATCCCACCAATCCTTGGTTTCCACCTCTAGCGTCTTGCTTCAGAATTCCATGGTGTAGTACAAGCATGACGTCATGGTCAGGAGAAATGCACACCGCGGAAAGCCTCGCCTGGGTCAGAGAGAAGTGCCATGGTCTCAAGAGGACTCTAAGACCAATACGTACATGTGGCCTCGTGCACGTCAGAGACCCGTGAGAGGGCAAACATCTTTATGACTTTGGTCCTGGGACGACAGACCCAGCCTGGGATTAGAATTTATAGCTGACAAGCTGCTGATGAGGCAGTAACAGCCATTTAGTGCATGAATGGCCACTTTGGGAACAGGGGGCTTAGCACACCAGGCTGAAAATCTCAGAGTGAAGCTGGGGGCAACCCCATTCACCTTTGCTGGAATAAGTTAATTCACCCACAATCTATCCCTTGGGCCTTTTCTATGCCTTCTTTTGGATTTATAGCCCTCCCTACAGTTCTTTAGGGCTTCTACACACATGACAATTTAGCATCAAGGGAATTCCCAAGACCAGGGAAAGAATATCTTTCTTGGCTATAAACGTCACTCTGACATTCTTCTCATCCATAATGTTTCAAGAGCACTTGAAATGTGCATGGCCTGCCTGCCCCCTGCAGAGTGCCCCCCCCCCAAGATCTCACAACTTCCTGAACGTATCTTGCTCACAAGAGTGCTTACAGATGTCTCCCGTCCCCAAAGCATCAGCCAACTTTAGCGCAGTAATTCTCAATTGGGAGCATTTTTGTCCTCTAGGGGACATTTGGCTATGTCTTGAGACATTTTTCATGGCCACAAGTGGAAGAGGGGTGTTATTAGCATGTGGGGGGTAGAGGCCATCTAAAAAACCCTAGAATGCAAGGGATGGCCCCCCCACAATAAAGAAGGATCCAGTGTACAATTTCAGTAGTGTCAAGGTTGAGAAGTTCTGCGTTAGGGCAGGAGTAGACCACATATGCCAAGAAAGTAATTGTCAAAACTTGAATTATCCAGTGGAATGTTTGGGATAATGAAAATGTTTAGTATCTTTCTCTCCAATGTGGTAGCCACAAGATATAATAACCTGTGGTTATTTAACATTTGAAATGTGGCCAGTGGAACTAAGAAACTGAATTTTAAATTTTATTTAATTTTAATTAATTAAATTGTAATCATCCCACACAGTTAATGATTACTATCCTAGACAGCGCAGGTCCATAAATGGAAGCTTAGAAGGACTGAGATAGCCTGCCCCAGCTAGTTATCTACTCTGCTCGTTTATAATTAAAATTCCAGTTAGACACTCCTTCTTTAGCTAAGACTTTGACCCATAGTGATATGACATTACCCTGGAAGGGAGATGACCTTTCATTTATAAAAAGACCTGATGGTGATTTAATATGGCTAATAGGTCTGGAAGAAGTTCTGACTCCTGAGTGCTAAGGGGTCTGACCTGAAGGAAGGACACCGTGAGACTGAACAGCGGGGTCAGGGGAAGTATCTAGAACAACCTAGAGGACATAACATCACGGGCTAGAGGTAGCAACAGCAAGCTTTGCTTACTTTAATCATCTAAATTCTGTTGCAAACAGAAGTTAAATACTCACAGTTCCCATTCAGACACATTGGAAACCAGAGCCAAAGGGCGGCAGAAAAGACAAAGTATATGACAAAGATGAGCCTGTTTCCTGCTCCTCCACATGTCTTTAGTGCTTTGGCCAAGTCTCCGAGGACTGAAATATCATGGTGCCCCCTCCCACATGGAAGCCCGAATAAAAGCAATACTAAACCGCAGAACACAGAATCATTTTCCCCCCTTTGATCTGATTATAAAATTCAGGATAAACCCATCAAAGCCACTTGTTCTGATTTCTGCTGGTGCCCCAAGCAAGTAAATGCCTCCTTGTTGATCTGGAACTGTTTCAGGGATGAGTTCTAAGGCTTAGTTTTATATAACCCACTGAATAGCTAGCTTTTTGTACAGACTTGTGTAGAGAAGATATTGTATACTCACTGTAAACATTTCTTCTTTCTTTTTTTTTTTTCAAAGATTTTATTTATTTATTTGACAGAGAGAGATCACAAGTAGGCAGAGAGGCAGGCAGAGAGAGAGAGGGGGAAGCAGGCTCCCTGCTGATCAGAGATCCCGATGTGGGGCTCCATCCCAGGACCCTGGGATCATGACCTGAGCTGAAGGCAGAGGCTTTAACCCACTGAGCCACCCAGGTGCCCCCACTGTAAACATTTCTAGAGAAGTCACCAACCTCACTTAGTAAGTTACATCTATCCACATTTCTAGAGATCGGGGAAAAATAATAACTGGACCAAACCGAACTTTCTTTTCTTAAATGTTTGATAGGACTCAAACTGGAGCTTCCTGGTGGCATCCACTTGGGTGATTCCCATGGTGAACAATGGAGATCAAAGTGAAAGAGTAAGTCCCCCAAAACTATATCAGAGATGTGGGAATTTTGGTGTAAGGAGAGCTTTAAAAAACTCAAGAATTCTGTTGCACAGACAGAAGTTGAGAGAGATGCATGACTCAGAGAATAGATGTTTTAAGCATTGACTGGTTCTCAGATCTGTAGCTGGTCTGAAGATAGCAGAGGTGAGAGGGGTGTGGAGGGGAAAGGCAGGTAAATTTAGTACAGTGAAAGGAAGGTTTTTGTCTTAGTTCATTCAGGTGATTATAACAAAAATACCTGGGGTGTCTGGGTGACCCTGTCAGTTAAGCCTCTGCCTTCAGCTCAGGTCATGATCCCAGGGTCCTGGGATGGAGCTCTCTGTCGAGCTCCCTGCTCAGCAGGAAGCCTGCTTCCCCCCTATGCACCCCTACTCTGCTCCCTTTCGTGTTCTCTCTCTTTCTCTCTCAAATAAATAAATAAAAGCTTTTTAAAAAGTAACAGAAATACCATAGACTGGGTGTTTTCAAACAACTGAAAAATTATTTCTCATACTTCTGGAGATTGGGAAGTCCAAGATTAAGGTACTGTCTGGAATGGCAGATTTGGTGTCTGGTGAGAACCTCTTTTTGATTCATAGACATCTTCTTGCTGTGTCCTCCATGGAGGAGGGTTCTCCTTTATAAGGGCACTAATCTCATCTGTGAGGGCTTCATCTCATGACTTAACAACATTCTAAAGGCTCCACCTCCAAATACCATTACACTGGGGATCAGGTTTCAATATATGATTTGTGGTGGGGTATGAGGGAGGGGATGCAACATTCAGTCTTCAGCATTCTACCCCATCCCCCTGAAATTTATTCATATCCTCTTGCATACAAAATGCCTTCATTTTGTGACAATAGCTCTGAAGTCTTGACTTAGTCCAGCAGCCATTCAGAAGCCTAAAGTCCAAAGTATTATCTAACGATCATCTAAATCAAATATGGGCAAGACTCAAAATATAATTCATCCTGAGCCAAATTCCTCTCCAGCTGTGGATCTGTGAAATCAGACAAGTTGTGTGCCTACAAAACACGGTGGTAGGGCAGGCATAGGACAGACATTGCCATTCCTAAGGAGAAAGAGGAAGGAAGAAAGTAGTGTCAGGTCCCAAACAAGCCCAAAATCTAATACATTGAACTTAATCCTTGAAAAGATAATATTCTTTGGCTCAGTGCTCTGCCTTTCAGCCCACTGGGGTGGTAAGGTCATCCCATGGCTCAGTGGGAGAGCAGCCCCTCAGTGGCTCTTGGCTAGGGCTCCGTGTCTGCCCCTGCCATAGTTCTCTGACAAGTCCTGCTCCACCATGGTTCTCTTCCAGGTGACCCCGTCCATGCCATATTCCACTGGATGCAGCCCAAGCAGGGGGCTCTTTCTAGGGACCCCCACCATTAAAGTACTGAGTGGGGCCTTCCTGCCTCACCTGGACCAGAGAGGTGGTCCCCCCTCTGAAATCACTCTGCCCCCCACAGGCCTGTGGTAGGGGTGGGATCTCTGATGCCCTCTGACTTGCCTACAGGGTCATCCTTTCATTGCCTTAGAGAACAGCACGTGGCTGTTGAGATGGTTGATCCTACTAACCTCCTCAAATCATTCTTGGCCACTCTTCCAGTGTTCTCATTTTTTTGCAAAAGAAGTAGACTGAGAGTTTCCTAAATCTTTAAGTCCCATTTTCTTTTTGTTTAAAAATCTTATCTTTATGTTTGTTTGTTTGTTTTTTCTCTTCTTGAATTATCAGCAGTTGGGAGGAGCTAAGCTGTGCCTTCCACATTTTGCTTAGAAATAGCTTATGTTGGGGCATCTGGATGACTCAGTTGGTTAAGCATCTGCCTTTGGCTCAGGTCATGATCTTGGGGTCCTAGGATTAAGCCCCACATTGGGCTCCCTGCTCAGTGGGGAGCCTGCTTCTCCCTCTCCCTCTGCTGCTCCCCTGCTTATGCTCTCTTTCTGCCAAATAAATAAATAAAACCTTAAAAAAAAAAGAAATAGCTTCTGCTGATACTGAATTTCATCACTCCCTTGTATGACCTTCCGTAACACTAGAACGTAAACACAGTTCAGCCAAGTCCTTCACCAGTTTACAACAAGGATGGCCTTTCTTCCAGTTTCCAACAACATATTCCTCTCTTCCCTCTGAGACCTAATCAAAATGGCCTTTACCAACCACGTTTCTCCTGACATTCTGCCCAGGGTTACTGATGTATCCTCTAAGAAGATGGAGGTGTTCTCTGCAATTCACTTTACTTTCTGAGCCCTGGCCAGAGTCACCCTTAACAACCCATTCATGGCAATGTTTGCTTTTGCTAGCATGCACCCCAAAGCTCTTCTCCCCTCTGCCCATCACCTGCTTCCAATGTTGCCACATTTTTAAGTATTTGTTCCAGCAGCACCCCACTTCTCAGTATTCATTTCTTAGTCCATTGGGGTGGCTGTAACCAAAATGCTATATTTCTCACAGTCCGGTGACTAGGAAGTCCAAGGTCAAGGCAGATTTGGGTGTCTGGTGAGTGCCCTCTTCCTGGTTCATAGATATCTTCACACTGCGTCCTTACATTCTGTAAAGGACAAGGGGATGATTTATAGGAGCACTAATTCCATTCATGAGGGCTCCATCAACAGGACCCAATTGCCATCTAAAGGTCTACCTCCTAATAATGATCACATTGGGGGTTAGCCTTCATCTTTTTTTTTTTTTTAAATACGATTAAAGAGGGAATTTGCCTTTTTTTTAAAAATTTATTTGACAGAGAGAAATCACAAGTAGACAGAGAGACAGGCAGAGAGAGAGAGAGAGAGGGAAGCAGGCTCCCTGCTGAGCAGAGAGCCCGATGTGGGACTCGATCCCAGGACCCTGACTCATGACCTGAGCCGAAGGCAGCGGCTTAACCCACTGAGCCACCCAGGCTCCCCTAGCCTTCATCTTTTGAATGGAGGGAGGAACACATGTATTCATTACATGGCAATTACTTAATGTAGAACAGTAGTGGCAGTAGTGGGGATGGTGGTGACTTAAGAGCTATTCATCCCAATGTCAAAGGTGGCAGAGATAAAGACCTCAAAAGATGTTTCAATATAAAATGGCAGTTCCATAATGAATCCTTGATTAAAGAAGACTAAGATGTTTAAAGCTAATTTCTTGAGATCAGCATACAGAGGAGCTTCATCTCTTTCCTCTCAAGACCTCTGCGCCATTCTCCAAAATGGAACACTGCCCCAAGCCTGCCACGAGTCTTTGGGTTTATCTCCTGTGGCCATGCTTACTAACCCTCATGACAGAGTTTGCAATTAAACCATAGTTTACACAAGCAGCTTTTATGTGTTAGTGCTAGAACAGCCCAAGAAACACAACACCTCCTGGGTAGAAGTGGGAGCTTCTCTGTGGCAGCAGCAAGCCCAGACACATGGGATGGGGGGCTGCCGTCCAAATGCACTAACAGATGGTTTTAAACTGATCCCCTCTAAGTCTTCAGAGTGTAATGGCTGATTATTGGGTCAACAAACATGAAAAGCTTTGTCATTGGCCCACGTTTGGACCAGAAGCTACTTGTCTTTCATGAGTATTTAGGATGAAAGGAGATGAAAAAAGACAATGTTGGTAACAGTCATCAGCACATGAGGTTCTTTTTAATGTGTGTTTGCCCTAAGAGAAAAAGCAGAGCAACAAGATCTATGAAATGTCCTTGATCTTTGTTCATCCCAGGCTTGTAAGCCCTGAGTTACCTCTGTGTTTCCATCACCGGACCTGTGGGGTGGTATTTCTAATCACACTTCCAGGTTTTGCTAAGTGGGATGATGACATGTATATGGACTGGTTCAGGGGACATTGGTTCAAGGAATACCTCACTGAGTATGAGTATGACCATATCATCCCCCTTCTGAAAATCCTTCAACTCATCAGTGGTCTCTATAACCTCCAGGATGGGGAGAGGGTCTCCCTGTCCACATGTACACCTCTCACCTTTGCTCCCATCACACTGGGTCTTTCTGGTTCTCCAAATACTCCATGTTCTCTTATAACGTCATGCCTTCACACATGCTATTCCCTCAGAAACTTCTTCTCTATGAAATCAATCTTGACAACCTTGAATTAGATTCTCTTGTGCACTCTGTACTTAACTTCGTCATAGCACACACCATGTCTTATAGAAATTACCCATCCCCCAACTTAACAGTGAGATCCTGAAGGCCAGGGAGTGGTGCTACGGTGCAGTCATCCTTGCTTTCCCCCCAGGGCCAGGCACAAAGGTCAATAGATGGAATGGGGGAGTTTCAGTAAACGGTAAATGATAGAGACCTTTTCGACATAAGTACATCCCATCCTGCATTTTCTCTTTGGTAGAATAGATACTATTAAAGCAGTTCATCATTCCCTCATATTAGCTCCACGTCATTAAGAATATTTTGTAAACCCCATCGCTTCCCTTAAGACAAATGAAAAGAGAAAGTAAGAATAGAAACAATTTATACACTTCAGGCAAAGAAGGAAGGAAGGAAGGGAGGAAGGGAGAAGAAGAGGGAGAGGAAGAGGGAAAGGGAGAAAGAGGGAAGGTTTTCCTTCTGAAATCTCACCTCAAATGCAAAAGAGGAGATTATTTATATTTTGTTCTGAGGCTTGGTACATGAACCAAAAGAGAAGAAAGAAAAAAGAAAGAAAGGAAGGAAGGAAGGAAGAAAGAAAGGAAGGAAGAAAAGAAAAGTGACAGAATACATTATGTTCTATCCACGAGATTAGAAGAGGGACGTCTTTCAGCTCCCAGTCCTTCAAAACACACAAGTCGTACTTCAACTAGAAACCTTTTCTAAAGCTGCTCGGGAGTGTAGGAGCTGCATTAGAGAATGGAAAACAAACGGAACCTAACATGAAGTGCCTGATTAATTAGTCTGTTTATTTCCCAGCACCTCCCTTTTTCATTCCTCAGAAATGAATGTTTTATTATTCACCTCCATTGGACTTGGACTATCTCAACTATGTGGATGCCTGTCTTGGAAAGAACCGATCCTCCTCCTCCTCACCTTGCTGTGGAAAACCCAAGGGAGTGCTAGGACAAACAGACGCTCCCAGGATGTGGGGGAGACATCAGGTGAATGACAGGTGCAGAGGCCGGGCCAGAACCACACAGCCGGAGAGGTTTTCCCTTCTGGCAGAGAAGGCTGTCTCTACTTGCTCCTCTCTGAGATGGCTTATCAAGCACCGCTGGGATTTGGGCAGCCCGCAGCTGTGTTTAGGAGTGCATTTGCTTTATCTCTCACATCCTTTGAGGATTTCATGGCAGGCCATTTTATCCACTTTAATGAACATTCTGGCAGTTTCTGAACACGGGGCTGTGTCTGCAGACCCCGAACAGTGATTATGTTCAGCATCGCTGAGACTGAATGGAACACAAAGTCACACATACCCTTTCACCATGTCTTTTTCAGATGATATACCCTTCATTTCGGGCCATAACGAGCAGACGGTCAAGGAGAGAAAGGCTTTAGCACAGAAGCTGGGGTTGCCCGGTTTCACCCCTTTCCCTCATTCCCCATCAGCTCATCAGTCGTCTCTGGCTGCTACTTAGAATTCTCTGGTCGTTTTCAAATCTCGATGAACAAATATGGCATATCCATTTGAAGTCAACTTGTATGATGTTAACTTAATGGAACTATGATGTATAAAGTAGAGAAAGCAGGTTACAGAATAGTTTGAGTAAATAACTACATGTGTGTGCGTGTGTGTGTGTGTGTATATTTTGAAAAGAACCCAGTAGGATATGTACATAAAAATAATAATGCTTATTCTTGGAGTGGAATTAAGGATCATTTTATTTAATGAATGACTTTATTTTTAAGTAAGCTCCCCGGCCGGCATGGAGCCTAGTGTGGGACTTGAGGTCACAGCCCTCAGCTTAAGACCTGAGCAGAAATCAAGAGTCACTGAACTGACTAAGCCACCCAGGCAGCCCAGGGATCATTTTAATTTTGTTCCATGTACATTTATGATTTTTTCTTAATTATTTACATTGAGCGTGTACTAATTTATAATCTGAAAAATTAATATGAAATGTTAAGAAAATGAATGAATGGGGGGCGCCTGGGTGGCTCAGTGAGTAGAGTCTCTGCCTTCAGCTCAGGTCATGATCTCAGGGTCCTGGGATCGAGCCCCGCATCGGGCTCTCTGCTCTGCGGGGAGCCTGCTTCCCCCTCTCTCTCTCTGCCTGCCTCTCTGCCTACTTGTGATCTTTCTCTCTGCGTCAAATAAATAAATAAAATCTTAAAAAAAAAAAAAAAGAAAATGAATGAACGTATGCAAAGAGGGGAAAGTAAGTATTTCCTGTATGTTCTAGTCCTGTCGCCACTACCAGAGTTTATTGTTCATGTTTTTCTCACCTAGAAAATTCTCCTTGCATGGCACGCTCTCTTTAATCGCTCCTACCCTCAGTTCATTCTCTCTCCTAAAGGTCTTCTTGAAAGAAAATCTGACCAAGTGGGTCCCCTAAATCCTCCAGGGTTTCCTGTAGGACGAAGGAGTCCACATCCTCAGGCTGAAGATGAATAAAACACTTCAGAAACTTGTCTGCCCCTGAGGTTCAAGTCCAACTTCTGCATCTCCAACCTGGTCACCCAGAGGCTGTCTGTGCCTCTTGTCGAGAGCACTCCAGCCCTCGGGACTCTCCTCTCCCTTCCTCTCCTCCCCCCTGCATCCACCCACATCATTTACTCTCTGACTCAACCTCCGAGAGTCAGCTCTTGTGTCACTTCTCACAGGAAGCCTTCCCTGGCACCTTTAGGTTGAGTTAGGGGTTTTCTGTCTTGTTCATATCTCCACGCTAACATTTTCCACAGCAATGTAATTATTGCGTTACGCATCTCTTTTCTGCATCTGAAGGGACATCTCTGTCCTCCTCTGTGATCAGCTCCCAGGGCAGTGTCACACACGTGTAGGTGCTTAACAGACATTATGGATCGAACACTCCCTTAGCCGCTGTGGACGGAGGGAGGGAGGAAAAGGAAACTGAACTCATTTTCATGGATTTTCTGCTCTGACTGTGGAAGCTGTGATTCTTAGTTAGCTAAGTTTAGGCTCTCTCTTTTCTCAGAAGAGTGTAATACATGCTAAAATCTTAAGGTATTTGATCATTCAGCATTTATAGACTTTCTCCATTTGGGGTACGAAGATGTGCATCCCGTTGCAAAATACTTTCTGTAAGCAATCTAATTCTGGATAAGCGAAATGTTGCTTGGTGTTGGGCGTTGAATTTTGCCCCCACAAAATTCATATGTTGAGGTCCTAACCCCCCAGTGTCTCAGAATATGCTCTTATCTGGAAATAGGGTTGTTGCAGATGTAATTAGTTAAGTTAAAGTGAGGTCATTAGGGTGGACCCCTTAATCCATTATGACTAATCCAACACAATGTCCTGGTAATAGGGGGAGATTTAGATAACAAGACGCGGGCACTTAGGGAGAATGCCCTATGAAGATGAAGGTGGCGATTGCGATGGGGCTTCTGTAAGCCAAGAAATGCCAAGAATCGCTTGCAAACCACCGGAAGTTAGAGGAGAGGCACAGCTTCTTCCTCAGAGCTCTCAGAAGGAACCAGCCCTGTGGACAGCTTGATCTCAGACTTTAAGTCTCCAGAACTCTGAGATAATCAGTTCCTCTGGTCAAGCCACTCACTTTGTGATCCCCTTTTTATTTTATTTTATTTTATTTTATTTAAGATTTTATTTATTTGACAGACAGCGACCACAAGTAGGCAGAGATGCAGGCAGGGGTGGGGGGGAAGCAGGCTCTCTGCAGAGCAGAGAGCCTGATGCGGGGCTCTATCCCAGGACCCTGGGATCATGACCTAAGCCGAAGGCAGAGGCTTTAACCCACTGAGCCACCCAGGTGCCCATGATCCCCTTTTTAAATAGTAGTTCTAGTTAACTACTATACCCAGGGACCCTGGTGACAATCAGAGAGGAGGGACCCAAATATCAGAGAGGAGCATTGTATCCTAAATGTCCTTCTTCAACTATCATTGTGGTAGCTAGCATCTGACATGATTATGGCTCCTTTTGCAGATAAGAAAAAGAAAGTCCTATTCTAGCTGTTTTGAAAATTAAATTGTGGGTATCATTTTCTTTTCCCCTATACTTTTATCATTTTTTCAACTAAAGAAAACAACTTGTCTGTATTTAGGTACATATAGAACTAAATTCAAAAGACACAGAGGATTGACTGAAAAATAAGTTCCCTGCTTCCTGTCAGTCCCTGCCACCTTGTTCCCCTCACAGGAGACAACCTCTTTTATGTCCGTCCACATATATACTTCACTTTTTACATACGTGATTGTATATTATAAACATTATTCTGCCTCGATTTGATCACATAATTGTGGATGTGGGAGCTAATTCTCTAGTAGAATATACAAACATGCCTCATTCTTTTGATGACTATATGATTTTTTTTGATAGATATTTTCTGCCTGTACTTCATGAATTCTTAGCTGGCTTTTCTCAAACAAAATAAATAGGAAGGATTCCTGAAGTTTCCTTCACAACCTAGACAGGGCTGAGCCTGCCCACTGCTCTTATCCCCTTAAAGAAATGCGTACTCTCTTTGCCACCAGAGGTTGCTTCAAACCCTGTGAAAAATAAGTGTTATAAAAGTGTCTCCAAAGCAAAACAGTTTATGTTTGGTGTGGGACTGGCCCATGCTGGCCCACTAGGTCCTATGTCGTCAAATTTTTCTCCGCTGTGGGCTGTACTAGGGCTCAGTTGGATACATGTTGGGCCAGGTGAAATGTGAGATCACATGCATTAATCAAAATGTTTGAGTAATGTATCCATTACCTTCCTGTGACCCATGTGTCATCATTCATTTCCCAAATGCTACTATACTGGGAATTTAGGACTAACCTGAGTTCTCTCCGCTTGCATTTTTTTTTTTAAACCTTTCCTAAATTCTCACAAAGATTAATGGTAAATGCTTCTGGTTCGATAAGACTCTGCTTACGTTTGTCACCTGATTTCCCAAAATAAGCTAATAGAATCACTCACTTGTAATAGAACTACATTCTATTTTATTTGGTTGATTTTGAGTGCGAGCTTAAAGAGATAATGGCCATTCCTAACTCATTATTTTTCACATTGGATCCAAAAAGCTATTTACACATTCACTGTGGCCAAAATTCAGGTGATTTTCAGAAGCCATAGTTGCATGGAACATCATCCCCAGTGGGTCTGTGACTTTCTCATAGGCCAGGTAGCACATGTGTGTGATGTATATCCATTCCTTTCCAGAGTACCCATCCTTCAAAGTTTTAACTGATTGCCTCCCGGAAGTCTTCAATGGTCCCCCCTCCTTATTTAAGAGTTGGAAATGTGTATCTCTACTTCACTCTTATTTCCTTCAGTGTTGTTTTAAGATATTGTTTTCGTGCTAGTTTCCTTTGCTGAGCTGTAAACAGGCCTTGAAGACAAGAATTATGCCTCTTATTCATAGAACAGGAGATCAGCCAATGTCTATTGTGAAGAAATGATCATCACAAATTCAAATTATCAGATAGTAATAATTTTCATGTATGGAGCACTTACTTAATACACATAAGTCATCATCTAAAGAACAGTACGTGAATTATCTAATTTAATTGTCTTATATCCTTTGTGTGATAGTATCATCTCCGTATCATAAAGAGAGAGACATTTAAGCCACTCGCCTAAGTCATATAGCTCACCGGGCTGTAGACACTTAGGCACTAAGATGCCTATCACTTAGTGAGCCCTAAAGTCTACAAAATAAAAAATACAGCCGTCAAATTTGTATAACATAGAATTTTAATTGATTTGCAAGGTTAGTTAATTGAGTATTTCAATGGCCTTCCGATTACGCTTCCTGCCTTTTCCCCTGTTCCCTTTTGTTTGTCCTAGAGGTCTCTTCTCAACAGACAGTGTGATCCTGTGCTAACTCAAATTAGTTCTTGGTCCCCAAACTTCTCAATGGCTTCCATTTCACAAGAGTAAAAGCCAGAATCCTCATAATGGATTATTAGGCTAAACAAGTTCTCTTCCTACCCCACAACCTCTCCAGCCCTATTTCCTACTCTCCCCTTTGCTCACTGTACTCCAGCCAATTTGCTTCCTTTCTGTTCTACTTGGTGCTTCTGTCTCACAGCCCTTCTTATTGGTTTTCCTCTCTCTGAAACTGTCTTCCCCCCAAATATTCCTCATCTTCTTCGAATTATTATTTAAAAGGAAATTGCTTAGGTTCCTGACTGATTTCAGTAACTGATCGAGTAACTGATTTCAGACTAGCTCAACTTCTTCTTCTTTTTTTTAAGATTTTATTTATTTATTTGACACACAGAGAGAGATCACAATTAGGCAGAGAGGCAGGTAGAGAGAGAGGGGGAAGCAGGCTCCCCGCTGAGCAGAGAGCCCGATGAGGGTCTCGATCCCAGGACCCTGAGATCATGACCCGAGCCGAAGGCAGAGGCTTTAACCCACTGAGCCACCAGGCGCCCCTGGACTAGCTCATCTTCTGTATGTAATTAAGAAAGTGGACAAGATATGTGAGGTCAGATCATTTTGAGATAATGGAAAATAAACAGCACAAACTTTAGCACCTAGAAGAAGGGAGCAGGAGGTGAGCTGCCTAGAGAGCTGAATATAAGCAAAGGACAGTAGGCAGGGATCAGAGTTCAGGGCAACTGAAACAGCTGGGATCTGTGCAGGGAGAAATCCCTGGAGGTCTATGTATATGGATGGCGAGGTCCTCCATGAGTCCATGACTGAGGGGTGGACTGTACATGTGCAAAGCACCCAAGGTTTACCAAACATCAGCTACGATGGGCTGGGGATTGAAGCAAATGTAAGAAAGTTTCAGCAGTTCTGGGGGTAAATGTGTGAGCATTTAAACTTAAATTGAAGAAAATTAAATGAAATTTAAAATTCAGTTCTTTAGTCACTCTCAAGCGTTTGATAGCTGCCACCATGTTGCACAGTGCAAACATAGAACATTTTCCTCAGTGCTTTCCTCAATGTTCCTACTGTACAGTGCTGATCTTGAGGATCTACAGTGTAAAATCCAGGGAGTCCAGGGTCAATTATAAATTGCTAGACATGTAACAAAAATACTAGTCAGGATCATGTCATCTACAGTAAACTAAAAGCTGTCAAAAGAAACGGATTTGGGTGCCTGGATGGCTCAGTGGGTAAAGCTTCTGCCTTTTGCTCAGGTCATGATCCCAGGGTCCTGGGATGGAGCCCCACATCGGGCTCTCTGCTCAGCTGGGAGCCTGCTTCCCCCTCTCTCTGACTGCCTCTCTGCCTGCTTGTGATCTCTGTCTGTCAAATAAGTAAATAAAATCTTAAAAAAAAAAAAAAAAGAAACTGATTCTAAGATGGACCAAAGGTTGGATAGTAGATAAAAACTTTCAAATATATATGTTTTATAATATATATTCAAAGAATTAAAAATATACTCATTAATTTTTTTTAAAAGGTCCTAACAAATAAGGGGTGAATAAATAAGGAATCTTAGCAGAGAAATGGAAAGCATAAAAACAACCACATGGAAATTTTGGAATTTTGCAAGACCTAAAGTGAGTCATTCACTGAGGGACTTGAGATGGTGGAAGAAAGACTCACTGAGGTTGGAGACAGATCAATAGAAATTATCAAAGAGAGAAAAAGTATTAAGGAGAAATGAACAGAGGGTCAAGAACCTGTGAAATAGTATCAAACAGTTTAACACATGTGTGATTGGTGTTCCAGAAAAAGAGAGTGAGAACAGAAACAAATATCTGAATAAAGAGTGGCCAAGAACATCACAAAACTTTTTTTAAAAAATATTTTATTTATTTATTTGACAGAGAGAGATCACAAGTAGGCAGAGAGGCAGGCAGAGGGAGAGGAAGGGAAGCAGGCTCCCTGCTGAGCAGAGAGCCCAATGTGGGGCTCGATCCCAGGACCCTGAGATCATGACCTGAGCCAAAGACAGAGGCTTAACTCACTGAGCCACCCCAAAATTGACTTATAATTCCAAGAAGTTAGAGATAAAGAAGATAAAGATAAAGAAAGATATTATTTTTAAAGATAGAGAAAACCCCCACAGGTATATCATAGTAAAACCACAGAACACTAAACATAAAGACAAAATCTTAGAAGCAGTTAGAGAAAAAAGACAGTACATACAGGTGCACAAAATTAAGAATTGTTGATTTTTCATCAGAAACAATAGAGGCTAGAAGACAATAAAACAGCATCTTTAAAATGTTGGATGAAAAATTGTGTCCATCTGGAATTCTATATTGAACAAAAATATTCTTCAAAATCAAAGGTCAAAATCAAAGACATTTTCAGATAAACAAAATCTGAGAATATTAATCATTGGAAGACCTGAACTACAAAGGATGTCCTTTAGTCCTTAGGGAAATAATGCCAGACAGAAACTACAGAAAGAAGAAAAAGTACCAGAAATAATAATAATTGAATAAGCCAGTTTTGACATTTTCATATAATGAACTGACAGTAATAAAAAAATAGTAACTACAAATAAATACAATAACATGGATTAAGGTGACTCAAAGAAGCCACGCATAAAAATGTCATGTTGTATTATTCCTGTTATATGACATTCTAAAATAGGAAAATCTAGCAATATAGTGATATAAATAATATCTCTGGTACCTTGCCATGGGGGTTTGACATTGACTCTCAAAGAGTAAGTGGGAACTTTCTAGGGGGATGGAAATTTTCTATAGCTTGATTAGGAAGTAAATGAACATATTAGTCAAAAGTCATCAGTCTGCACACTTACACTATGTGAATTCTACAACCAATAAATTCCAGCTTAATAAGGTGGGTTAAAAAAGTTTTAAATTACCTTCTCTTTGGGACTTTGCCTGAGCACCACCCCCCCTTTTTTTTAAGAGTTTACTGATTTATTTGACAGAGAGAGATCACAAGCAGGCAGAGAGGCAGGTAGAGAGAGAGGGGGAAGCAGGCTCCCCGCTAAGCAGAGAGCTTGATGCAGGGTTCGATTGCAGGACCCTGAGATCATGACCTGAGCTGAAAGCAGAGACTTTAACCCACTGAGCCACCCAGGCACCCCCTGAGGACCCTTTGTAAAATTGCTCCCTTCCATTAGTTTTCTCCAAAGTATGAATCACTAACACAGTAGATACATTTCTAAAATTTAAATTAAATTAAATTAAATTAAATTAAATGTAGTGTTTTTATTGTATAGTTGTAAGTATAGTTTTGTTGTATAGTTGTAAGTATAGTTGAACACTATATATTTTGTTTATCTTGTTTTATCTTCCCTTCTAGAACAGAGCTGCCAGGTGGGCTATGACTTTGCTTCTTTCTTTCATTGCTGTGAACATTGCTAACAACAATACTTGGTGCTACCGGCCCAGTTAATGCAACATCCATGAATAAATAAATACACATATGAACAAATGAGGGAATGAATTGACTTTCTTCACAGGTATCAAAAGTAAGATTGTGTACGTAGCTAAAATACTGCTACGCTTGTAAATCCTGAAACTCAAGATACCAGATTTTAATCTAACTCAAAATGAGGAGGCAAGAAACATGAACGAAGAAGGTATTACATGTAGACTAAACACATGTGTCGGTAGTTGTCATGCCATGTGACATTTTTGACCTGTGCTTTCCATAGATGAACTATGGATGTTTACAACCAGTACAACCTCAGATGTTTTTCTGTACTTTACCCATTAGAAGATAGAGGTGTATATAGCCAGGGAATGAGGATAACAAAGGGGAGGGAAGTGGTTGTAAGAGAGAGAGAAGGGATGTAAGAGACAGGGGTGGGTGGTCTGCTGTTTATCATCCCCAAACCCTCCACCTCAAGGTTTCTTTCTGGTTTTGTTTTGTTTTGTTGTCAGGGAATTAGTTAGGTGTAAAGTTTCTTTAGTGTATAGATCTTGGACATCTGGGCCTGGCCCATCTCTGGCTACCAACAAGTGCTGAGAAGCACTTTGTTTGTTTGTTTTTTAAGATATATTTATTTATTTGAGAGAGAGGGAGCACAGGGGGGTGAGGCAGAGGGAGAAGAAGAGTCCCAAGCAGACTCCATCCCAAGGACAGAGCCCAACTCGGGGCTCAATGCTAAGACCCTGAGATCTCAACCTGGGCTAAAACCAAGAGTTGGAAGCTCAACTGACTGTGCCACCCAGGACCCCGCTGGTAGCTCTTATGATGGACATAATACTGGAGTACAAATTTGATCTCAGTTCCAAAGATTTAGGCACCTCATTTAGTCTCAAATTTCAGACAAGTGAGAAAAACCCACCTAGCTCTCTTATTGAAAGGTCTATTTTATGGAAGATATTTACCGTGAAGAGAGAGTTCTCCTTCAAGGTAGGGAAAGTTTAGGAGGGAGTGTGCATAAAGTATCACAAGCATCCTGCACCGTTCCAAAGAAAAGAACACATTGGGTTCCTAGTTCCAGGTAAGGGCATGTTTATTTCATAGTTGATAAAATAAGATTCCAACATGCAGTGCCATCTGGATGGCTCCAACGGCCATGACCTCAGTGCCACCACCTCCAAGGCGAACTCCAGCTTCACTCTGCTCTGACTTCCACTGCACTCAGATCGCGTAGCACACATTCCAGCACTGGACCACGGTCTGCCCTGTCATTGGCCAATACTGCAGTTCCTACACCCACCCCCGTGTGAATATCAGTCTCTCCAGCTCCAAAGTTCAGAAAACAGGTACCTTGTCTCCTCCTTTATGCTTATCATTAAACAACAGCAACACATTTCTTCTCTTCCTTTTTACCCTTCATTCCCCCTGACCACCACTCCTATCCTTCCCCCCATTAGAGAGTTAGTGCTCAAAGAAACTGGAGATTGGGACCCAGGGTCTTGGAATAGAGGGGAATATTCATACTTCTTATCCCATGTCCCTCTGATTACTAGAATTCGAATTCCCAGCAGTCAGCCCTTTCAATGGAAAGGAGAGGAATCTGAGAGCATTCTTGAGGCAATAGTGAAGGTATGAAAGAAGAAAGATATTTTGCAAGAGATCTTCGTGTCTGAATAGGGTGATGGGGAAGGGGGCCTGGAAAGGGGAGCCAAGGTGAGGCAGAATGGAAAGAGGGTGAGCACGGGAGTGAAAATCAACGTGAAGATACTGAGAAAAGGAAGAGGGAGAAGAAATTCACCTGAGGGAATATTTAAGATTTAACAGGGAGCTCCTGGCGGGGGGGGGGGGGTAGGAGGTAGAGAAGATGAGCCTATGGGTGCTTTGAACCCAAGCCAAGAAAACTGAGTAACAAGAGACCATGCATTTGTGACTATTTCGACATTCTGCAGCTTTGGGCAGCATGAGGGAATTTCAGGGTTTCATGTTACTTGTGTATGGAGTTATCTTGATGCAGGATAGCAGTAGATGTGATGTACAAGCAATTACCAAGACAGCAGGGGTGGGTGGGTGTGTGTGTGTGTGTGCGCGCATGGACGCACACATATGCTGCATTTGGAGACCTTACAGGAGGTCCTCTTTTCTGCCAACTTTGGCTCTGTATGTGAAGTGAGGATCTGTCTCCTCCCCTACTATCACCACCGAAGAAGGTGATGGTTCCACTTCCAGGTGAACCTCAGACCACCCAAGATGAACTGCTCTTAGTCCCCTGTCCCCAACTGTCAAGTTTCCAAAGAGACTTTCTGATGGAGAGATTATCTTCTTTTCAACCCCACAAACAGGTGTAGAGGATTTCTGTTTCAGTAGAGATCACACAACGCGCATCATGCATCGGTTGTAAAGACCGGTACAATACTAAGCAAAGCAGCGCTACTGAAAGTTATTTTTATCTGAGATCAAAAGGCCAAGCCACTGTGTTGGAGGAGGCCATAACCAATCTCCAAGCTTATCTTGTACCACTTTCTGCAGCTCGGGCCCTCCAGCCCCACTGGCCTCTTGCTGTTTCTCAAACACAACCTCTGCATCTGCTCTCTGCTTGAAGCCTCTGACCCAGCTCTCCAGGGCTTTGGCTTCTGAGACCTCCGTATCTAAACTGTTTCCTACCCTGCATCACCCACTTTCAGCTTCCTTAAGGCACTCACCACTCTTGATGTAATCTAGTATCTATTTAGTTATTTGGCTTATTTGTGTCTTTATCATTAGACTATAAGCTCCATGAGAACAAGGACCTAGCCCATCTTTTCCAGCACTGGTACACAAAAAGTATTCAAAAAATTCTCACAGTATAAATAAACATGCCCGCTGGTATAATATTTGTATTTTTTATGTTACGTAGAGGGTATTTTTTCTGCAATGGGTACTGATTCAGCAGACTCTCCCAGGTCTACTCTTCTATTCAATGATGGGGATAATTTTTGAAAGACAAAAGAATGAGGAGACAAGTTAGCTGTTAAGTATCCAGCGAAACAGCCATGGTCTTTATAAAGAAGCAAATGTCTGTGGTTCACTTTTGTTGTGTGGTCATAAGAAGCCTCCAAGGCCCCCACATGAGTTCAAATCACTTTTGTTTACTGGGTAGACTGTATCTTACTGTGAGGCACACACTAGAGTTTACAGGCAGAGAGAGCTTGGCTCTCTTTGACTTATCCCTGTAGTTTTTGTTTGTGACCAGTATGACTCTCCTCGGAGGACAAGATTAGGGCTGGGAGCATGGGTGCTGCAGAGGGCATCTGGCCTGTTTGCAAACGGAGCAATTACCACCTCAGCTGTTCAAGGCTCCTCCACTTGCTTTGATCCTTGCCCATAAGCTGCTGCAGCCAGCAGTTTGCGTGCAGTAGGGTCCCAGCTCAGCTTTTCATGTAGAAAAGGTGTGAAAACCTTTTTTTCTCTGTGGGAGCTGACACTTAGCCAGCTTCGGAGCCCAGAGCTACTGAATCAGGGCTGACCCAAAGCTGAGTTGTGAAGGGTCAACCAATCTTCCAATCTTTTCTATCCCTTGTCTTCACAACTGCATTTCCATGCCTCAATCCCTTCCCTTGGCCCTTGGCAGATCCCTGTTTAGGTTAAGGGACCCCCAGGGCATGGCTTAGGCAGCCTGCCTTGCCCAGCCCAGCCCACCTCTGTCTCCACCCCCTAGCCTCCGTCCAGGGTGCACCCCTTTCCACCAAACAGTTGCTTCTGGGAGGTACAATGGGAGGAGGGATACTGGGGTGACAAAGACAGAGATTCCTGACCACTTCTTTTCATCTTTACGAATGGCAGTTCTGGGCAAGTCACTCCTTTCTGAGACTTAGTTTATTTCTTTGTAAATCTATGATTAATTCCCCAATTTATCTAGCTCAGAGCATCTCTAGGTTCAAAAGAGATAATGGATGGTGTATACACTTAAAATCTTACCCTACCTTCTAAACTGAGAAGATCACCCTAGAACTGCTTAGAAGTAAATGGTTCACAGCTCTTTAGGGGCTAGTCTGGGCAACACAGATTGATATACAGAATAATAAACTCAGTTGATAGTCAGCCCTTAATGGCCAAAAGTGGCTTTAAGGGTTATACCAGTTAGGTAATGTATTTTCATTTACATCCAATCTCTTCAAGTAAATGCAATCTTACGGGGAAATCATTTAAGGTGAAGATTTCAGGTGTCAGGCTGACCTCTAGAGGCAATACCTTGAGGGAGAAGTGGCGGGTAAACACTCAAGTCCTAGTTTTGATCATTGTCCTCTTAGCCTCTACACAAAGCCGAGCATGCAAAGTCTCCTGTAACTTGGACAGACCAAAGATGGTCTCAGAACTTACCATCATCTTTACACAACTAGTTATTTCACAATTCTTGCATCATCAAAACGATGTTTTTCTCTTGGCTTGCTTTCTCTTTCAAGTACCTCGACTACAAATTGCAAAGACCAGGTGGACCTGGACAACCCCCAAACAGAAGTCGCGTCATCTGGCTTTGGCAACTTCCTCTCCTCTGTGACTGTGGGAACAGAAATAAAGACTCACAGACTCTCGGAGTAGATGGGAACTTAGAGGTCAGTGGGCCTGGCCTCTCTCAATGTTGCCAGTCAATTGAATTGCCTATAGAACACCTACTCAGTGCCAGACCCATTCTAATGGGTCCTTGGGAGGGTAGGACCAAGATGCCAAACAGGACACTGTGGCTAACCCTGTGGAGAAAGGCAGGCAGGCAGACAAGAGGTTGGGATGGACAGATAAATACTGTGAGGTTGAATGCCCAGATTCATGTGTGGACTGTCTCCCAAAGTGGGGGAATCAGAAAAGGCTTTTTAGGGGAGGTGGGTTTTTTGTTTGTTTGTTTTGTTTTGTTTTGTTTTTGTTTTAAGTAAGCTCCATGCCCAGTGCAGAGCCCAGTGCAGGGCTTGAATCCAGGACCCTGAGATCAAAACCTGAGCTGAGATGGAGAGTCAGATGCTCAACTGACTGAGCCACCCAGGCACCCCAGAAAAAGAGGAGTCGTGGAGGAAGGAAAGGAGTAAACCAGAAGAGGATCAAAGGGTAGCGGGGGTGAAGAAGTTCTAGGAAAAGAGGTGGGAAGAAGAAAAGGAGAGATGGAAAGGGCAAGATGAAGGAGTGGGAGGAGACCAGGTAGGATCAGGGGGAGGTGACTGAGCTCACTGCCCATTGAGGGAGCTGCCAGGAGCCCCCCTGCTGCATCGTGAAGGCCCTGTGGGAGCAGCAGCAGGTGAGTCTGGAGCAATAAGTAGTGGCCAGATCTGAAGGAAACTTCTGGTCCTTGTGAAGGAGGCAGGAAGGTAAGACTTTATCCCAAATGTGAAAATGTGACCCTCAAGGTCTTAAACAGTACGGTGAATTCTAAGATTTCTCCAGTGGTTCCCCACTGCCAACAGACAGCTCATTCCACTGGGAGGTAGGTCAGCTTGTTAGTAAAATGTGTGTTCCCGTCAAGTCCAAGGATGCCATCTGCAAGAACCTGGGAGAGGTGCTGCCCTCCCTAGTCCGCTGGCTCTTCTGCTTGCAGTGGTCTCAATACTGGGAAACTTTTTCTTACCCCACCATGTCCCACACTTCCTCCTCTTCAGGGTTCACAAACCTAATCCTTTCTACCTCTGTTCATAGACATAGAAGAGCTCTCCTTGGAAGCAGGGGGCTTGGAAATCCCAGCTTTTCCACTCTTTCCTCTCTAAGAAAGTAAGTTGTCTACACCATAGATGTTTAAACAGCCCTCTGGGCACAGATGAAGCAGATAAGTCCTCTCCTAGTGGCAGTGGAGTGGTTTGCACAGACACTGAGGGTTATCTTATAACATTCCATTTCTGGTATTGCTTCTTTGATTAGCTAGCTCTCCCATTGCCGCGCAGCTGGCTGACCACTTTCTCTTCATTCTCTCCTGTTCTCCCAGGAACATACTCTTTTTATGGTGCTCCATTTTGTTAAGCTTCACATATAACTATTCAGTTTCTTCTTACAGCTCCTTTCTCTGAAGGTAGGTACATCTTAACTGAGATGCCTTAATGCTCCCTGGCAGCATGGCATAATGGTAAGAACAGTCTTCAGAGTCAGAAAGACCTGAGTTTGGGGCGCCTGGGTGGCTCAGTGGGTTAAGCCTCTGCCTTCGGCCCAGGTCATGATCCCAGGGTCTTGGGATCGAGCCCCACATAGGGCTCGCTGCTCAGCAGGGAGCCTGCTTCCCCCTCTCTCTCTGCCTGCCTCTCTGCCTACTTCTGATCTCTGTCTGTCAAATAAATAAATAAATAACATCTTAAAAAAAAAGAAAGAAAGAAAGACCTGAGTTTGAAATTTGGCTCAGCTGATTTATAACTATGGAACTTAGGAAAGTGACCCAGCCTGTTGGAGCTTTGGTTTCTTCATCTGTATAATGCTGAGCGATGAAGATCTGACTTCGTTTAGGTCATGTCCTCCATACAAAGCAGGCATTGGCTTGCAAGAACCAGTGGCTATTAACGATCAAAACAACAATGGTAACGACGACGATGACCGTCTGACTCTTCTACTTCCAACTGAATGCCCTGGGTCGACTGCCTTACTCAAAATCTCAATTTTCCCGTCTCTTACATGAGGATAACAGCAATTATTTGGTAGAGCTGTTTGAAGATCTAGTGTGATAAAGATGTGCAAAGCACACGGAAGGCCTCTTTCCTTTTAGCCAGCCACCATTAGACACCCTTCCCTCCATCTTGGGTGTTCCTGTCAAGGGCCACAGGCTCTTTCTGGGCAAACAGCCTCTGAGAAGATGAGGCTTTCCTTTCTGTTTGCCTAAAATCAGAGTCATTTTTCTGTCCCTTGTTTTTCTCGTGTTGTCTCTTTCTGGCCTGTTATGGATTGAATTGCGGGTTCCACACCCCTTCTTAGGATCAGAATGGGACGGGATAAAAAAGTGTGTTGTGTCTTAAAATCCAGCACCTGTGAATGTGACCTTATTTGGAAATTGGATCTTTACAGATTTAAATAAGTTGTTCTGATAGGAGGAGAAGAGAGCACCATTTGGAGACAAAAACATAGGAGATAGTCCCTGAAGACAGAGAGAGAGATTGGAGATTTGCTATCACAAGCCAAGGAATCTGGGACTACAGAAATCAGAAGAGGCAAAGAAGGGCCCTTCCCTAGAGGTTTGAATGAAGCATGGTTGACACCTTGATTTCAGACATCTGGTCTCCATAATTGCAACAGAATGTGTATTTATCATGTCCAGCCACCCGGTTTGTGGTCCTTTGTTACAGCCGTCACGGGAAGCTGACGCCCTGACCCCCCTGTTAGTTAGAGTCCACTTGAGTGTGAGGTTTACTAACTTGTGAAACGAACATTCTTAAAGTCCACCTTTAGAACTGACAAGTTGTTTACCCAAAGTGGGGGTGATGTATTATGTGCTTATGTGTAGAATAAAATGGATAGAGAAGAGCACGGCTAGTCTGATCAAGAAGGGAAAAGAAGGGGCACCTGGGTGGCTCAGTGGGTTAAAACCTCTGCCTTCAGCTCAGGTCATAATCTCAGAGTCCTGGGATCGAGTCCCTCATCAAGCTCTCTGCTTAGCAGGGAGCCTGCTTCTCCCTCTTTCTCTGCCTGCCTCTCTGCCTACTTGTGATCTCTCTCTGTCAAATAAATAAATAAAATCTTTAAAAAAAATAAATAAAAAGAAGAAGGAAAAAGAACCACTTAGAAGACTCAAATCTCCACCCTGTTAATGAATCAGAGTCACGTGGCCACCTTTCACAGGTTTCAGGGGGGCTGACATTTTTGTGCTGATTTAATCTATGATTTCACCTTATCAAGGGATAAGTTTGACAACTAAAAATTAGCCACAGGGTACAACTTTACTCTTGGCTTCACAGAGGACTAAAGACATAAAGTAAGGTGCCATGTCAGAACTTGCAGGGCGGTGTGAAACACTGTGGTTTGAACAAAGCCGAGTTGGCCTGAGTATGAATTACAGGAAGAAAGGAAGGAAGAAAAAGAAAGAGCTCTGGGCTATTTATTCCTTTTCTATGGAACACATTGAAGAAAAGATTTGTCACATGTCACAGACCCAGCTGGAGGACGTGGGGCCAGACAGGGCACAAGGGGCATGAGTCACAGCTCCCAAATTTCAGAAACTCTGTATGTGGGAGCCCAGCCAAAGGCTCACCACTATTCTGATGGAGTGCCTTTGGTTTGGGGACTGCATGAGCTTTAGCCAAATGTTGTGCAGGTCTTAGGACATAGAGCCAGTGATGATGGCCTTGGACTCATGCAGCATGGTGTTTTAGGTAAAATTGTACTTAGCTCTCAGCTGGGAGGGGATGGAGGAAACTGGTTGATGTTATATTGATGGGGTGATCAGATCTGATGGGGCTAGGTGGCTTTTGGCTCAGTTCAAGACTACAGTGGACTTTCAGCTGCCTAGCATGTGTTCCTCCCTTGTTTCTGGGAACGTGTTCTGATGTTCCTTTGGAGACTCAACCTTTCTCTCTTCTCAGTTCCTGCTGCTAGGGGCAGGTACATGGCCACGTGACAGCCAATCAGGATATTCCATTGTTGTGGCTCCACAGTAACTGGTTTAAGAATGGGCACATATAAGCCCCAAGGACCTTTTACAAAAACTATTAAGGACAAGATGCAGTCATTTGGGTTACTGAGAGAAGAGGTTGAGCACCGGAAGCTGCTGGGGGCCATTTTGGTACCGTGTTGGAAGAGCCAGTCTGAGTGAGCCAAGGGATGGAGAGAGTCCTGATGAGACTGAGCCCTTACATCTGGCTATGCCTAAAGCTCTTTTTTTGTGACATGAACAAACGCATCCAGGCTTTTGTTTTTTTAGGCCACTAGAAGTTAGGTTTCTTGGAAACCTAAAGAGTTCTGACTAGTACACAGACTAGGCACAATAGGACCACAGAAAATGCCACCAAAATTTATAGAAAACAGAATATACAAGACATAATGTGTGGCATGTTGCACCAGAAGGCTTGTAAGCTAAAGATATGGTCATAGGAATAGCTCTGAGTATTTTCCGAGTACTTTCGAGTACTTAACGAGTATTATTTTTGAGTACTTAAGAGTATTTCCAAACATAAAATGATGGTATTACTCTTTTAAATCCTTCTGGGATTAGGGAATAAAACAAAGTCCAAAAAACAGTAATCTGAATTCTTCTTGTAGTAATATGGCATCAAAATCATCATATAAAGATCATCCTAAAGGCAAGAGGTGTGGGTTTCCTCTGGACTCTGTTCTAGGGCTACTAACTTGTCCTGGTTTGTCTGTGGGACTGCTCCTGTTTTATAATGGAGAGTCCCCTATTCCCAGAACCACCTCTGTCCCTGGCGAACCTGGGTGGTCTGTCATGCTGTACCTTGGGGAAGCTCCAGGTTTTCATAAACGACTACACTGCTCACTGCAAAAGGAGAAGGCAGGCAAGCGACCTCTTCTGCTCCAGTCAGAGCAATTTCTCTTTTGTATGTTTAAAAAATCAGAGTCTCTAATATTTTTGGGGGGGACAGGGAAACCCTCTCTTTGAGGGACCTCCCTTTAGAATTCCATGATTTAATTTTCTTTGTTACGAGACAAATGGCTCTTATAGACCAGGGTTTCCTGCACCTGGCTGGTCACAGCAGTCACCTGGGGAATTTTAAACCAACATACATTCCTGGCTGCCATGCCTACAGATTCCAACTCAGCCAGAATCAAGTGGAGTCAGAGATCTGTATTTTTTAAAAAAATCTTTGCAGGTGACATACCTATAAATTATTCACAAATCTTGGTATGTTAAGTATCATTAATAATAAATCACTTTCCACACACCTCACAAATGGCCAAGACAGACCATTGTTTGCGGTAGGTTCCATTACACTCAAACTTTCCATGCGTCAGGAGGGCTTGTTCAAACAGCTAGATGGACCCCACCTGCAGGCTTTTTCTGTCTCAAGGAGGGCTGGGGCAGGACAGGGAATTCGCATTTCTGAGACGCTCACTCCGCGGTAGGCATCATCATTGTAGAACATAATGAGTTGAGGGTCTTATCTGGTCTCTTCTGTCTTCGTAATTATTATAAAACACCCCTTTCACCTCACCCTAGCATAGTCCTAAGTAAATTATTGATGAGCCAATGTGTGGATAAACGTGTTATTGGCCTCAATGACGGAGACCTTTCCACTAACTTTCTAAAGAATATTGTGACCTATATCCCTTAGCATGTAAGAAAGGTTTCTGTTGGTTATCTAAGGAATATTGTCTCAAGGGACCTCCGCTGAGGACAGGGTGGAAACAACAGGATTTCCTGCTCTGGGCTTTAGGGGCTTTGTGCTGAATACAATGAGGTAACTGCCACGTTCCGTCCTGAGGCCTCCAGACACGCACACTGGACTCTCCCCAAGACTCCATTTTGCTTGTTTGTCACTTTCTAAAGCTGGAGGATTTGCTTTTCACCCACCAATTCCTTTCTGTCTTTAGCTTGTCACTATATTTAAATTTTTGAACTGATTGGCTGGGACATTACCTAGACATATTTTGGTTGCCATGACTCTTTATTTCTGTGGAGAAACGTGTCATTATCCCTCTGGAAGCCCAAGAACGATTGCTCCAATCTCCGCTTAGGCTGTGCAGGGGGCCTCCCCTCATCAGTCCTGCATTCTTTGGCTTGTGTCTGTCCTCTGTTGGTGCTGGGACAGCTGAGGGCACCTTGGCACCGTCTTCCCACCCATCTTCATCAGTGCAAGAAATGGTTCTTGTACTACAGAGCCCTATGTATGGCCACAATCTGGACCTCAACCCAGACACACCCCAAACAAAGTTAGAACAAAAAAAGAAAGCCACTGACCATTATTAGCTGATGATACAGGAGTACACTGTCCAAGTTCTGCAGGAACACTCAGATGGTATTTAAGTGGCTTTGTAACTTGTACGTAACTACTTGAAATAAGAAACAGCGCCCAACGTGCACCCGAATGTTTATAGCAGCAATGTCTACAATAGCCAAACTATGGAAAGAACCTAGATGTCCATCAACAGACGAATGGATAAAGAAGATGTGGTATATATACACAGTGGAATACTATGCAGCCATCAAAAGAAATGAAATCTTGCCATTTGTGACGACATGGATGGAACTAGAGGGTATCATGCTTAGCGAAATAAGTCAATCGGAGAAAGACAACTATCATATGATCTCCCTGATATGAGGAAGAGGAGATGCAACATGGGGGGTTAAGGGGGTAGGAGAAGAGTAAATGAAACAAGATGGGATTGGGAGGGAGACAAACCATAAGTGACCCTTAATCTCACAAAACAAACTGAGGGTTGATGGGGGGAAGGGTGTTGGGGGGGTGGGGTTATGGACATTGGGGAGGGTATGTGCTATGGTGAGTGCTGTGAAGTGTGTAAACCTGGCAATTCACAGACCTGTACCCCTGGGGATAAAAATATATTATATGGTTATAAAAAAATAAAATTAAAAAAAAAAAAAAGAAACAGTGCCCAGAAAAACACAAATAATAATAATGATAATAATAATAATAGAATTTAAAGTTTCCCTCTCTCTATTAAAAGAGAGCGTGATGATATTTCAAACAGATGGTTCTTTAGTTGGTATACAGTCTAGTTACCCCAGAAAACAAGATATGTGCCCAAATGCAAGAAACAGAGGACCATCCCAGCTCCTCCCTGGAAAGAGGGTTTGCTTTTGGTCAGAGTGTATAAATCTGGAGAAATAATCAGTTCTGCAACATCAGCTTCGCTAAATGGCTAAGTCTATGGCAGTGAACGAAAACAGGCTTCTCTGCCCATTATGAAGGCTTTCAGTGTGGGTCTCAGCTCCTAAGGTAACTACTCAGCAGCCAAAAGAAGCAGTTTGCTAGTCTACAAAGTTAACAGCATGATGGAAACGCTGACTTTCCACCCAAAGCCATGGTGGTAGAAACGCTTGCCAGTGTAGAGTTGTTCCCTAGTACAAAGTGGTCTGAGAGGCTTGCTTATGTGTGCCCTGGAAGGTTCTGAAAGTCTTTGGTGTTGTAATGACACTTGTGTTTCAGGAAACACCTCTGAGCTGGGCTGACAGGAAAACATCATGTTAGGTAACAACAAATAAAATTGAGGCCTGAAAAAGTTTTCAATCTCCCTTTGGAGTGTCAGGTCAGTCTTGAGGGGAACTGGGTATTTTCCTTGCAGGCTTTGAGAAACACGGTGGATGGTGATGGGTATGGGGGTGGGAGGATGGAAGAAACATGACCCGCATATCACTCTTAATAATCGCTTCTTGTCTTTGAATCGGATGTTGATATTTTTCCGCTTTACAGAATGTGTGTGGGAGAGTGTGAGTGTGTGTGTGTGTGTGTGTGTGTGTGTGTGTGATGGGGAAGGGTGTTGCAAGGAGAAATTGAAAACAACTCCCACCATTCACAGAGACTGAGGAGATTCAAACACTAAGAAGTCAAGTTCACAGCATTGCAGGCCACAGAGTGAGAAGGCAAAAGTATCTGGGCTTAATTATGCATATTACAACACTGCCTGCTGGGAAACTAGGCAGTCCTTAAAGTCCATCTTCTTTTTTTTTTTTATTAAAGATTTTATTTATTTATTTGACAGAGAGAGAGAGAGACACTAAGAGTGGGGACACAAGCAAGGGGCGTGGGAGAGGGAGAAGGAGGCTGAGCAAGGAGCCTGATGCAGGGCTTGATCCCAGAACCCTTAACGACGCTTAACGACTGAGCCACCCAGGCGCACAAAGTCCATCTTTTTTAAAGTGGATCAGGATCAAGTATTTTGTAAGAGACACACGAGTTTATAAAACTTTGACTTACATGGGCTTCTGCATATAACGGAGAGAATACCAAGCTTCTACCATGTGGGAAGACGAGTCCTCAGCAATCTAATTCAGACGATTTACAGGAAGAGAGACAGCAAGGGTTTCATTTGGGATGGGGGTAAAGGAGCACAGAGAGAAGGATATATACATGGATCTCTGTAAGGAGATGGTTAAAAAAGCAGACTGGAGTTTCCATGCCTTCCTGTTTTATCCTTGGAATCTAGAAACAAATGAGGCTTTGCTCAGGAGTCCAAGAAGTCATTGGCCATGTTCGAATTTCTCTGAGGAAGAAGGTGGAGGAAGTCTCTGCTTTATGGTCTGGCATCATGAAGACATACCTCACAGACTTTACAAAACAAGCCCCAGGCTATCTGTATTTCACAACAGCCCATATTGGTGAGTCAATTTTTGGTAAATTCACGTTAAAGAAATAACTACACATAAGCCAGTTCAAAGTGATCTGTAAGTTTCCCTCAATCTCCTGTATAAATTTGACTTTTACTTCATGTCCTTCCAGACATATTCCTCCATATTGACGCTTGGTTACCATTACAGAAGTTTCTCAAGAGCTGCTTCAACCATTGTTAGACAGAGCTAAAACAATTTCTCTTTTATAATATCCCATATGAATTGCCATGTGTTGTCAATCCCAGGCTTTGGAGAGAGAGATCTACCCCATAAAGTTGGCATCCAGTCCATTGAACACCTTTTTTGTCATGAAGATCTTCTCTAGTTGAGAGAGCTTGCCATGTTAGTGCACCATTTTGTTTCCAGATACCCATTCCCTTGAGGCTTGTCTCATGCCACTGAGGGACAAACCACTGAACCAGTGTGGAAAAAATAGGCCTTATCAAATAATTTTCTGAAATTCCTGCCTGTACCATGACAAAGGAGGATGTTCTTCCATCAACAGAGGTTGATGTGGAATTCATAACGAAACTATCCATTGTTGCTAGAATTCTGCAGGCTACAGTTGACAGTGTGTCACAGGGCAGGGTGAGGATTGTCCTTCCCAGCTCCAAATTCTGCGGTTCCAGGGAACTGCTGTTGGAAGAAGGCTCAGTCTTGAGTGCCACCCAACACTCAAGTATGGGTAAATTAAAGAGACATCAAGCAGAAGAAACCCTTCGCTCAAGATGAAGACGACATGACATGTGAGAAAGGGTTGGGCTACAAATTACAGTAGAGAGCAGCAAAATAAGCGAAAGAAAACATGATCGAGAGTTGGCTAATAATTTAAAGAGTCCAAAGAAGAGGAGGAAATGAAATAATCCTCACAAGTAAGAACGGTGTAGTAATTACTTCACCAGGAAAGGGTACCACCCCTTACCTGAATGGCCCTCTTGTGAAAGGCTGACGGATCTTCACAAGAGGAGAGCACCATGGTAGCAACAGAAAGGGTACGCAGCACAGGTTCCCACTCAACGTCCAAACACAGGTCAAATCCTACCTATGTGTAAGCATTTTTTGTGTGTATGCACATGAGGAGCTTTTTCTTACTGCCATTAACTTTTGGGTACTCAAGCTTGATGCAATAAAGAGTGGAGGCTGGTCTCCAGAATTAAGCTGTTTGATCTGGAAATAAGAAAACTGCTTTTAGCAAGCTTGGTTTGGGGTTTTTCTACAGGAAACTTTTGTGCTTAGACAGCAGTACCATTGGGGTAGGAATCAGAGGAAAGGGGACCATGGTTAAAGTCTGATCAAACCCTAGATGTCACCTTTTCTTTACCCTATTCACAGTAAATGATTAAGAAATGCTCGTTGCTAGGGTGCCTAGGTGGCTCAGTGGGTTAAAGCCTCTGCCTTCGGCTCAAATCATGATCCCAGGGTCCTGGGATCGAGCCCTGCATCAGGGTCTCTGCTTAGCGGGGAGCCTGCTTCCTCCTCTCTCTCTCTACCTGCCTCTCTGCCTACTTGTGATCTCTCTCTGTCAAATAAATAAATAAAATCTTTTTAAAAAATTATATATAAAAAAAGAAATGCTTGCTGCTGATAAAAGAACAAAAGACCCTTCAGTTCAGTGAGGAAACTTAGAGGAACATTGTGTGTCAACTATAACTCAATTAAAAAAAATATTTCCAAATCTAAGGAAAAAGAAAGTAAAGGAAAACCCATCATGTAGATTTCAATCATTTCAAACAATTAATGATATAAAAATGAGGTGCTTTTTTATTATGTGATAATTAAATGTTCTAATCAAAGATTCATAATGTCAATTATATGAAGAGCTTTCATAAAAAAATCTTTTGTTGCTATTAAAAAAAGAAACTTAAAAGTATGCAAAAAATTATATATATATATCATCTCCTTTGATAATTATATATGATCTAATCATATACGCATACATATATATAAAATCTAAATGTGACCTTAAGAAACAATATTTGACATTAATAAGTAAAGCTATACATTTGGAAGAAGGAGAAAGCACTAGGGCATGGAACATTCAAGAGAAGACATCAAGAAGAAAAGACGTCAAGTGAAGTCTGGTACATGGGTAGAAAGGAGAAATTATTCTGGGCAATGGTGAAGGCACAAATATTCAAGGAATAGTTGGGACATTATAAAGGAAGAAAAATGAAATGTTAATGCATGGTGTATGCTGGCAGTATTCCGTTTCATCTCTCCTCCTGTTTTGTATGTTCTACCTTTCATTTCTCCTCTGCATGTCTTAAGTCCTACAGTAGTACCCCTGGGCTTGGCTAATACCAACCAGAGATAGAACGAATGCTTTGACCTCCATATTCTAGAAGCTTCGCTTCTTATTTTTTCTAGATCCCATGAGTTATTCTTCAAATTATGATATTGAACAGCCCTAGTCACATTATTCTTTCCCTTTAGTTTCTTTTTCTTGCTTGCTTTTCTCACTCGAGGGAGAGATTGTGTAGGTGTCAAAACTTGGAACTGGGTTAACTCTCGTCATCCAGGAAATACACACCTACACACTTGGGATATGTCATAAACCACCAAGTCAAAGGTGAATCTCTTTTATTAAATGACAATACATCAGGAATTGAATGTGAAAGGAATAGACCTTTATTGACCACTCACCATATGTAAATCCTATGCAAATCTTTATAGGGGACGGAAATGATAATTAAGTTTACAAAAGCTCCATTTATCGGACAAGACAGATGGGTAACCACTAACTATGCTATTGTTGAAATAAACTATTGAGCCAAGACTCCATTTCATCATACTCTATGACGATATGGCAATCTCCATTGAGAGTGTATTTTTTTAACTTAAAATTTTTTCCTTCTGAAATTTCTCTCATAGGATCTAACTACTGAGGCAAAATTCAAAGGATTCTCTTAGCCCTGTCCATTTTCCAAATCCTTTTTTTTTTTGACTCAGTGATCCCTCTCAATTAAAGGAATTCTTCTCAATGCAGAGACTTCTCTGGTTCAGCTGAATTAATGAGTGCCTCAACTGTCTACTTGGAATTCACAGCCAGCTATGGGATAGTCATCCCGCTGACAGAACCAAAGACACAAAAACCCGGTGAACGATGAAGTAGAGGGAATTCTGTCACATAAGGTCATGATTAACCGGTTAGCACTGGGAGGGGATGCCCAGGAGAAATTTCTTTGCCATAAGTTGTGTAAACCTAAAAATGATTTACAATTGGATGTCTTCGTGTGAAGATTCACCATCTAGATCTCATAAAAGAAAATTCTTAGAGTGTTATGGGTACATATCCCTCCCCCCCAAAATGAGATACATCCACAAAGCATGCCGAATTGAGTAGGATGGAAAGACTGTGGTAAGTCCAAACTGTGTTCATTTGGGACATTAAAGGACTAGACTCCAAGAGTATGATTGGCCAAGGAAGATTCTGCATCCTAGTGTGATTTTGTATGTAGTTCAACAAACTTGTGTCTTCAAAAACAGTCGGCTACATTTCCAGGCTCCAGCTTCTGTGAGCCTGAGAAGGGAGGAACCCACCACTTCCATTCTTAGCTGGGATTTAGCATATTTTGCTTATGCTAAAATAAAGTGAATAAGTGCATGGATGTTTTTTAGTCTGGTAGATGTGAATTCAGATTCCGGGTGTGGCAATCCTGAGTTTTGTTTTTGTTTTTAAAGATTTTATTTATTTGACAGAGACAGACACAGCGAGAGAAGGAACACAAGCAGGGAAGCAGCAGAGGGAGAGGGAGAAGCAGGCTTCTCCCCGAGCAGGGAACCCAATGCAGGGCTCGATCCCAGGACCCTGGGATCATGACCTGAGCTGAAGACAGATGCTTAACGACTGAGCCATCCAGGCGCCCCGATAATCTTGAGTTTGTAGTCTTTGTAAACCTTAGCAATTTTTCCTACTTGATAGTAATGGCTAAACACATTTTTAGGGTTTCTCAAGTATAAGACACTGTTGTTGTAAGTGATGGATATATGTTACTTAATCTAAATTCACAATAATCCAATGAACTGATGTACAGAAATGAGTTAACACAGTAGAGCTGAGGCCTTAGAAAGCCCTGCTTGCAATGTTGGCCCTTGTCTGGCATCTGGATTTCAGGAGGACTTCCACCATTCCCTGATAAGGGAATTTGTATGAACGATGTACGAACAATGTGGTTTATGCTAACACCTGCTCTCCTTCTGGGAGTTTGAAATTTTGGTATGTAGCAGACAGAGGGTGCCTAAGTGACCAGACTGCAATGAAAACCCTAGCCCTGGGGCGCCTGGGTGGCTCAGTGGGTTAAAGCCTCTGCCTTCAGCTTAGGTCAGGATCCCAGGGTCCTGGGATCGAGCCCCATGTCGGGCTCTCTGCTCAGCGGGGAGCCTGCTTCCCTCTCTCTCTCTCTGCCTACTTGTGATCTCTCTCTCTGTCAAATAAATAAATAAAATATTTAAAAAAAAAACAAAAAACAAAAAACCTAGCCCTGAGTTTCTGATAAGCTTTTCTGGTAGACACCATTTCACACCTGTCATAACTTGTTGGAGGAATTAAGCATATCCTGTGTGACTCCTTGGGAGAGGATTCTCAGTAGCTTGTATCTGCTTTCCTCTGGACTTTGTCCCATGTGCTTTTCCCTTTGCTGATTTCAATTTGATTCTGTTGGGCGTAATAGATCATAGCTCTGGGTACGATTATATCTTGAGTCCTCTGAGTCCCCCTGGTGAGTCATCAAACTGGGGGTGGGCTTAGGGACCCATGACACAGCTGTGCAGAAGTTTTAAAGGTGAGGAAGTGGCTTCCAGGAGAGGTTACCCCATGAGAGGTAACTATCTTAAGGTCACACAGCAACTGCGCATTAACACCAGGACTTGAACCCAGGCAGGCTACCTCCAGGGCCCTTGTTTAACCCGTGGAGGTTCTAAGCTTATAACACCTCCCCCATTGTGTGACTGTGAGGCAAAGGAGGTGTGTTTGTTCAGAACATACTAAGTGCTCGGTGAAACTCTTTTACATAATTATGCACCGGTCCTCTATCCCTTCTACCTGCCAACCAGGAAATCTGCCATACATTTCCTATAGGCCAATGATGGATCAGTAGAATGTCTCCAAGAAGTTGAAACTTGCATGAAGAGGGAAATGGAAGGGAATGGTATACAACTCAATGACTTATTTTTTTTTTTTTAACAATAATATCTATCCCAAGACCTTCTCTTTAAGCCAAATGGAGCTTCTAAGATTCCTCTCCTCTTTCCTTGCCACTTCTGCCTCCTTGGGCCCAGGTTGGAGGCGCTGGACACTGTGGTGATGGTGATGAAATCTGCAGAGCTGGCTGGATGTTTAGGAGAACTGAGGCAGAAGCAGGAGAGGGGCTACGCAGTTTGGGTTGGGCCCCTTTCATTATAGTAATCCTATTTTCTACCACCCATTCTCCAGATGGGAACACACTGGCTTGAAACAGAATACTTTTTTTTTTTTTGTAGAAAAAATCTTTTTAAAAAATTCCGTTTAATTAACATAGAGTGCATTTTAGTTTTAGAGGTAGACTTTAGTGACTCCTCAGTTGCATATAACAGCCAGTTCTCCTTTATCAAGTGCTCTCCTTAATGTCCACCACTCAGTTACCCCATACCCTCCGACCTCCTCTCCAGCAATCTGCCATTTGTTTCCTATAGTTAAGAGTCTCTAATGGTTTGTCTCCCTTTCTGATGTCATCTTTTTTTTTTTACCTTCCCTTCTCCTATGTTCACCTGTTTTATTTCTTAAATTCCATGTATAAGTGAAATTATCTGATATTTGTCTTTCCCTGAATTTTTTTTTTTTTTTTGCTTAGCCTAATACCCTCTTGTTTCTTCCATGTTGTTGCAAATGGCAAGATTTCATTCTTTTTGATGGCCGAGTAATGTTCCATTATATATACCACATCTTCTTTATCCATTCATCAGTCAATGGAGATCCTGGATCTTTCCATAGTTCGGCTATTGTGGACATTGCTGCTATAAACATTGGGGTGCATGTGCCCCTTTGGATCACTACATTTATATCTTTGAGGTAAATACTTAGTAGTGCAATTGCTGGGTCATAGGGTAACACTATTTTTAACTTTTTGAGGAAACTCCATGCTGTTTTCCAGAGTGGCTGCACCAGTTTTGCAACAGAATACTAAATACTCTGCTTGCTAAAATCATTTCTCAATCACCCTCGCCCCTTTCCTACCTTTCAAACCTTTTAATTAATGTAGAAACATCCAGTTTCTTTCCACTGAGGAAACTAAATGACTCTAGCATTTCACAGACTTATTCTTACACTGCTTTCAAATAAAAACAGCTCTTCCTGCCAAACACCTATTTGGAATATGTCAAAGCAAATGTATGGCAAGTTGCTTGTTGTCTTGATCAGTAGAACAAGATGTTCTCCTTAAAGCCAAGTTGGCTAAAGCACAGGACATCTACATGGCAGAATCTGGGCAATAAAGGCAGATGTCCTTTGATGCAAAACCTCATCTCCTCCATCTACTCCCCTAAATACCTTCTACTAGAGAAACAAACTTATTTCAGAGTAAGAAATATGACTTCAAATGTAAATGGCGGGTGAGGAGTGGCTTGGCAATGCCAAAACCCAAATCAATGAGATTAAATCCTTCCCTATGAGCACATTTTGATGAAGTCAGATTGGAAGGAGTCCACGCTTTCCATGGATCTCAGATAGTTGGAAAGAGGACTTGGTCAGCACGAGTGCCAAAAGAAAGAACTGAGACTTGGGAAGGGACTCACAGTAGATTTTCTCATGGGAAGTCTTGACCTTTGGTGGGGAGCATGATGAAAGCAATATGGAAGAGGTGGAACTGAAAACAAAAATTCCCATCTTGCAATAAAATCCACTTTTATCAAAGAAAAATCAATGTCCTCACACCAAAGGTGTGTGCGCTGTCAGGATCCACTGGGAGGAACTGCCTGGTTATTGGATAAACTCCTTTAAGCCAATGACTCAGATTCAGTCCTATCCAGGTCTTTCGCTGAATTGCCCAATTTTACGTAAGTTACCTCATCTCTTCTACCCTAATCTCCTCAGTTTCGTTATCTGTAGCATGGGCGATATAATAATGCCCCCAGGACCCCTGTGGACATTGGATAAGGTGATGTGGGTCAATGTGCTGACTGAATTGTACATCAGTACCTAAATGTTAGTCATGAGTATCTTGCTCCAAGAATGGTAGCTATCACCAAGATTGAAGAGGAAGACCAAATGTAAAATAAAAACGTAGTTTTTACTATATTGAACATTCAGAAAGGAGGGTTACCTCAAGAGGAGAGCCTTATAAAGCTACAGTACAAATGGAATGAGCTTTGCAAGAAACTCACTTCACTGATAAGTCAGAATGTTAATGTCCCATTGCAGCAGCTGAATCCCTCTTCTTGGGCTGGTCTAATAAATGGTCTAAAAAGGTGATGGGCGTCAATGAAGACTTAGGTCAGAGGCTCTGAAGTAGCCAGTGATTCAGTTTCTGGGATTAAGGAAAACAAAAATCTTACCAATGGCTGGATAAAAATAACATTCCTTTCTATTGTGATCATCCGACATCAAGGAAATGTTTGAAATTTGGGCAGCGTAATATGGTGTGCCTGCTGTGAAAAACACAGCAGCACCCCTGTGTCTTATCAGTCTTTGCCGTTGGTAAGAATCATGGGGAAAGCCAATTTGAGTCACTCCCCAATGCAGTTCACTCTAAAACGGATCACTATTCTAAGGGACTTGCCATGCCTTTTTGATGCAGATTCATCTGCTCGCAGCACCCCCCTCTCTGCCCAACCCCCACCCCGCCCCCGCTCTGCTCCCCGTCATTCAAACGCTCTGTGCTTTCTTCGCAAATGCTGCACACAGACTGTCATTAGGTGCAGAGTAAGCTGCAATTAGCAAGTCTGTCAGCTTCTCTTACAAGGAATTTATTTTTCAGTGGAAATTTTTGTAATGGTTCCTGTCTGATCTTTAACTCTTCCCTGGAGACCAAACTCCCCAGCTCAATTCTTGGCAATGCAACTCCAAGAGTGAATGATACCCCTTTGGACCAATTAATTACTGTAATTTCTTAAATTTAGCTACTAGCTGTTTTGGCACCTTCCACACAGCACGCCTTGCAAATAAATCCTCAGAGCTCTGAAATGTCTGGCCTCCCAGTCTGAGCCCTCAGAGACTTGCAAGACTGAGTCTTGGTTCTCACAAGGCCTCTTTAGTGTGGTCAGGGGTAGTAGGCAAAAGCCTCAGTGTTTCAGGGACTCACTTGAGTTTCATTTACTGGGTGAAGGTGATAAGGTGTTTGCCAGCGTCGCCCAGCTCCGTGACCAAGGGGCTGCCTAGAACTTATAGTCTACCTCTGGGAAGCTGCTTCTCCCTTCTCCTCCAGGCCCACAGGGGCCCCTTGCAAGTTGAGAAGGAGAGCTAGGGTTGGAGCATAACGGAATCTGAACAGAGGGAGAAAGATTTTAAACTTAAAAGACAAAACAATGAAGATCTCTTGAACTTACAGGTAAAAGACACATAATTTAATTTATCAACTATAGGCATTCCTGTAATTCCTCATGAGTGCAGAAAATTGAGGTGTCCATGTCTCTCAAGAGGTCATACAGTGATTTTCTCTTTTCTATTTGTTTGAGTGACACTGAGGTAACTACTATAACTACAAATCAACATACAGTGAAAGAAGTCATCCCAATAGTTCGGCCCGGATTCCGGAAATACTGATAGGCGTGATGGTCAACATGATGACAAAAGATATCCTCCTTATATTTCATCTTCATTCTTATAGGTATGAGCTCAAGATTATCACCAAAGTAATGGAATACCATTTTGACCTTCTTTACAGAGGCTGAGATGAATTTAATTGGATTATTTCGTCCATCCTAGAGCCTTTGGGTTTTGTCTTTTCAAGCTCTTATCTTCCGGAATTCTCTTCTGGTCAAACCCTATTCATTCTTGAGGTCCCTTCTCTTTTCTGAAAGTGTATGCTCTGTCTTCCTCTTCTTCCTCATAGCTAGTATGTACTGAGCTTTGCAAGCATCAGATACGGCTCTAAGTGTTTTGCATATATTAACTCATAGAACACTCAGATCTGTGTACTGAGTCATAAAAACCACTGAGTGAGGTATTACCGCTCTTGGCTTGCTTCTGCAGAGGAGAAACTGAGAAACGGAAAGGTAGAGTGGTAACCTGCTCAAGACCACACATCAGGAAGGGGGTAGAGGTGGGACTCAGACCTAGTCCATTGTCTCCAAAGTTGCCCTCTGAAATATTTCACTGGTTATCCAGCCCTATCGAATCTGCCCATTTCCTGAACTCTGATGGTCCTTTTTGCTTTTATTTATTTATTTTTTTCCCAAGGAGATAGATACTAGTCATCATTTTATTAAAAATAGGCATAATACTCTATGTTCTATTGTATTTATTGCTTTGGATTTAGTTCACCTCTTTTCATATCTTTGCATATAGATCACCTTTATTCTTTAATTTTTTAAAATAGTGGCATGGTATTCCAAAGTGTGGGTTCCCAAATTATAAAAAGGATCCTTCTGATGGACATTCGGACTCTGTTCACATTTTCAATTTCCTGCACAACTACATTTCGAATCACCACGGAAGAAAGAAACACACACTGGGTTGAAGTCAAATAGAGAGTGTGGGGTCGGGTAGCTCTTCTCTGCTATTAAGAAATAAATTATTCAGCAGGGAGATAATAGGACATGGACAAGACCAGTATTGCTGCTTGTTGGAGCATTAACTCATGGATGTAAAAACTTCTCTCTACCCAACATTTTGTTTAACTGTGAAATAGACACATTTTGCCGCTCAGTCTTCCCAGCAGAAACCTGGGAGTGCCCACAGTGCACTCGCTTAGGGGTAAGGTATTATGTGAAAACATTCCTGACGTTTCCCTGTGGCTGAAAGAAGCAGCCCCCACATTTCTCTGCAAAATGTTCAGGCCAAAAATATTCTTTGCTCAGCTGTATTGACTTGAACTGTGTTTTTCAATCAGGCTGTTATTTGAATAATGGAGGAGATCCAAATTTGCTTTCCTGAGGAGAAATCTGTCTCTGCCTACAGCATGTGCAGGCCAAGAGGGTGGGTTTCTGGCCTCTCACGAGGGACAACGGGCCGGAGGGGTGCCTCTGCGTCTGCCCTCCAACGACCTCGTAAGTCAATGGGAGCAGCTCATGGACCCCTGGAAGTCTGCTGGGGCACAGCCACCTTGTGCCTCGGCTCAGACCACCTGTTCTTCCCTCACAATCTCCTCATGCTTCTCTGTTTTTTCTTCTTCCATATGGGCCATCTGAGCCTCAGCCCTCCTGAGCGGGCTTCTTGACTTAAAGAGCTCTTCTCCTAGCCAGTAATGGCATTGGCCTCTAACACTCACTTGGTGAGTCCCTCGCCTATCATTTGTTTATCCACTCCACAAATATTTATTATGCACCTACCAAGGGCCAGAGATGCAGCATTGAACAGAACTAAGTCCTTTCCCGACCGAGCTGGCCTTTCAGGGGGAAGGAAAGAGAAAATCAAGCAAATGCACTGGTATTTACTATGCCTGGTGGTGGTAAGTGCAGGTAACAGAGTGGGTGTCCAAGTCGGGGATGTGGCTATTTTATATAACGTGGGAAGGGAGGGCAGCATGATAAGGTGACCCGTGACCTGAGAGCTGAGGGAGGGGAGGAGCCTACAGGTAAGCCTTCACAGGTCCTTCCAGCGCACAAGTCATGAGCTGGGGGCAAGCTTGGCCATTTAGGGGAGCATCAAGGAAGACATTTAGCGGCTTTGCAAATGTATATTTTTTGTTTTGCAAATGTATATTTTCTCCTCATCTCAGGTGTAAGCTTCTTGAGAGTGGGGGATCCATGGTAGAGATGACAGGTGATGTGATCTTTGGTAAAATTCCGCTCTCTGAAGTACACCCATCTGTAGTATATATCCTTGTGCCTTTTCCACAGCCCTTATCACAAACTTTGATTGGATTATTAGCCCTAGCTTGTGGCACTTGGATATCCTAGGAAAATACTAATGCTCTCCTAGAGCGTAAGTTGTGTACGTCCTGTCTTGGGGCATCTGGGTGGTTCAGTGGGTTAAAGCCTCTGCCTTCGGCTCAGGTCATGATCCCAGGGTCCTGGGATAGAGCCCTGCATCAGGCTCTCTGCTCGGCAGGGAGCCTGCTTCCTCCTCTCTCTCTGCCTGCCTCTCTGCCTACTTCTGATCTCTGTCTGTCAAATAAATAAATAAAATATTAAAAAAAAAAAGTCATGTCTTTCCAATCAATGCTTCTCAAATCAGAACACGCTGATGAAGTGGTTCTTTTATCCATCTTGCCATAAAAATAAAGAAATTATGAAAAAAATCAAATAACTTGCGTACAATGTGCCTTGGTCATTTTATTTTAAATACATCAGTATGCAATTTGTCACTCCTTACTGAACCGGATGTGCTTTTGAAAGCTGTATAATGGATAGCGTGTTTTGTATAATTGTGGAAATATGTTTAAGGTCATTGTATAATTTATATCTGAGGTCCCTCATCAACCATGAGGTCCATGAAGACACAACCTCATTATATCCTGATATCATATTATTAAGGAAAATTCCATTTGAGTGACTTGTGTTGTGTTTGCATTGCTTCTTGAGGGCAGAAAACCTACAAGTGATTTTAATTACCAAGACATCTTTTATATATGAATTCCTTAGAGATGGGGATTTTGCCCACTTAGCTTACTGCTAAATCCTCAAAACGTAGCACAGTGCCAGCCCATAGGGGTCCCTTAACAAATGTTGAGTAAATAACTAACATACTTTCTGAAATGAGATATGGTACCTGTGATGGTTAATTTTATGTGTCAACTTGGCAAGACCAAGAGACCCAGATATTTGATCAAAACTTATTTTTTTAAATTATTTTCAAACCTTATTTTAGATGTTACTATGAAGTTATTTGTTAGGTAAGATTAACATTTAAATTAGTTAACTCTGAGTAAAACAGATAACCTTCTATAATGTGGGTGAGCCTCATCTAATCAGTTGAAAGTCTTCAGAGAAAAAGGCTGGTCCCCCTCAGTGAGAATTCTGCCAGCAGACTGACTATGCGCTCAGCTGCAACAGCAGCTCTTCTCCAGGTCTCCAGCCCACTCTGCAGATTTTGAACTTGCCAGCTTCCATAAATGCATAAGCCAAATTCTTAAAATAAAACTCTCTGTATACAAACATATATGCTCACCTGCTATGGGTCCTGTTTCTCTAAAGAACATCGACTCATTCAGTATGCCTTAATCTTTTATTCTTTCAATGAATCAGTCACTATACGTTATTTACTGAGAATCATTCTCACCCACCAAGACCCCGCAGCCACCAAAGCCAGACCAGCGGCACAACCTTGGTGAGCTTTTGGCCTCAACTTTTCCACTCTGGTGGAGGGCCAGAGAGCATTAGCTCCTCAACGTTTCATTTCTCTTGTGATGCAAAGCACCTGTAGAGGTTCTCTCTAGAGAAACAGGTGCCAAGAGAACCCTGTACTTGCTAAAGCCATTTTGTGATGGTGTTATGGGAGGTACCAACTTACTACTGTGGTTTTAGGGGAAAATACTTCCCATGGTGATGTGGAGCCATTAATAGTATCACTTCTTCTAAATATTTCCACTCTTTACGAGTGAAGCTGGGGGTGGGGAATTTCCATCGTGTAAACTAGCCAAAGGTTACAAAAGGTTCACGGACACTCTACCATTTGATGATTGTGTGGTCGCTAACGGGTCCCCTATACATTAAGGGAAAAGGATTCTAAAAATATATCAGCGGGAAGCCTCTAGGGGAGCGTGGTATGAAATTTGGTTCTCTTCGGGATCTAGCGAAGTGATTAGCAGTCACAGAGCCCGTTTGCTGACCTGGGGAAGGATGCATTTACAGAGTAAGTATTCAAATAGAGCCTCCCACCGAGGGTTTATGCAGTAGGAGAAGCAGACATGGAGAAGAGAAGCCTTCTAACTGTGCCCACAGCAAGCACAGTTCTTGTGTGGGAGTACATTTTATCTCTGAGAGTGATTTTTATCTCTTTCTTCCCTCCACTTAAGGCCCCTTTCCTCCTTTGATGTCTTTTTCCTTCTGGCTCTCAGTTCTCTACTTCATTTACCACTTATCCCCACTTAAAACCTGTTTCTAATATGCAGCAAAGCTGCACACCTCTGCTGGGTAGTATTTTTTTTTTTTTTTAAGATTTTATTCATTTGTTTGACACAGAGAGAGCCAAAGAGCACAAGTGGGGGGAGCGGCAGAGGGAGAAGGAGAAGCAGGCTCCCTGCAGAGCAACGAGCCTGATGTGGGGCTCGATCCCAGGACCCTGGGATCATGACCTGAGCTGAAGGCAGAGGCTTAACCGACTGAGCCACCCAGGAGCCACTGCTGGTAGCATTTTGTGCGAGAGAGAGAGAGAGAGAGAGAGAGAGAGAAATTTGGGGAGCGTGTGCCTTCCTGAAATTATACTTTAAGCCTTCATCTTTGGCAATTACTCAGCTTTGTCAATGGATAGAAATGATAGATGATCATATGTTTACACAGAATGCCGTACAGCCATCAAAATAACTCAATGCCTATTTGAATCGACACGGATAACCCTCAGAAACAATGCTGAGCCAAAGAGCCAGACATGGAAGCATATGTATGGTAGGACTGTATTTGTTTCAAGTTCCCAAACAGACACAAATAAACTGCATATACAGTATGCATAAATTATATATGTTAATTTTTATAGAAATACATTTATGCATAAATTACACATACACCAATGATATTTGTAGACATATGAGGCCAGATCCAAAAAGAAAAGTAAGGGAATGTGATTAACACAAAATTTAAGACAGCAGGTCCTTTGGGGGAGGCGCGTGGATAGAAATTCGTACAATTGATAAGGGGCATGGATCAGGCTTCAAGGGTCATTAAAGTGAGCAACAGGTAAACAGACATTTGTTTTATTTCCATTATGATTTAGAATATATGTCTACATAACAGGTACTTCTTTGTGGTAGGAAATGTTTCACAATATTTTAAAATTTTTCTAAAGTGAAATTTACCTGGGTTATTAATCCTCATTTATCCTCCTTGGGAAAGGAAGGGAGAGGCTCAGGGAATAACAGCTGCTTTTAAAAATTAAAGAGAGAGGGTGCCTGAGTGGCTCAGTGGGTTAAGCCTCTGCCTTCAGCTCAGGTCATGATCTCAGGGTCCTGGGATCGAGCCCCACATCAGGCTCTCTGCTCAGCAGGGAGACTGCTTCCCCCTCTCTCTCTGCCTACTTGTGATCTTTGTCTGTCAAATAAATAAATAAAATCTTTAAAAAACATTAGAGAGTTCTTTGAGTTATCATCCTCCATGAGCCAACGCTTCTGATCTGAAGCGAATGTGAAGAAGAACATGGAGGCACTGACACCTCCTTTCGCCATCGCTGAGTGACTTCTGAGCCTCTGGTTTGCTTCCTCAGGCAGAACCGCCATGTTTGTAATGGAGACTTGCGGTGGGTCAGTTTCATGTTGTCTCCCATCACCGCCTGGGTATTTGGGAGCCATTGTGGGCTCACTAAAGTTGTTTACTGGAATGAGCAAAAATCAGCAGGCGGTGCCTAGGTGGCTAAGTTGGGTAAGTGACTGGACTCTTCATTTCAGTTCAGGTCATGATCTCAGGGTCTTGAGGTCATCCATCAATCCCCACCTGTCAGGCTCTGTGCTGGGTGTGGATTCTCTCTCTCCCTTTCCTTCTGCACCTGCTTTCTGCTAGCACCCCCACTCAATCTCTCTTTAAAAAAAAAAAAAAAAAGTACAGCTAAGGATGGCATGTTACCACCTACCTAGGATGTCCCCATCCTTCCTGGCCATGCATCACTCACAGGGCAGGTGCTGGGTGGAATGAGACACAGCTGTGACCCAGAGGAGCATCTGCTCTAGAGAAGCTCTGCCAGTCTTCCCCCAAAGTCCTACCTTCCAGCGTCTGCTATCGGGTGTGTTGCCAGTGCATTAGTAACATTATTATTTTTTTTAATTTTATTAACATATAATGTATTATTTGCTTCAGGGGTACAGGTCTGTGATTCATCAGTCTTACACAATCCACAGCACTCACCAAAGCACATACCCTTCCAAATGTCCATCACCCAGTCACCCTATCCCTACCCCCCCACCCCCCAGCAACCCTCAGTTTGCTCAACTCAGTGTTTTTTTAACTTAAATATGTTTATGGTAGAAGATAATTTATACCACTCCTACAGATAAATAACCAGTGCCATTAAAGTTCATAGAAGGTAATCATGAAAAATAGATGTGGGAAAGCAAAACCATCCTGTTAAATTTTAGTTCACGAGCATTGCCTGCTGATGGCTCATGGCCCAAGGCCCACTTTCTTTTTGTTGAAAATGATACATGGTCAATGGTTAGAGAATGTTAAGATCAGACCAAAATCAGAGGCTCAGAAGAGTGAAAATGGAAATGTTTTCCATGACAAAGTCTAGTGACTCAGCATGATTTTAGGCCATATCTCTATATCGTGTACCATGTAAAATTATCATATGATGCCCCACAGTTGGGAAATTTTGATTAGATGAATTGCAAAGAGACTGATGAGCAGAAAGCCAATGGAGGGGGCTTGTCGTAAGATGCGGCACAGCTCTGTAGAGGATGTGTGAAGTCTAAAGGCGCTCTTCCTGCGGCGCCTGGCTGGCCCAATCATTGGAGCATGCGACTCTTGATGTCAGGGCCATAAGTTCAAGCCCCATGTTTGATGTAGAGATACTTAAAAACAAAAACTTAAGAAAAAAAAAATAACGGAGCTCTCCCTGTGGTAGTCCCTGGGTCCTCTGTCTAAGCGGGATCTCAGAAGGGGATGAGGAGGACCTTGAATGGATATGAGAGAGATCAAAATGCAGATGTCTAAGATTAAATAGGGAACAGCGGATGACATGGCCCGAGTGTCCACAGTGCTGTGTAGCAGGTTGTCTCAGCTTCAGTTTCACCAGAAGCAGACCCTGACTCAGATTCAAGGGCATGTAGTTTAACAAACGATCCCAGGACACCTTGACAGGGAGCAGGGGTGGGGGAGGAGTAGCCAGAAGGGAAGGGCACACTAAAGGCGCGCTATCGGGCCAGCTGCCACTGTGGGCAACTGAGCTTGAGCTCACGTGGAAACTTTGGGACAAAGATAAGAGGCTTGTCTTAGAGTTATTCCACTCAGGCCTGAGGGAGCTGAGATATTTATGGCCCATTGGAGAATTCGTTTCTGGGCATTTTCGTTCACCTTTAGGCAATTACAGGGGCTCTGCCTGGCTTAGAGAAAGCTCTCAGGTCTTGAGCTAAAGATTCAGGCTGTTAGAAGTTAGTTCAGTCCTGGCAAATGGAAAGAGACTCTTAGCTCCAGCGAACAAACTGAGGGTTGCTGGAGGGGAGGTGGGCAAGGACAGGCTGATGGGCAGTAAGGAGGGCACTTGATGGAAGGAGCACTGGGTGTTGTATGCAACTGATGAGTCACTAAAGTCTACCTCTGAAACTAATAATACGGCATATATAAACTAAACTGAATTTAAATAAAGAAACAAAGGGATGTCCCTGAAGAGGTGAGCAGCTTTTAAGGAAGACAATTACAGGAATTAGCATCCCTTAACTATGAAAAGAAGGAAGAGGGGGAGAGGGAGGGGGAGGAGAAGTTAGTTCAGTCCTGATGAGGCTAAACTAAAGAGATCTAGGTAGGAAACTGACTTTTACTACACCTTCCTTCTGCTAGAAACTTAAAAAAAAAAAAAAATCTGTCCTGTTTAATCCTTACCAGAGCATTCCAAGAAAGTTAGTTCCCTTCATTTACATACAGAGAAAGAAGAAACCGAGCTGCTTCACTTGCCCAAAGTCACACACAGCCTGTGTTCTATGCCCCTGGTTACATCTGCCTCGTCTTCTCTTTCAGCATCCAGGTGAAATTCACATAACATCCATTAAATATTTTAAAGGACCATGTCATTGAATATGACATTCAATATTTCACAGTACTGTGCAGTCACCACCTCTACCTAGATCCAAAGCGTTTTTGTCACCCCAAAAGGCAATCGCAGACGCATGAAGCCTTTGCTCCGCATTTTCCCCTCCCCCAGACCCCCCGCAGCCACCAATCAGCATCCTGTCTCTACGGACTGACCCGTTTTGGATAGTTCACACAAACGGAATCATGTACTTGTTGTGCCTGGCTTCTTTCACTTTAGCATAGTGTTTTATTTTTTAAGGTAGATTTGTTTGTTTGTTTGACAGAGAGAAAGCAAGAGAGCACAAGCAGGCGGAGCTGTAGGCAGAGGAAGAAGCAGGCTCCCCGCTGAGCAGAGAGCCCCACAGGGGACTTGATCCTGGGACTCTGGGATCATGACCTGAGCCAAAGGCAGACGCTTAACCTACTGAATTGCCCAGGTGCCCTCACTTTAGCATAGTGTTTTTGAGACTTACCCATGCTGTAGCAGGTATCTGTACTTCGTGTTTTGTTTGTTTGTTTTTTGGTGGCTGAATCATATTCCATTGTATGGTTGTACCACAATTTGCCTCCCCACTCACCTGCTGATGGACCGGCAAGCTGTTTCCTCTCCTAGGCTGTTGCAACTAGTGCTGCTATGAAAGTATGTGTGCATGTAAATATTTGAGTCCCTGTTTTCAGTTCTTTTGGATGGAAGCGCTGGGTCATATGGTAATTTTGCATTTGACTTTTCACGGAACCCCCCCCCCCCAGTCTCCTTGAAGGGACCCTTCTCCTCTATCTTTATTTAAATGTTAGAATTTCTTGAGATTCAATTCTCTCTCTTTTTTAAAGACTATATTTATTTATTTGAGTGAGAGAGAGAGAGAGCACAAGCAGTAGGGAAGGGGAGGGAGAGAGAGAGAGCAGAGAGAGAATCTGGGGCAGACTCCATGCTGAGCGAGGGCCCGACACTGGGCTCGATCTCACAAACCTGAGATCATGACCAGAGCTGAAATCAAGAGCTGGATGCCCAACCGACTAAGCCACCCAGGTACTTCTTCCTTGGGATTCAATTCTAAGCCACCCTCCTGCTTTGTCATTCCATACCCTCCCTCAGGTGTATATCACCCATACCCATGGCGGCAATTACCAACTCTACGTACGCCCAGGATCCCAGACCTCAGTTTGGGGCTCTAGATATTGCTCAGTGTTGACTGCCGGGCTGACGTCTGCCTTTGGATCAGTTCTAGACTAAACTAACCTGGGCCTGGTCCCCACCTGCTTCACCAGTCTCTGTGATCGACAAGCAACATCAACCATTGCCAACCATTTGGATGGGCAAACCAGGAAACTGGGGGTCACCTTTGACACATCCCCCCTCCCCTGCTCTCCTTTTCTGTCCCCCACCAAGTGCTGTCGATTTTCCCTTCTAGATACTTTTAAATCTGTGCAGTACTCTCTGCTGCCACCACTCTTGGCTGTACTCACACAGATAGGCTTGCTTGGCCAAATTCATGCACCTTCTCATTGGTCTCCCGGATAGCTGTGGAGAATGGATGGGAGGGGGCCACACCATCCATTCTCCACACCGATCGAAAGGACTTTCTGAGAAATGCAAATCAGACCACGGCCCCTCTACCTTCTGCATAGCTCTTAAAATCAGCAGCATGTTTTATGCTGAAACTCTGGGCTCATTTTGAGCCACTCCCCACAACCCTCCTGTTGCACTGTCCCTTTTTCCAGGTAATTCTGCAGTCTCCTACCTCAGGAAATGGTCTCCGCTGTTCCCTCTGCCTGGAGCGTAGACTTGTGAACTCCTATGCCTTTTTTCAGTTCTAGTCTCACCTTCCTTCTAGAAACCTCCCTGCTTCCCAGATGAGATCAGCTTCCCCCACAATATGTTCTGATCCTTATCACATTCCTGTAATTAGTAATTAACATCTGCTTCTCCCCTCGACTGTAAGCTTTTTGGAAGCAGGACAACATACAATTCTGCTTCATCTTGTGTAAGGTTTGACTTAAAAGTAGCTGCCACACAGTGAAAACGCACGAGATAGGTGTTAAATACTTGAATTAACTAATTAATGAGAAATAGAACACCACCTCAAAGCTGATTTCTTTTTTTTCCCCCAAGAGTAGCTGAATTTATTTGATTGAGAACATCCTATTTTTTTTTTTTTTTTCAAAGCTGATTTCACCTCCTTCCCTCTCCACTGCTCCCCTTGGACATTCTTAAAACAGGAATGTCCTTGAAAATGGGGAGGAATTTCCTCCCAAACTTGGAAGGAAGCAGAAACAAGGAGGAAAACCACTTGGTTGGTTCCCAGAGTCCTGTGATGGGCAACTGCTTTTTGCACCCACTTCTGGTGGGAACCATCTTCTGGGGGAAGAGGAGGGGACTCCTGAAGCAGGAGTTGAGAAGACCAGAGCACCCAGTCTCAACTCTCATCACTGGCATAGGGGAAAAATAAAAATAAAATAAATAATAAATAAATAAATACGAAAATAAAAAATCAAAAAAATAAGGGGAAGGCTTTCAAGTTGTATATGCTCTTCATTTTGAAATAATTTCAGCAAGATAAAAACCCTTTGTTGAAGAAAGGCAATCGAATGAATGAATGAGTGACGTGACTTAGTAAATATTGAGAAAAGGAAGGATGGCAAAGCTATTGGGGTGGCCCCGCTTGACTAAGTAGAATGCTCCCAACCCCTTAGAGATTATGCTAAGGACAAGGTCTGCAGGGCTGGACACAATGAGTCTAATACTCAATCATGGTTTCTTGCCCCCTCAGGGGTCATTCCCAGAGGACCTGAAAATGACATTATAAATGACTCAAATCCACCATCAAGTATCAATGACAGCCCACATTTGGGAAGTACTGAAATCATTTAGGGAAAGCCAAGGCACAAGGTTCTCACAGGTAAGCTCTCCGAGGAGGGCGGCCAGGGGGAGGAGACATGCAGCTTCTACACCAGGAAGCACCTACCAAGATAATTCAAAAACCAGAATCATGCAGCATTTAGCTTGCATTCAAGCCTATGCCTACAGATCAACTTGGAGGAAACCTGAGGTCCCTCTTTTCTCCTTCGGGGCATGCTGAGTCCCTCTTGGCTCCAGTTAAGGGGTATCAACAGTGGGGAACACTAACGGGTGTCTGACACCATCTCAGGAAGTCAGAGTCTGAGTGAGTCTCCCCACACCCTCGGGCCCCAGCAAGTGTCTGGGAACTCACCCGGGGCAGGACCACTGTTGCTGGCTCATCGGGTGGTCCCTGGTGTTCTCGACCTCTCTCTGACCAGGCATGTGGGAGGCGGCAGCTCAGTCTTGCCTCATGATTATGCTTCTGTCTTGCTGCAGCCACCAGACTTGCTTCTCAAGGCAGCTGCAAGCATTTCCCTACTGGGCAACCACACACATAGAATGTGAGTGGCGTCTGTACGTGTGTTTTTCCTTCCGGTTGCTGCAAGTGATGTTGTCTCGGTTCATTTCCTCCCTGTGCCACAGTTTTGTTTTTTTTTTCTCTGATACACTGGGGACGATTTGTAGTTTAGGGACAGGTGGGAAATCTAGCTCTACTCTCGACTGCTTGTTATTTTGACAAAGAGAGGTGATCTTTGAATTATTTTCGCAACGAAATGTAGGGGAGTGGCGTAAGCTCTTTTCCAGGCTGCATGCAGGCAAACATCAGGGTATTGCAAGGCTAACCAGATTAGGATGTTGTGGTTTTATGGACTTAAAATATTCTAAAGATTTCCGCTATAAATTGACATGAAACATCTTTTCATTTAACTAGTCTTTATTGAGTCTGTGCATGGCCAGAGCACCCTGCTAGGTACTGGGTACCCACATGGAGAATTCCTATTTCCACTGTGGTATAGAAATAGAGGCTGAGCATGCGGAAGGGAATTTGAAAGTCACTTAGTCCCAAATCCTTTGTCTTCCCGCTGTGTTTTCGGGTAGCAGCCGAGTGGTGCGGTCTGAGGCTAACCACCTGATGGTTGCCCTTTAAACGCTTTTGATCTTTCTGTGACTCAGCTTCCTCATCTGTAAAATGGGAGTAGTCATAGGATTGTTGTGGGAATTCAATGAGTTGTTCTATGTAAAGCGTTCAAAGGGTGGCTGCCATGAGTATATGAACGTTTGCTATTATCACTAGCGGTAAATTTCATGAGTATGAGGTCAAACTTTGCTTTTCGCCGTCTCTTTCCACTTCTCGTCCCATGCTGGTGCCTAGAAATGCCTGGGGAACAGAGAGGGTGGAGGAGAGAGGGAGATGGTTGGAGGAATTGATACTCCCCAGCGATCAGGTGGCATGGAACCCTCCTACTCTTGCTTGCTCTATCATTAAGACAAGCAAAGCACTGTCCTTGGCCCTCCCTTCATCCTTGTCCCCTGTCCATGCTGCATATTGCATTCTTGTGACTTCTAGTTTGTTGTTGCTGTTTCGTTTTTCTTGAATTTCCTGTAATACTTTTCTGATATTTAGATCCAAGGCATTTATTTTTAAACGTCAAACTGGTCTGAATCATATTAAGGAAATACTTGGCCCATAAGCAGGTGCCACATTTAAACAAAGAAAGAAACACTCAGCTCAATGCCTCGTGTAATCCGGACAAAAATAAATCAATAACAAGAACATCTATGACAATCTTCATACACATATTGCGTCCATAGGTATAATGAGCCATTTTTATGGTTAAAAAAAATCATCTATTTTTTTCTTTCTCTCTTCTTTTCCTTAAAAAAACACACCCCTCTTGTGTACCTGCTTGATATCAGGAACTGGTCCAGATTAGAGGTAGAGTTACCCTATTTCCAAGTTTTATTTTATAAGGCAGCATATCCACAATAAATCAAGTGGAGCAGAAGCCTGAAGAATACGTATTTTTTTCCAATATGTCCCTCCATGCATTTGCCATGATCCCATAGTGTGTTATTTTCTCCATTAGCTATTTAAGCAGTCTAAATTTAAATGTGTCCATTTAAGAAAAAGTAACTTACAGTTGTACGTAATACCTCGAAGGCCAATGCCATTACATGGCCTCCCTGTCAATGACACCCCAGACCTATGCAAGAAGCCGGAGCTTAGCCTTCCTCTACAGAAAGCACGCGGGGTTGTCAACATGATTATCCTGAACTCTGTTCTTTTGCCTACATCCTCATGGCTTCCTTTCCCGCTTGGAGCTGCCGGCACGTTCCAAGCCTGAGGGCTTCAGAATGAAGAGAGAGAGAGGGAGAGAGAGGGAGAGAGAGAGAGAGAGATTGTAAGGCAAACTGAGGAGCCCAGACTTTGTCCAAACACAGATCACACTTGTTCTAGAAAAACAAGCGGAATTTTTTTTTTTTTCCCCACTTGGAAAGACGAAGATTTTCTATGCCTGTTTTCCTACTTAGATTTTTCTTCTTCTTTTTCTTTCTTGGGTCTATTTTCTTCTTTTTTTGATTAGTGGGAGGTTATGCCACATGTCAGGATTTTGACAAAGCCCAGACAGTTCTGACAACAAACAACTGTAGTTTCTAATCACTCTGTCCAATGAAGACCGTGTTTACATTTTCATTTTTATTTAACGATCTTCCTGACTGCTTTAATTAGCTTCTTCATGCCGGCTCAGTTAGCGCCATGGAATGGTTTGTAACTACCTGTTACGCAGTAGCCAAACCCCAGGCAACTGTTCTGAATTTGTCATGGGTGTTTGGTCCAAGGAGCAACTGTTGTAGGGAGTGGAGTCTAAGGCGGTGGGGGCAGGGGAGAGGCAGAAGTGAGGAGCATTTGAGAAGATAAAAAGTTACAAAAAAAAAAATCTATGACTAAGTTGTGTGTGTGTGTGTGTGTGTGTGTGTGTGTATTTATGAATCCATCTGTGTGACTCATTTTCCTCCACGACTGAATGCAGTATTAGCCATGGGGAATCAGCTACCCACTGAGGAATTAAAATGAATATACCCAAGAGTTGGTTTGGTAAATTTTAAGAGCGAACTTGTCTGGTATTATAATGTGTGCCTCATCCCTTCTTGGGAATGGGAGTCAGTCTTGTGGTTTTCATTTTTAGATGAAGAAATCAGAGCTCAGAAAGACCCAGTTCATTTGTCTAATCAGTTGCTGTTGCATACCTATAGACTTCTTCGACCTTTCCCAGGCATGTTTGGTGCCTTAGTCTCCAGGACACAGGGCCTGCCCTCAAGATAATCTGGTGACATAACTGTTCCCATGAATTGGTTCACTCAGATATGAAAAGATTTATGGAGCAAATGTTGTGATAAGTAAAAAAATGAATGAGAACCGGCCCCTCCCCTCAGGGACACGATAGGCTAGGAGGCAGAACAAAGTGAACCTTGTCTAACTTCCTGTTCTCTCTTTCCACCAACAGCACTCTTCTCTCATTGCAAGACATATTTGTCTCCTTCCTCATCTGTCCTCCCAGTTCTTTAGCCAAGTCCCTAGTCCCCAGTCCCAGAACCTCATGACCACCTATTTTGGCAACGTGTTAATGTTCATTTCCTTGTTCTTTTTCTGGGTGTTCATGCGTTTCCAGCCATGAGTAGAAGCTCAGTCTACTTTCCTGCTCCAAAGCTACCCAGTAGGTTCCCAACAGGAGAAGTTTAGAAAGACTGATTTGTCTCCTTGCAAATTCTCCCCCAATAAGCTCCACTGAGGTCGTTCTGTTGCTCAGGAATCTTCTTGTGCGTCTCCCATGGACAATCTGTCAAGTCTTCTTCCCCCCCACCCAAGCTTTTTCCAGTTTATTGCTACCAAATTCACATATATAACTTCAACATTCCACCTTTAATTTTCAACAATTAACATATTAATCCTGTCATATACTTAACAGGAAGTGGTAGATCTTATTTTCAAGTATCCATAAGACATTTGGAGTTCCATTCTTTCCTCCATCCCCCAGCGGCTCTGTGCCCAGCCCTCACCTGTTACCACGTGGAGGGTAAGCGCAGATGTGAGCTCTTCTGGTCACCAGGTGGTCTCTGCAGACCTTGGCTCTGACATCCTCCTGTTCCTCATTCTCTGCACATTCTCCAACCCTTTGTATTATAGCTTCTAGCATTGTCACTTGACTAATAATAAGGGTCAGAACTACCATTTTTGATGTTTGTTCTTAGGTGGTAAAGGACATTTGCAAAGATGAAACCATCTTTCTAGTTCACAGAACAGCTGTTTGAAGAAATATGGGCACCTCAAAGGAAAGGAATAAAGACTAAATTATTCTTAAGACAGATGATGGCCCACTTAAAAGATTCCAATTTATTGGAAGCATTCATTGTATTTAAGCATCTGGTAAATACCAAGCACTCATCTCTCCATTACTTGTATCCTGTCTGCCAAGCCCTCTTCTGGATGGTAACCATTTTGGGGTCTCCCCCAGAATAATTGGGAACATCTTGTTGGGGTTGATTTTTCCATAATTTTTTCAATTAATGTTTTAAATCTAAAAGTAATACATTTATATGGTAAAAAACTAACATTGCAGGTAAAACTGAAGTACCTTTTGAGCGTCAGCCTTAATTTCAGTTCCCTCCCCTGCTTGGCCCACAGTGAAGCTCTGCTCTCTCTCTGTCTAGCATGAATTCTTCTGAGTCGTTTTCTAAGCACTTATGCTTATGCCGTCAGTTTGCAGTTGGGTACATGGGCCATCTCCTCCTTGAGACTGCATGTGTGCACACACCCGGGACACGAGACTGAAACCATTGTATTACGCTCGGTTTCTGAGGTAACTGTCTAAACTGCTATTCTGGTTTCACATGCAGAGAGCAGTTTGAAAACAACATCTTATTCATGAAAATATAAAAAATAAAATGACATCGCTGTCCTGGATGGTTGAAGGAACTGGACTACTCTGTTTGTCTGACTCTCGCTCCTTTGTTTTCTAAATATAGGAAAACATGGATTTGTGTCCAGCTGGTTGGTCTCTGAGAGGAGATTCCAGGATCAAATACCAAAGGTCAAGTTGTCATTGGACAAAATGAATTTCTGGACTTTCCTTCCTGCCTACATGATCACGTAGCCAAAACTCAAGTCAAATCATGCCTCTCCCTAGTTAGGTAAGCTGCTCCTGACCATGACCCCAGCCCTAGGGAGGGGCACCACATGCTGTTTGATCATTTCTTTTTTTTTTTTTTTTTTTAAGATTTTATTTATTTATTTGACACACAGAGAGAGATCACAAGTAGGCAGAGAGGCAGGCAGAGAGGGAGTGGGAAGCAGGCTCCCCTCTGAGCAGAGAGCCCGATGCGGGGCTTGATCCCAGGACACTGGGATCATGACCTGAGTCGAAGGCAGAGGCTTTAACCCACTGAGCCACCCAGGCGCCCCTGTTTGGTCATTTCTAGCCACTTTTCTTTCTCCACTGGCTGGCTCTTTAGCTTTCCTCTTCCTTGAACATTTTCTTCCTTCTCACCTGTCAGGACAGCCTCCATGCACAACCACATGTGAAGGGACAACTACCTCAAAGATAGAGAAATATTTTTTACTGATTCCCGGTGCTTAAAATGCCAGCACTGTTTTATTTTCCCTCTAGATTTTGGACAATTATTTTCCACTAATACAATACAATTTAAAGGGAACTCCAGTTTATTCCTTCTGTATTTTCACCACAACTTCTTATTGTATACGCTAAAGCCTTGTGTCCGCATGTTCACGAAAGCCCTAAACCTCAGTCGTTCAGTTCTATCTAGCCTCTTGCTTTGCATATAAAACAACTGGTCACCTCTTTCATCTCAGACCCTTTCATCCTTTCTTTGAAACCTAGTTCAGCTCCTTCTTGGCTACTGCATCTCCTCCACTGACTGCCCCCCACGTCTCACCATTGGATTGCATACACTTTCACTCTCCTGCTCCCTCTGGATGGGTTCATCGACTCCCATTTGGGTGGCGGCATCCTCTGCCCCCTGCACTCTCCAGTAGAATCATCATCGAACAGTCTCTGTCTTAGTCAGTGCTGGCTACTTTCGCAAAATACCACAGGGGCTGGGTGGCTTAAACAAGAAATGGTTACTTCTCACAGTTCTGGAAGCTGGAAGTTCACAATCAGGGTGCCCACATGGTCTGTTTCTGGCTAGAAACCTTCTATTTTGTAGATGGACACCTTCTTTCTGTATTCTTATGTGGGGGAGAGACAGTCTCTTCCGTGTCTCTTCTTATAAGGTCACTAATCCTAGTATGAGGCTCTATCTTCATGACCTAATTACCTCCCAAAAGCCTCATCTCCTAATACCATCCCATTGGGGATTAAGCTCCAACATATGAATTCGGGGAGGAGGGGGACACAAACATCCCATCCCTAACAGTCTCTCTGCTCCCAAACATTGCAAATTTCTTTTTCCTTATTTCTTCAATCTAACCTGTCACCAAATTCTTGGGTTTTCGTTTTGTTTTGTTTTTTTTTAATCTCAAATCTTGTTGACCAGTTATTTCTCTACACATTCACTGGTTACCACCTTACTTTTGTCTTTCACTGCTTAGTCTGTCACAATTCTTAATTGTGACAATCCTTTTTTAGCACACTATTGGGCACAGGCTACGTCCTCAGGAAATACTAGTTGAATAAGCATCTACCCAATACTAGATATTCTCAAAGGTAGATTTCAAAGTTTCCACCAGTTCCCTGTTGCCTATGAAATAAAGTTGAAATGACTTAGTGACAAATCAAGATCCATGCTATCCTGTTATATTCTCTCCTGCTTGTCCATACCTAGAATGCTTTTCACCTTCCCATACTATAAACACTCACTGGTCCCTAATGGTTCATATCTTCTCATGACCATGGCCTTGTAAAGGCTCTTCCCCTGCTTAGAATGCCCTTTTTTTTCTCCTTGTGACAGCCTCCTTTAAGACTGTACTCCCCTGGGGCACCTGGGTGGCTCAGTGGGTTAAGACTCTGCCTTCGGCTCAGGTCATGATCTCAGGGTGCTGGGATCAAGTTCCACATCGGGCTCTCTGCTTGGCAGGGAGTCTGCTTCCTCCTCTCTCTCTCTGCCTGCCTCTCTGCCTACTTGTGATCTCGCTCTGTCAAATAAATAAATAAAATCTTTAAAAAAAAAAAAGAAGACTGTACTCCCCTAGACAGAGTATCTTTCTTCCTTTCTCTGTTACCCTGGACTTCGAGGTCTCTTATGTCCAGGAACTGTTGCTTATTCATTTTGGAGACTAAATGTTTTACAAAGTGGTGTATAGAGTTCTTCCATCAAAATCACCCATGAAGCTGGTTAGACATAGATTCCCCCAAGCCCCACTCTTGAATTGCTGAATCAGTTTCCTGGGGAGTGAACCCTCCCCGGCAATTCTTAATGCATATGAACGTTTGAGAATACAGTTACAGTATCCAACAAATATTTGATGAATAAAGACATGATGAAAAGTACTGAGATTGCTACTTTTAAAAATCTGCTCTACATCCTTCATTTATCTGGGGGTCTATTTTGGCTGGAGAGAGGTCCAGGGAATTTGGCTCAGCCATGGATCAAAGTGATCTAGTGGGAAACAGCCTTGCATTATTTTCTAATCAGGTCATGCAAAGTACCTATTGTCCTGTCCAAATGTTAAATGAAGTTTAGGGTCATTCAAAGTCCTGAAGATGGTTGGCTGTGATAAGAACTAGCAAATTCTTCCTCAAGTGAGAACTGGTATTGCGGGCATGTTTTACATTTTTAACTCACCAAAGCCAAGTTCTTGGGTTTCAGTGGTTCACAAGTACATCTAAGGAGTCTCATGGTCTTATTTGCTGTGCTTCCCACCAGTATTAATAACTTTAGTGTCAGTTAATAGCCTTCCCTGTTGATAGTGGGTGGACTGTAAATGCATTCTAGGATTTTTAGACTTTAGGTAAGACCAATGGATTCGTGAAGACAGGCAAGTCTTGTGTGGGCCAAAAGGTCTCTAAAATGTTCTTTTTAAAATTCTTCAGTAGATTTTGAGCTCTACCAACATGATCTTGAAACCATCATAAAACACCATACCAGGCCTAATGAAGACTAATATGCCTCATCTAAATGACTTCATGACTACTCGAAGTATCCTCCATAAATTTTTGTTGGATTCATTATTAACCAAATAATTAAATATCTCCAAAAGTACATATAACAAATTTGTAGAAACACACTGATACCATCGGGTGGTTGAATACAAACATATGTACCTGAGACGTGGAAGAGAAATGAAAGACATCAAGACTGCTTTGAAATTGGTGGTTTGTTGTGGAGGAATTGAGACCTGGGGATAGCACTCAAGAAGAAGAGGGAAGATAAAGATTGACAATTGAGCCATCTCCTGGGTTGTTCATATGATGTCACAGCTGGGCTGAGCCTTGGAAGGTAATTTTTAAATTATTACTTATTCTTTAATATTTCCATTACTTCTTTACTATGTAACATATATTCATTGCCCAAAAAAATAAGTAATTCATAAAGATGACATAACCAATGTTACATTAGTAGCATATACTCTTTTTTAAAAATTTTATTTATTTATTTGACAGAGAGAGATCACAAGTACTCAGAGAGGCAGGCAGAGAGAGAGAGGGGGAAGCAGGCTCCCCGCTGAGCAGAGAGCCTGATGCGGGGCTCTATCCCAGGACCCTGAGATCATGACCTGGGCCGAAGGCAGAGGCTTAACCCACTGAGCCACCCAGATGCCCCAATAGCATATACTCTTTTAAACATTTTCTTGTGTATATGTATTGTAATATTATATGGATTGATTTCCTATTGTTGCTATCACAAATTGCCATAGACTGAATGGCTTAAAAGAAAGCACATTTATTATCTTACCGTTCTCTAAGTTAGAAGTCCAGCACAGGTCTCACTTGGCTAGTGATAACATGCTGGTGAGGGCTGTATATCTTCTGGAGGCTTCAGGTGAGAATCTGTTCCCTTACTTTTCCCAGCTTCTAGACGCCACCCACATTCCTTGGCTCATGACCCCTTCTTCCTCCACCTTCAAAACCAGCAATGTTGAATCTCTACAACCATTCTTCTAAAGTCTCATCTCCCCCGACCACAGCTGGGATGTTTCCTCTCTGATTTTCAGGGTCCATGTAATTAGACCGGACTCTCATCTCAAGGTCACTAACTTAAAAACATCTGCAAAATCCCTTTTGCTGTATAAAGTAACGTATTTATATGTTCCTAGAATTGGGACATGGACAAGTTTGGGGGCCATTATTCTACCTATTGCATATAGAAAGTTAACAAGTAAAGTGCACGGAAGTTGAGTGATTTACCTAAGACCGCAACACTGGTAAGTAATTGGATCCATTAAACTCAGAGTGCAACTAATGGAGATTTATGATAAAAGGATGTAGGGAAGAGTTCAAATAAACATAGGACCAATCTTTTCAGAAACTGGCACCTCCTTCTCAGTCTATAGGTGCCATGATTTTGTTGATTTCTCAACAGCAGGCATCCACGGCACCAATAAAGCCACTACCTGTTTCTGCGGCCACACTCGACACTTCTCACACCCCTTCTAGCTCCTTCCAATGGCCTTCCTTTATTACTTAGCTTCCTAGTTTCTACTGACTTATGGTTTCTGCCCACTGCCTCCCCTCCATGGGTCCTTCAGTTTCTGGACCATTCTGACACTTGTATTTCTGTCTTTGTGTCACCCTCAAGTTCCCTAAAAGAAAGGATCTGAAAGAGTCTGTAGGTCACTATGGGGCCCTGCACACCCCTGTCTAATAGGGGGTTCCCACTGGGATTGGCTGCCAGCCAGCTTATGGATAGCTGTCTTCAAAAACAATGGGCACTTCCCGGTTCCATCAGCCAGGGTCACAAGGTGAGTCACCACAATCTGTATGTAAGGAATCATGTAGGGTCACATGCCTCAGAATAGGGCCACAAGCAAGTAGGTGCAAAGAGATTTGTCTCCAGATGCTAAGCCAGAATATTTTCCCCTCATGTACACCCTTGCATCATACATAGTAGTTGAACCATATCTTGGAACCACAACTAGAATAATCTAGGTGAATGAAAGCATAAGCCAGGGATGAATGAGAGGAAGACAATTGTGCTCAGAACTAATACTGAATGTGGACCTTTTGAAAAGGTTTAGGTAATTGTTTTCAGTACTTGAAGACTCTAATTGCTGATATTTAACAAAGAGGCCACACAGGCTTCTGAAAGTTCTAAAATTATATCATCTTTATCAGTAACCAGGACCTCAAATTGCTCCCACAAACCACATAGGGCCTTATGAAATAAGGCCTTGGAAAGGGGACTCTGATGTTTCTAAATTCTGTGCACATTCGTTTCTCCAGCTACATTTGCTTTAAAAGGGGAAAAGTGGTCTCAACAACTTGGAAAGAATGAGTCTCAACAAGTTTCAGAAGGAGAAAAGCTCTCTTGGGCGTGTTGAACCCTGCCACACCACCCACCCCCTTCCTAGTGGAAGAATGTTTCATCTGCTATTTCCCACAAAAATGTGTTCTGTGGTCACAGCTCAGTGATGCCAACACAAATCTCAAACACAGCCACCTCCTGACTGAGAATACAATCTGGGCTGTTTTCGGTCTGGACCACAGTGACTGGGGACAAAATTTGATGTCAAATTTCAATTAATTACATGGGAGGGGAAGGCCTTCTGACAGACAGGATCTTAGCATGAATGTTTTTTCCCTGGTGTCAGAGTATTGGGGTGCTGCCATATTACATAGAACCAGGGCTTTTTCTATGTGGTATGATATTTTTCTCCCTTGCTTGTGCTTTTAGAGAGAATGTCAGTGGCATGTTGCTGTCTCAACTTTCTACGCCCTGCAATAATTCATTTAATTCATTCATTTTTTTTTTTTTTACTTTGAAATACAGGACATTCTTTATGCAGTCAACCAAAATCTTGATTTTGAGCCATGACTGCTGTGCTAGGAGATGGTGATAAACTATCGGGGAAAAATATCATAGTATGTTGTGTACACGGAATACTTTGGCTACAAAGAGGCCAAACATAGAACTTGTAAAGGCCTAAACAACAGTTTCTTGCCTCACCAAGCAAGAAGATTAAGGTTGGTTAATTCAGTAGATCAGTAAAGGTCCCATGTCAGCTTTGTCCCCAAGTTTTTGGTCCCCTCATGTTTGCAGGTGTCTGCTATAGCTCTAAACAGTACGTTTTCAATCACGTCCATGTGCAAATAAAGAAATAAATAAAGCCAAAATAAAGACACTCCCTACTTTGGGTCTCTGTCTCTTTTTGAGAATGATCTGTTTCCAAGGAGGGTGTTCTTCCTTCTCCCCATGACCCAGGAGAAATATCCTTAAGTCTTAGGAGGCAGAATTGTGTCCCAACTAAGCCAATCAACAGCAAGGCAAATGCAATGGTCATAATTGTCTTAGACCAGTAACATTTTGCCTCCTGAGGTTAGGAAGAGTCTCGGTCTTCCCTGCAGAACAAGGCTACCCCCCACCCAATACAATCCAGCTCCATTAGCAGGAGGAAGGGATTAGCTATAGGAAACCGGCAGGTCTACCTCAGTATGGGACTTCCAGATGACCCAGGAGGACAGGGAAAACACTCCCTCTATATACATTTTTCACATGGCGTCCAAAATACTCATGCTTCAGTACCTGCTTTGCTCCTTAGAAGTTGCAAGATCTTCAGTTAGTTTAACCTCAATTCCTGCATATTTTAAAACGGAGAATCATATATATCTCACGGGGTTGCTGTGAGGATCAAATATATTAGTATATGCAGAATACTTAGCACCATATCTGGCCCGTAGGAATCCCTTCCTCAAATCCCCCAGGGCTTAGAGTCAAAATTGCTGGGTAATTGACAAGTCAGTCAGCTTGTATTCTGATGGATGGTTAAGAGTCTGACTCTTGATTTCACTTCAAGTCATGATCTCAGGGTTGTGAGATCAAGCCCTGGGTCAGGCTCTGCACTGAGTAGGGAGCCTGCTTAAGATTCTTTCTCTTTGCCCCCTCCCCCAACTTGCACTCTCTCTCAAAAAGAAAGAAGGAAGGAAAGAAGGAAGGAAGGAAGGAAGGAAGGAAGGAAGGAAGGAAGGAAGGAAAGAAAGAAAAGAAAGAAAGAAAGAAAGAAAGAAAGAAAGAAAGAAAGAAATCCTCATGGCTAGAATGAAGTGATCCCAGAGAAGGAAGAAGGACCAGGGGGCAGCAGGGGCAGGTCAGGTAGTCTCTTGTAGTCAATGTTAGGGCTTTGGAGAAATGGGGACCCTTAGATGGTTTCGAAGACAGAAATGTTATAATCTAACTACACTCTTAGAGGATAGTTCTGACTGCTGTGTTAAGACACCTAGAAAGCCAGAGTAGAGGTAAGAGTTCTGCTAGGAGACAACTGCAATAATCAAGACCAGAGATGATGAGGGCTTGGCTCCAGATGACAGTAATGCAGTGGCGAAAAATGGATGAATTTCTGTTGTAATCTGAGGTGAGACCGATAGGATTTTCTACTGGATGTAGGCAGAGAAGGAAATAAGGTTAGGCTCAAAGATTTGGCTCTGTCAAGAAGAAGGAGTTGTCATTTTCAGAGATGAGGAAGACTGAGGGAGCTAGTGGGGATGGGGATAAAGAGTCAGATTGGAGGCTGGTAAGCTCTGTGCCACTGTTTGACATTGAGGCAGCTGTTAGAAAAAAGTTAGATCAGGCGAGAAATCTGGGCACACAGATGACATTTAAAGCAGTGATGTGGGATGAAATCCCCAGGGTATACACATGGGAAAAGGAAGTAAACTGAGGCCTGAGCATTAAGCACACCAACATGGAGAGATTGGGAGAGGAGGGAAATCAGCAAAGGAGACTGAGAAGGGGTGACCCTAGGAGGAAGAACTACTTCCAGTATGTGGTGTCCCAGACGGCCAGTGAAGAATGTCCAGGGGGAGTTGACAAGGGTGTCAGCTACTTGTAGGGGAAGTTCAATGGGGATTGAGAACTGCTTCATGGATTTGGTGATGTAGAAGTCATCAGTGACCTTGACAAAGCGTCTTTGGTTGTGATGCAAGTGAGAATGGGAAGGGAAGTTGGAGGCAGCAGTGTAGACAATTTCTTCAAGATGCTCTGCTCTAGAGCAGAGTGGGGTGAGAGCAGCAGGAGGGACCAGAGACCAGAGTCAACGGAGGCTCCTTTTTTTTTTTTTTTTAAGATTTATTTATTTGAGAGAGAGAGAGCACAATTGTGAGCAGGGGTAGTTGCAGAGGAAGAGAGAGAGAGGTTCTCAAGCGACTCTCCTCTGAGTGTGGAGGCCAACACAGGGCTTGATCTCATGACCCTGATCATAGCCCTGACCTAAAATCAAGAGTCAGATGCTCAACAGACTGAGCCACCCAGGTGCCCTGTTTTTAAGATAGGAGATGTAATGTGCATAAGTGATAATTGAAAATCTAATGGAAAGGGGCAATTTTATGACACAGAAAAGGGGAGGAACAGTTGGAATGAGGTCTTTGAGCAGGATAAAGGGATGGGAACTAGGACATAGTGAAGAAGCTGGCTTCCACTGGGGTCACTTTCCAAAGATGAGTATGGCTGCCTTGACAATCGCTGTTTTTTTTTTTGTTTTGTTTTGTTTTTGTTTTTGTTTTTTAAGTAAGCTCTACGAGGGGCTTGAACTCATGACCCTGAGATCAAGGGTAGCTTGCTTTCCTGACTGAACCAGCCAGGCACCCACTGGCATTCATTTTCTTTGACCAAATAGCCTGGATGATCCTTGAACTGATACTCACCCCTCATACAAGCACATACCCTAGCTAGCAGCCTGCAAAGTCACAAGCAAATTTAAGTTCCTGATATGACTTCCCCGACAACCCTTGTGATCAAGTCCCCGCCCACCCCCACCCCCAGGGCCTTCCTCTTGCATGCTCCCTAGATAAGAGCCTAACCCAAGCCATATCCATTGTGATTTGGGCTGGCCGATCTGCTCCCAGCTTGAGAAACCCAAAGCATTCCACCCCTGACCCTAATAAAAGCAGTGCCCTAGATTCTGTCACTCTCTCTGCCTTGACCTCCCTGCCATTTACTTCCTCCAGGACCAATGAGTCATCAACTTCTCTACTTCAGTTTCTCTTGAGGTCTTCTACTGAACCGTGGCTCACCATCCCGCATCCTGTGTTCCACGTTAACAAATGTTACCTTAACAAAGTCGTAAAAGTTTCTCATGAAGAAGGCAGACTATGGGTACAGGGTGTGAGTGGATACAGGAACTCTGCTGCCTGCTTCTATTTTCTCTGTAGATAGGAAATAAGCTTATCAGTTGAGACCAAAGTCTGAAGAGGAGGTGATGGGGGTTTAAAGAGAGAGGATAGGATGCGAGATAATCATCTTGAAAGATGAATGAACTTGGGAGATATGGTAGGACCATTGATCAATAAACCAGTGTGAATCAAGGCTGTGGCTAATGTATGTTGGCTTCAGAATCCATTTTTGGAAGCTAATATCTCTCCTGAGTTCTAAACTCATATATCCAGCCACCTGTTGTTATCTATCCCCTGCCTTCTCATGGGAAAATTAAAGCTATTCTCTCTCTGCCCACCTCTACCTAGTGCTCTTCTACCCACCATTTCCAAAACGGAAAGAGCTCATGATCTAGTGTTGGACAACATATATATTTTTATTTTCTAAGATTGACAATACTGGAAGAGAATCATGGTTTTTGGAGGATTATTATTTGCTCAGTATGGACACTACTATCAAGATGTTTGTGAGTGTTCCCAGTGGGAGTGGTGAGTAGTTTAGCTGATGGACATTGGGTGACAGAGTTCCTGGCCTGATATGATTCCTCTGGTAATCACGAGGCCATATGCATCTGATGCCCCTGGGGCTTTTATTAAAATATAGATGATGATTTAATAGGTCTAATATCAGGCTTCAGTTCTGTAGTTCTGTAGTAAAAAGTTCTCAGATGATACCAATGATACCGGTCCACAAACCTCCCTTTGGGATTTAAAGATTAGAAGACAGAACCCCATGCAGGTGATTTCAATTTAATGTGTTAATAAGAAGAGAGTGATAGGAACATAGGTTAGTAAACAGATGAAGGCAAAACTATGGAGATTTTTCACTTTTCTGCATTTATATTTTAATGTAAATGAGTTTCAGATCCTTCTTGAAAGAATCTCTGGACTAGGAAGCTATGGAAGGTTCTGGGCCCAGAATTGGAGGCAAAAGGCTTGAGGGAGTAGAACAGAGAAGGGAAAGGGGAAGGAGGTGGCAAGTGGGCACTGAACTTGACTTCCTTCCCACATTTGCCTGGAGCCCACCCACCCTTTTCCTGAGCAGAAGCTCTTAAAATGCTGAATGAAGAAGAAGAAAAATCCAGTTTCATAACTTTGCATTATTTGTGCTTCATTAGATTCTAATGTAGCCTCTGTATCTGGTTGGTTGCCTTCAAATAAGCTTTTTTTTTTTTTTTTTAAGGGAAACTCTGGGAGCGCCTGGGTGGCTCAGTCTGTTATGTGTTCAAATCTTGATTTCGGCTCAGGTCATGATCTTGGGGTCGGGAGTGGGATCAAGCCCTGTTGGGCTCCATGCTAAGCTGGGAGTCTGCTTGAAGATTCTCTCCCTCTGCCCTCCCCCCATCTCTAAAATAAATAAATAAATCTTTTTTAAAAATGGTGGGGGGGGGGACTCTGATCTACATTTTAACCACTTTTCCTTATAGCTGCTGGGCTCTGTTCAGTCTTCTCCAGACCAGAAAATGTTCTGTGGGCACAGGGGAGCTCTAAGGTAGAGCAGAGATGGTGCACTGACATTTCATTTCATAGAAATAGGGAGATGGCAGAAGTGGAAGGAAGGAAAGCCATCACTTATTGAGTACCAACTGGGTGCCTGGGTCTGCTTGGACACTTCTCATGAGGTATGTTAGAAACTCTTCCTTTTCCTCTGCTTCTCCTTGAATATCCAGTCCAGGAGATTGGCCCAATGGTGAACACACCTGCTGCTCAGTCACTTGTGTGAGTATTAGTAATAATAATATCTATCAAGCACATAACACATGCCAGGTGTTTTACAGAATCTCCTCATTTAATGCTCCCAAGAGATGGGTCACATATATATCTTCCTTTTTAGATAAAGTAATAGAACCCTGGAGATGCTAAGGGATTTGTCCAGAATCAACAGTGTACAATTCAAACCTAGGCCACTGGCGTCTAGGGATCCCATGTTTTGCCGTTATGTGATTTCTTAGACAGGGAATGCACAAAATTATACCTACTCTGGACATAGTTTGAGGTCTTTGGTCTCCTTAATTTTTTTAAAAAAGATTTTACTTATTTGACACACAGAGAGAGAGATCACAAGTAGACAGAGAGGCAGGCAGAGAGAGAAGGGGAAGCAGGCTCCCTGCTGAGCAGAGAGCCCAATGTGGGGCTCAATCCCAGAACCCTGAGATCATGACCTGAGCCAAAGGCAGAGGCTTAACCTACACTGAGCCACCCAGGCACCCTCAGCCTCCTTAATTTTTGTCTCCCTTTTCTCCCTAAAGACATCCCCTCTTCACTTTAGGTTCCCCCAGCCCTTCTATACTGTGTATGTCTCACTATGACTACCACCTCTTTTCTGAGTAAATTACCCAATATAATTCACTCATTTATATTACTATTACTATTGTGCCTTCTCGGCATAAAGAGATTTTTTTTTTTTTTTTTTCTGAGAATTTTCAGCTATCAACTCAGAGGTAAAGGATCTATTTGTCTCTCAACTGTGGTTTGGGGATGTCTTGGACTGGTGACTGGTTGACATATCTGGGTATGAGAACTTAAATCTCAAGGCCTTCCTGCTTATCTGGAGAGGGTGATCTCCAGAGCCAGCTACCAGAAGTACATTCTTTGGGAGATGTGAGATATAGGAACTGGTGTTCTGGCCTCCTTAGCTTCTTGGAGCTGTGATTCTGAGACCTGCCTGAGCACGTACTTACTCATTCATTGATCATGTAAGCATGGTTATTTGAACTGGCCCTAGAGACACTCTGATAATCACGACTGACATTGTTCCTGTGGCCCACAGGGCTCACAGTGAGGAGGAGACAGACATTGGTAAGAAGCTTCAAGAAAAATGGGCAAATATCATCTCCTATTGATCCTTTTCTTTTCTCTTCCTTCCTTGCTACATTGATACTATAGTCTCTCTTCCATCCCTTTGGACCAAGGTCCTCAGATGCTGTATATCTAGAACTTCCCTTCTTCCCTGTTCTAATATGGCATTCTGGACCTCCCTATATCTCTTCTGCCTGGCAGGTGATGATTTTTTTTTGGCCCAGCTCACTGCCAGCCAGGAAATCCATGGCTCATGGTCCGTTTTTTTCTCTGTCATGAGCCTTTTGGTTATTCCAGCACACAGAATTAAAAACAGCTATAACAACAGGGACTAGTGGGGGAGGAGTCAAGATGGCGGAGGAGTAGCAGGATAAGATGACATCAGGTCACAGGAGTTCAGATAGTTATCAAACCATTCCAAACACCTACAAATCCAACAGGAGATCGAAGAGAAGATGAGCGGCAATTCTAGAAACAGAAAATTGACCACTTTCTGAAAGGTAGGACATGCGGAGAAGTGAATCTGAAGCGATGGGAAGATAGAGTGTGGGGGGAAGGACCAGCTCCCGGCAAGCAGTAGAGGAGCACAGCACAAAATCGGGACTTTTAGAAATCTGCTCTGCTGAGGGACATTGCTCCAGAGGCTAAGCAGGGATGGAGCCCTCATGGGGACAGTGTGGTCTCAGGACCCACGGGGTCACAGAAGGATCGGGGGTGTCTGAGTGCAACAGAGTTCCCAGGTATTGGAGTAGGGAAGCTGGCTACAGAGACAGAGCCAAGCAGTGAACTCTCAGCTCAGGGTTACCTTAAACTGTGATCTGTGGCATAGTCAGACCCCTGCTCTTTGAGCAGGGACCCCACAACTGGCAGATCTGGGGATACTCGCCTTCCTTTTCTGGAGGCAGGAATCTGCTGGGTTTGGAGACTCCAAATGGGACTGTGTGCCAGAGACAGAAACGTTTGGTCACAGCCCAGGTGAGCTCAGAGCACAGCAGGAGACCAGGGAGATGGGAGAGATTGACTGCTTTTCTCTGAGGGTGCACTGAGGAGTGGGGCCCTAAGCTCTTGGCTTTTCTGGGCCAGAGACTGGGAGGCTGCCATTTTCATTCCCATCCTCCAGAGCTCTATGGAAAGCATTCAGGGAACAAAAGCTACCGAGAGTGAACCCGAGCAGATTACTTAGCCTGGCCCCTGGCAAGGGGGGCACAATTCTGCCTCAGGCAAAGATATTTGAGAATCACAGCAACAGGCCCCTCCCCCAGAATATCAGCAAGAACATCCAGCCAAGACCAAGTTCACTGATTAAGGAAAACAGCAGAATTCCAGAGGAGGGGAAAGCAAAGCATGGAATTCATGACTTTCTCCCCATGATTCTTTTGTCTTGCAAAGTTAATTAAATTAAATTATTTTAAAATTAATTTTAAAATAATTAAATTAAATTATTTTAAAATTAATTTTAAATAGTTAAATTAAATTAAATTATTACCTTTTTGGTAATATATTCTCTCCTTCACATATTCTTATCTGGGTAAAATGACAAAGCGGAAAAAACTCACCACAAAAAAGAAAAAGAACAAGAGGCAGTACCGAAGGCTAGGGACCTAATCAATACGGACATTGGTAATATGTCAGATCTAGAGTTCAGAATGACGATTCTGAGTGGTGCTAGCTGGGCTCGAAAAAGGCGTGGAAGATATAAGAGAAGCCCTGTCTGGAGAAATAAAAGCCCTTTCTGGAGAAATAAAAGAACTAAAATCTAACCAAGCTGAAATAAGCTATTATTGAGGTGCAATAAAAAATGGAGGCTCTTACTGCTAGGATAAATGAGGCGGAAGAGAGAATTAGTGATATAGAAGACCAAACAATGGAGAATAAGGAAGCTGAGCAAAAGAGAGACAAACAACTACTGGACCACGAGGGGAGAATTTGAGAGAAAAGTGATACCATAAGATGAAACAATATTAGAATAATTGGAATTACAGAAGAAGAAGAAGGGGGGGCAGAAGGTATATTGGAGAGAATTATTATAGAGAATTTCCCTAATATGGCAAAGGGAACAAGCATCAATATCCAGGAGGTGCAGAGAATCCCCCTCAACATCAATAAGAATATTCAATATTATCATCTAATAGTAAAGAATACTATCATCTAATAGTAAAACTTACAAGTCTTAGTGATAAAGAGAAAATCCTGAAAGTAGCCCAGGACAAGAAGTTTGTAACATACAATGGTAAAAATATTACATTGGCAGCAGACTTATCCACAGAGACCTGGGAGCCAGAAAGAACTGGCATGATATGCTCAGAGTACTAACTGAGAAAAACATGAAGCCAAGAATACTATATCCAGCTAGGTTATCATTGAAAATAGGACAGATTAAAAGCTTCCAGGACAAACAAAAACTAAAAGAATTTGTAAACACCAAACCAGTTCTATAGGATATATTGAAAGGGGTCCTCTAAGCAAAGAGAGAGCCTAAAAGTAGTAGATCAGAAAGGAACAGAGACAATATACAGTAACAGTCACCTTACGGGCAATACAATGGCACTAAATTCATATCTTTCAGTAGTTACCCTGAATGTATATGGGTTAAATGCCCCAATCAAAAGACACAGGGTATCAGAATGGAATAAAAAAAAAATACCCATCGATATGCTCTCTGTAAGAAACTCATTTTAGACCCAAAGACACCTCCAGATTTAAAGTGAGGGGGTGGAAAACAATTTACTATGCTAATGGACATCAAAAGAAAGCTGGGGTGGCAATCCTTATATCAGATAAATTAGATTTTAAGCCAAAAACTATAATAAGAGATGAGAAGGTCACTATATCATACTCAAAAGGTCTGTCCAACAAGAAGATCTAACAATTTAAAATATCTATGTCCCAACATGGGAGCAGCCAACTATATAAAATAATTAATAAGAAAATCAAAGAAACGCATTAAAAATAATACAATAATAGTAGGGGACTTTAACACCCCCTCACTAAAATGGACAGATCATCCAAACAAAAGATCAGCAAGGAAATAAAGGCCTTAAATGACACACTGGACCAGATGGACTTCACAGATATATTCAGAACACTCCATCCCAAAGCAACAGAATACACATTCTTCTCTAGTGCACATGGAACATTCTCCAAAATAGATCACATCCTGGGTCACAAATCAGGTCTCAACTGGTACCAAAAGATTGGGATCATTTCCTGCATATTTTCAGATCACAATCCTCTGACGCTAGAACTCAATCACAAGAGGAAATTTGGAAAGAACCCAAATACATGGAGGCTAAAGAGCATCCTACTAAAGAATGAATGGGTCAACCAGGACATTAAAGAGGAATTGAAAAAATTCATGGAAACAAATGATAATGAAAACACAAACGTTCAAAATCTGTGGGACACAGCAAAGGCAGTCCTGAGAGGAAAATATATAGTGATACAAGCCTTTTGCAAGAAACAAGAAAGGTTTCAGATACACAACCTAACCCTACACCTAAAGGAGCTGGAGAAAGAACAGCAAAGAAAGCCTAAACCCAGCAGGAGAAGAGAAATAATAAAGATCAGAGCAGAAATCAATGAAACAGAAACCAAAAAAACAATAGAATAAATCAATGAAACCAGGAGCTGGTTCTTTGAAAGAATTAATAAGATTGATAAATCCCTGATCAGACTTATCAAAAAGAAAAGAGAAAGGACCCAAATAAATAAAATCATGAATGAAAGAGGAGAGATCACAACCAACACCCAAGAAATACAATTATAAGAACATATTATGAGCATATAAGAACACATTATATGAACATACTACGCCAGCAAATTTGACAATCTGAAAGAAATGGATGCATTCCTAGAGACATATAAACTATCACAACTGAACCAGGAAGAAATAGAAAACCTGAACAGACCCATAGCCAGTAAGGAAATTGAAACAGTCATCAAAAATCTCCCAATAAACAAGAGCCCAGGGCCAGATGGCTTCCCAGGGGAATTCTACCAAACATTTAAAGAATAATTAATTCCTATTCTTCTGAAACTGTTCCAAAATATATAAATGGAAGGAAAACTTCCAAACTCATTTTATGAAGCCAGCATTACCTTTATCCCAAAACCAGACAAAGACCCCATCAGAAAGGAAAATTACAGACCAATATCCTTGATGAACACAGATGCAAAAATTCTCACCAAAATACTAGCCAATAGGATCCAACAGTACATTAAGATGATTATTCACAACGACAAAGTGGTATTTATTCCTGGGCTGCAAGGTTGATTCAACATCCACAAATCAATCAGTGTGATACAATACATTAATAAAAGAAAGAACAAGAACCATATGATACTCTCAATAGATGCTGAAAAAGCATTTGACAAAGGACAGCATCCTTTCTTGATCAAAACTCTTCAAAGTGTAGGGATAGAGGGTACATACCTCAATATCATCAAAGCCATCTATGAAAAACCCACAGTGAATATCATTCTCAAAGGAGAAAAACTGAGAACTTTTCTGCTAAGGTCAGGAACACAGCAGGGATGTCCATTATCACCACTGCTATTCAACATAGTTCTAGAAGTCCTAGCCTCAGTAATCAGACAACAAAAAGAAATTAAAGGCATTCAAATCGGCAAAAAAGTCAAACTATCACTCGTTGCAGATGATATGATACTTTATGTGGAAAACCCAAAAGACTCCACTCCAAATCTGTTAGAACTCATACAGGAAATCAGGAAAGTGTCAGGATATAAAATCAATGCACAGAAATCAGTTGCATTTCTATACACCAACAACAAGACAGAAGAAAGAGAAATTAAGGAGTCAATCCCATCTACAATTGCACCCAAAACCATAAGATACCTAGGAATAAACCTAACCAAAGAGGCAAATAATCTGTACTCAGAAAACTATAAAGTACTCATGAAAGAAATTGAGGAAGACACAAAGAAATGGAAAAATGTTCCATGCTCATGGATTGGAAGAACAAATATTGTGAAAATGTCTGTGATACCTAAAGCAATCTACACGTTTAATGCAATCCCTATCAAAATCCCATCCGTTTTTTTTTTTTTTTCAAAGAAATGGAACAAAGAATCCTAAAATTTATATGGAACCAGAAAAGACCTCGAATAGCCAGAGGAATGTTGAAAAAGAGCCAAAGTTGGTGGCATCACAATTTCAGACTTCAAGCACTATTACAAAGCTGTCATCATCAAGACAGTGTGGTACTGGCACAAAAACAGACATATTGATCAATGGAAGAGAATAGAGAGCCCAGAAATGGACCCTCAACTTTATGATCAACTAATTTTTGACAAAGCAGGAAAGAATGTCCAATGGATAAAAGACAGTCTCTTCAACAAATGTTGGGAAAATTGGACAGCTACATGCAGAAAAATGAAACTGGACCATTTCCTTACACCACACACAAAAATAGACTCCAAATGGATGAAAGACCTCAATGTGAGAAAGGAATCCATCAAAATCCTTGAGGAGAACACCAGAAGCAATCTCTTCGACCTCAGTCTCAGCAACTTCTTCCTAGAAACATCGCCAAAGGCAAGGGAAGCAAGGGCAAAAATGAACTATTGGGACTTAATCAAGATCAAAAGCTTTTACATAGCAAAAGAAACAGTACACAAAACCAAGAGACAACTGACAGAATGGGAGAAGATATTTGCTAATGACATAACACATAAAGGGCTAGTATCCAAAATCTAGAAAGAACTTATCAAACTCAACACCCAAAGAACAAATAATCCAATCAAGAAATGGGCAGAGGACATGAACAGACATTTCTGCAAAGAAGACATCCAGATGGCCAATAGACACATTAAAAAGTGCTCCACGTCACTCGGCATTGGGGAAATACAAATCGAAACCACAATGAGATACCACCTCATGCCAGTCAGAATGGCTAAAATTAACAAGTCAGGAAACGAGAGATGCTGGCGAGGATGTGGAGAAAGGGGTACCCTCCTACACTGTTGGTGGGAGTGCAAGCTGGTGCAGCCACTCTGGAAAACAGCAAGGAGATTCCTCAAAAAGTTGAAAATAGAGCCACCCTACGACCCAGCAATCACACTACTGGATATTTACCCTAAAGATACAAATGTAGTGATCCAAAGGAGCATGTGCACTGGAATGTTTATAGCAGCAATGTCCACAATAGCCAAACTATGGAAAGAACCTAGATGTCCAACAACAGATGAATGGATAAAGAAGAGGTGGTATATATACATACAATGGAATACTATGCAGCCATCAAAAGAAATGAAATCTTGCCATTTCCAACGACATGGGTGGAACTAGAGGGTATTATGCTGAGCGAAATAAGTCAATCCGAGAAAGACAATTATCATATGATCTCCCTGATATGAGAAATTTGAGAGGCAACGTGGGGGGCTTGGTTAGGGAAGGAAAAAATGAAACAAGATGGGACTGGGAGGGAGACAAACCATAAGAGACTCTTGATCTCACAAAACAAACTGAGGGTTGCTGCAGGGAGGTGGGTAGGGAGAGGGTGGTTGGGTGGGAGGGTATGTGCTATGGTGAGTGCTGTGAAGTGTGTAAACCTGGCAAATCATAGACCTGTACCCCTGGGGCTAATAATACATTATATGTTAATAAAAATTTTTAAAAAAATTAAAAAGGGAAAAAAAAGAACAGGGACTAGTTGATGGTCAGGTTCAGAACATCCATTAATTCGTTTATTCATTCAGTAAACACTAAATAGCCAGTATCTTCCAGGAATTGAGATATAGAAAGGGATAACACCGGGAGTAAAACTAAATTTCCAAAGGTAAGGACCCCATTCATCTTCTGCATGTCTCTGTCCCTGATATTTAACTCCTTCATACCAGGTAGGATCTCAATAAATATTTGTGAAATAAAAAAATAAATTCATATTCAGACAGAAAAGGCAGATATACAAACTATAAGAAAATGGATAATTACTCATTCAATAAACATTTTCTGAACATTTCCTAAGTGCTAAGTACTATGTCAAACAAGACAGATGCAGTCCTTCCCCTCTGAACCTTATAGTTAAAAATTCACCAGACCTGTACCCCTGGAGCAAATAATACATTACATGTTAATAAAAACAAACAAACAAACAAACAAATAAATAAATAATCTAAAAAAAAAGAGATCTAGGTACGTTCAAATTGTTTGACTATATTTATCAGGTTGAATGATTTTATCCTTCCAATTATATATAGCAAAAAGAGAAAAAGAAATTCACCCAAGTAAGTATTAGAGTCATTTGAAGTGATGTGAAGAGGGCCAGGGTTTTGAGGGCATAAACCCGGTCTGTTTGCCTGGCTCATGTGAGAGCCCTGCAGCCCAATCAAGCTCCAATTGCTTCTGAAAAACCAAAAGATTCATGCGGTTGAAGCATTTTGAGTGGGGAGAAAGGGGGAGAGTGGGAAGAAATGAGGCTAGCAAAGAAAGCAGATATTGGATTCCCAGAGCTTGCAGGGGTGGGAGGGGGCAAGCTAAAGAGTCAGGGCTTATCTCAAGAGCAATGAGAAGATTTTCTATGAATTTAAGCAGGAGCAAAATATGGTGAGTTTTAATTTTAAGGAAATAGCCCTACTTTGAGGATAAAGAACAGGAGGAGACCAGGAGTGGACGGTAGGCCAGTTTGGATGATATTGCAGTAATAAAGTTCTGAGATGATATCCACTTGAACTAGGAGGGTGATTTTGGAGGCAGAAAAAAGTGGATGGATCCAAAATATATCTTGGTTGTAGAATCAATAGGCTATGATCATTGGATTGAGGATGGGGTAATGATGATAGTAAGGGTGATTGTCAAGCATAACTTTTATGTTTCTTGCCTGAGCTAACCCATAAATGTTGGTATTATTTTCTGAGATTGAACATAGGGGAGGAGAATCATGTATTCTGAAAGAACATTAGTTAAGTTTTGAATGCTATCACCTTGAGATACCCGTGAGATCCAAATGGAGATGTTGAATAGTTTAACTGGTAGACATTGCGTGACTGCCGAGCCCAACATTACCTCTCTAGTAATTAGGAGGTATGCATGTGACCCAATCTAAATCAATCTTGTCTTGACTCCCAGGTCACACGACTGATTCATGGAAAAGCCATGTAAGCCTCACCAGACCAGTCAAATTCCTTCTCGTAATCTGAGTGGGCAGAAGAGTGAGTTCTACGCTCTGGTTACAGAGCTCTGAAGCTAATTTCAGCGCCGCGGATGAATATGGCCCTTGTAGGGGAATCATGTTGTCTTTAAGTATGAAGGTAATATACAACCAGAGAAGAGGAGAGGAGAGGGACGACTTGGTGGTGGCTCAATCGGTTCAGCCACTGACTTGGGCTCAGGTTATGATACCGTGGTCCTGGGATCAAGTCCCACATCGGGCTCCTTGTCCAGCCTGCTTCTCTCTCTGCCTCTGCCTGCCACTCTGCCTGCTTGTGCTCTCTCTCTCTGATAAATAAGTAAATAAATAAAATCTTAAAAAAAAAAAAAGAGTAGAGGAGAAAGAATCTTGAGGATACTAAAGTCTTTTTGCTTCTGCCCCAGTGTGCCCCTTGCTTCTGCCCCTAGTATGAGTTAAAAGTCTCGTATCTGTCATATCTGTTTATTAAGTAGTGTCCCTAATTCTGTCTCTTACTCTCTCTCTGCCTTTCTCTCTCTCTGTTTTTTTGTTTTTGGGGGTTTTTTTTTTTTTGTTTTGTTTTTGTCTGTTTCTTTTGGTTTATCTTAGCTAGGTTTTGGTGTGATTTTATCGCTTGTAAATCATGACAATGCTAGTAATATAAGTGAGCAGTAGGATTTACAATCTAGAGCCCAGTGAAGGAAATCATCTTTCCATACTTTTTTAGATACTTCTAAACATATTGTTGAGGGTTCTTATCGTTACAGATACAGAATTTGAAGACAGGGAGTAGACAAATTTACCAAGGAAGATAGGAAAGAGAGAAAAGAGTGTTAAGATCTCAGCTCTGAGGAACTCTAACACAAAAGATCCGGGAGAGGAGGGTAAACTCCCAAGGAAGTTGAGAGAAATGGCTTAAGTCATTAGAGGAAAACCAGTGGTGTGGTGTCCCGGAAGCCTAGGGTGTTTCAAAGACATGGTGGTCGACTGTGTAAAATGTTCAAGAGAGGAGAAGTATGATAAAACCTGAAAAGCAGCCATGGACAACATAGAAGTCATTGGTGAATTTACCACAAATAACCTCTGTGAAGTGGAGAGAGATCAGGAGCCAGCTGAAGTGATTGAGGAGTAAATGGAGGTGAAGAAGAGAAACCTGAGAATGGAAACCAGACTTCTGAGACCCATAACTGTGAAAGGGAGGAAAGAGAGAGGATGGCCCTGGAAAGGGAGATCAGAAGGGGACATTGTTTATTTTATTTTATTATTATTTTTTTAAGGTGAGAGAGACTAAAGCAAAATTATAATTAAAGACCTATTAGAACACAGAAAAGAAAACATTAATTCTACCTGGGTGAGTAGAGAAAGGTCTCCCCAAGGAAATGGTTTTGAGCTGGGTCTTGAGTAGGGTGGACAACTTTTCCAAAGGATGAAGGCATTGCGTGCGAAAGGAAGATTGCAAGCAAACAAGCAGTGGTGCATTTGGAGAATGGTCAGTAGGTCAGTGTGTGGAAAATGTTAACCCTGGATTCTGTTGGGAAGAAAGGAAAACCCACCCAAGACCTTTCTCTACCTTTTGTCTTTGTTCTCTATTTCATCTTTAAAATAACAGGTCAGGCCAGATTATCTCTAAAGTCTGTTCAATATTAAAATTCATAGTGAATGGGGATCTGTCTTCAATGCTTTGTTAGATTGACAGTAATATCCCCCCCATGAATATTGCACCACAGCTGTTTCCTATAACTATGCTTTATATTGTATGGTGAAAGACTTCCAGGAGATTAAAGGCTCCACTAAAGTGACCCACTTAGAAAAAAATAATCATGAAATATCTTCGAAGTCTACTATGCTTTACCTTAAAAGTTCATGTGCATCCTATTCCTTAATATAGTTGACATGGTTTTATTATTAAGGTGTTTTATGGTTATTCATGGATGCCCAAAGTGGATAGGCCAGCTTCACCCTTTAGATTTTAATATCTGCTGGTAGTTACTTCTTTAAGCTCTGAGCAAGGATGAGAGTCCGTGGCTGGCCCCTTATGCCTGGTCTAGTTTCACTTGTCCATTCACGGCCAGCTTCATAGAGGCAGAGAGTCTGAGCCACAGCTATCTATGCAAGTGTAGCATGGTGGGACCTGGAGCAGAGAGGAAGGCCTCATTAAGACCAGTTTAGCTGAGTTAATTGATCTTTATAAATGCCCTGGGCCACAGAGGCTCAAGTAATAGCTTTATGAACCTAAGTATCTTAACTAATCACATAACATATTATTCACCTCTGCTTGGCCATAAGAATCTTCTTTATAAAAGAATACAAAATATAAAAGCCATATGAAATTGCCTGGGAGGAAAAAAAGAAACACAACACACATTAATTGGATTCTTGGCAAACGACTTCAAAAATGTCCCAGAACTGATGAAACAAGTTATTTTTAGACAACTTTGCCCTAAAATATGTTGGTGCCTCTGTGAGTGAGTTCATCACACATGCTACAAACTCCTTTGGCCTGATCCTTTAAAAAAAAAAAAAAAACAACCAAAACTTCATTTTTCCTTTTTATTACATAATAAAATAAAATGAACTGTCTCCCAGTATCGTCTCCTGGCTGCCTTCCTCAATTGGAAGTTCTTTTTTTCTGCTTTTACCTTCATGTTGGCCTGCCTTTGTATGAGCCTTTTATGCACATGCCCCATTTTTATAATCTAAAGATGTGAAGAGACATTTAAGTTCTTTCCACCATTCATGATTTTAGTCGTCTCCATTTTTAGCCCATGAGCTCACTCTTACCATTCGTCAGGTGTCCTCTACTACAACCCTCAGCTCATTCTCCAATAATGACAAAGTTGAGGAAAACACTTTCTATGTCATTGCTGGGAGGGCTGAAGCCACTGGTGGTTACCGAGATCTGACTTCCTGATAAGAGACCTGCCCATGATTAGAAGACATCGCCTAGTTGGTCTTAAAATGGAATCAGCCCAGATGGTGCCAATGGGAATTAAAGCTCTGCATGGTCCCAGAGCAAACACAATACTTGTCGTTTGGATGCTCTTAATCTCAGAGTCAATGAGGGAAATAAGGCTTTCTGACGCCTAGCCACACATTCCCTAGTGATTATAGTACCAAATACTCATGATTCAAAGTGACTGGTTATCAGATACTAGAATCACCTTCTCAATCATTAAAGGATTTAAAGGTCTGCTTGAGGGTTCCATGTTATTGACATTAATGACTTTTAAAGCCATTTATACACATTTCTGAAGCTGTATTTATAGAGGTTTTCAATAATGTTGGCCATCTATATCCTTGGAAGGAAAAACAAATTTACTTCTAGAAAGTCCAACCTGGATATAGATATATTTCCTTGGTCTGTGGGCTGTTTACTTTGCTTACAGAATCTCTCTCTGTATATCCTGGACAAATTTCAGAAACTCTATGCGAACAGGCATACTTACAGTGCTTACTTCTTTCTTTCTAGCAGCCTAGACTTTGACATAAGAGTTCCAGAGGATTCTCGGTGTATGTACTGTTTTTAAGGGCTAGGAAAATCCAGAGCCCCTGTGTACTCACAAGATTTTGCCCTATAAATTATTACCTATAAAACTGTCTCATGACAGAAATGAACAATTTCTGGGCTTCAGGCTTAAGCTTGAATCTCTAGGAAAATGCACATAGTCCTATCGAAACTTTCTCATTACTGTTACCATTCATTTTGACCTTAATGGGAATGAAGATTCTGAAAGATCTCGGTGCAGGGTGGAGAAGAGAGCTGTTTATTGGTTGCTAGGAGGTGATAATGAGGAAATATTCTCTGAAGGCAAAAATGTATAAATCCTGATTTTGCTTAATTCCATAGTTGGGCATGGCCTTGCCCTCAGGATGAAACTAGGAGGAGCTTCCAAACCTTGAGTATTTTTTCTGCAGATAGGAATGGATGTCACAGAATCTAAGAGCAGCTCAGCTCTCATTTCTGGAGGCCCCCATCTGTGGGCAGGCACCAGCGAATGTCAATGTGGGCAAACCAATATGGCTTCCGTTCAAAGGTCTTAGGCGTTTGTTTCTCTTACACACGCTTCATGGCTAACTTTCTTGCTGCTGGTTACAGATTTGACTTTTGAGGTTAGTGATGCAAACGCTCCCACACAGCTTTTTTTTTCTTGTGAAGTCTTTATCTGGATTTTCTATCAGGGTAAGAATTGCTTAATACAATGAGTTGGAAAGGAAACCCTCATCTTTTATTTTTTGGAGAAGCTTATGAAGGATACGTATTTCTTCTTTAAACATTTGGTAAATGCACCAGCAAAGCCACTGGACCTGGACTTTTTCTTCTGAAGTTTTTTTGAGGACCATGTGTGTAGAGAAGAAGAAAATAGTTTGGCAGTTGTCTGATGACCGCTAGGCAGTGACTGATTGCCTCGTGGCAGTGTGGGGGGCAGAGGGCTTCTTTTTAGGATGATGAAAATATTCTTAAATTAGATTGTGGTGACGGTTGCACAACTGTGTGAATATACTAAAAACATTGGATTGTTCGTTGTAAGCGAGAGAGAGTCAAGTTGTTTAAAAGATAGGTATGGATTCTGTTCATCATCTCAACTGTTTCTCTTTTCTGTATACTATTAATTCCTGCTTTCTTTCCTTATTTTTAGTTTCTCTGGTTCTGCTCTCCTTTTCCTAGCTTATTAAGTTGCCTCCGTCTGGCTCCTTGGGGCTTGCTGACCAAAGAATGTTGCAGGACTGGAGCTCACAGACCTTAAAGATTATGGCCTCAAGGATTAAGGTTTATTGCCAGTCTGGTCCTGGAACCAGCAGTTAGTGCCTTTCAGACCCTGGGGATGAGGCTGTTTTTATGTCTTACCAATTCAAGGAGGCAAAATTCCTAGGCAACAATTAGCAGAGATTTTCTCAGTCCCATCCCTTCCCTGTTTTTTGTTGTTGCTGTTGTTTGTTTTTTCAAAATCAGAGAGAGTTCCACCCAATTTCCTCCTTGATTGCTATTGCCACTTTATATAAAATAATTTCAGGTACCATTAGCTCAGAACAGCCAATTTTCCATTGCTGTTGCCTGCTTCCTGCCCCAGAAGCAAGCCGGGATCTTTGTGCTGTGTGCTACCAATCACCTTGCTTTTCTGGACCGTGTACCTGGTCCGTGTAGGTGTTTTTCATGGTTTGAACCTGCTTATGTTGTTTTACTTACTTATTTATACTGTGCTGGTCATCATTCTTGTTTGAAGTGGGGGATGGACATACAAAGCATGTACTTAATGAACTAATCTTGATGCCTCCTTAGGGTGGTTATTGCTTAAATACAATCTCCAAATTGTCTTAAGAATAACTTCAGACCAACTGAAATAAACCCTCTCTTTGTCTTAAACTTAGAGTGGTGTTGTCCAATAGAAATAAATGCAAACCACCTATAAACTTTTAAATTTTCTAGTAGCAACACTAAAAATGCAAAATGAAACAGAGTTAATTCTCATATGTTTTATTTAACCTAATACAGATCTTCCTCACCTTACGATGGGGTTACATCCTGATAAACACATCTAAGTTGAAAACATCACAAGTTGAAAATTCATTTAATACAACTAACCTACAGAACATTGTAACTCAGGGACACCCGGATGGCTCAGTCGGTTAAGCGGCTGCCCTTGGCTAGGGTTATGATCCCCGCGTCCTGGGATTGAGTCCCTCATCACACTCCTTGCTCTGCCTGCTGCTCCCCCTGCTTGTGCTCTCTGTCTCCCTGTCACTCTCTCTCTTACAAATAAATTAAAAAAACAAAAAAACAAAAAAAAAAAAACAACAACATCGTAACTCAGCCTAGCCTGCCTCAGATATGCTCAGAACACTTACATTAGGGGCGCCTGGGTAGCTCAGTGGCTTAAAACCTCTGCCTTCAGCTCGGGTCATGATCCCAGGGACCTGGGATCAAGCTCTGTACTCAGCAGGGAGCCTGCTTCACCCTTCACTCTCTCTCTCTGCCTGCCTCTCTGCCTACTTGTGATCTCGATCTGTCAAATAAATAAAATCCTAAAAAAATAAAAAAAGAACTCCCCAGGCAGTCTTCATATAAAAAAGGACACTTACATTAGCCTACAGTTGGACAGAGTCCTCTGACACAAAGCCTAATTTATAATAAAGTGACCGTCTCCTGTAAATTATCAAATACTGTCCTGAAAGTGAAAAACAGCCTGGGTGTATGGGTGTTGCGTGGTTGTCAGTGTATCAGTCGTTTGCTCTCCTGACTGGGGGGCTGACTGGGAGCTGTGGCGGCTGCCCATGATAGACGATCACACTGCAAATCGCCAGCATGGGAAAAGATCAAGACTGAAAATGCGAAGTACAGTTTCTATTGAAAGTATACCATTTTCACGCTGTCATAAAATCGAAGATGGTAAGTTGACTCATCATAGGTCAGAGACTGTCTGTATATCCAGCATACTCTCATTTCAAAATAAAATCAATATAAAAATCATTAATAAGATAGTTTCATTCTTTTTTCATCCTAAGTCTTTGAAATCTGGCGTGTATTTTGTACTCACAGCACATCTCAATTCAGAGTAGCCACATTTCAAATGCTCAATAGCCATGTGTGGCTACTGGCTTCCATATTGGATGGTAGAGATTTATAGGACGCATACAAGGATAGTAAATTTAATCAGCACCACTACCACTTTGGTTTTGTTTTTTTATATTTTTCTTCCAAGAATTTCATTAAGTAATTAAAACACACAAAGCAAAATCTAGATGGCCTCAAAAGTTGTGTGTTCTTCTATGATATTTGTCATCACAATGCTACTTTATTTGGAGAACTCCCCCTATTTTCTCTTTTTGAATTGAAGGAAGAGAACAAAAAGCCTTATGTGTACAAACTTACAGTACAAACAAGATCATTTATGCTCTCAGTCTTGGAAAACTGGTTTGTGAAACATCAAAGTTTTTGTTTTTCTGAGTTACATGAAATGACAATATATGTAAGGTTTGAAATGGTCATCCCATGAATTACCTATTTTTTAATTAAGGAGTTAAACTTCATGTAATGCCAAAAAGCACTTGAGGGTGCTGGAAAGGATTGGAAAGAAGTTAGAAGTATAAAATATGATGGAGCTGTATGGGTTAATATGGAATTTTTTCAGTTGAGATTGTCAATCCCCTCTGGGCAAAGATACTTGGTTTTATGAGTGTAGTAGCAATGAATTTTTTAAAAATATTTTATTTACTTATTTGACAGAGAAAGATCACAAGTAGGTAGAGTAGTGGGCAGAGAGAGAGAGAGAGAAAGGAGGAAGCAGGCTTCCCACTTAGCAGAGAGCATGATGTGGGCTTGATCCCAGGACCCTGAGATCATGACCTGAGCCCAAGGCAGAGGCTTAACCCACTGAGCCACCCAGACACCCCAGCAATGACTTTTGATAGGCTGTTTGCAGTCTGATGTCCCAAGTATCTCAGGCAGATAGGTAGATCTGTTTAAATGCAAGAACTCCTCGCCTCAGTGTGGAGATTAACAACTCTTGCTACTACCAGGGAAAATAATCCTTTTAAAATATATTGTTACATTATTAAATAGTTTTTTTCCTAAAGCATGGGACCACCTTCTCTCAAGATCTCTAAATAAATCACATTACTTTATCAAATTGCTTATTGACACAGCTTAGAAACACTAATAGTCCATCGACCTCCTGATCTTATGGCCAATCTTCAGACACGCTAATCTGTCACATCTTTTGAAACCCCTTCCTTCATTGATAGGAGTTTTTCCCGGGAATTCCCAATCATGTCATATTTAATGAAAACAATACCAGTAATCACATTGGTACATAGCCCCTTCCTCTTGGGAATCTCCAAATGGTTTCCAGATTGGTGGGGGTCAGTTTTCAAAAGCTGCTAGTAAAGGAAGAGGGGGAGGGGATTAGCTCTCTATCAAGGTTGGGGAAGGAAGGCTGGGAAGGAGATTGAATCATTACCCATGTCATTCAGTCCATCTGGACTGTTTCATTTCCATTCGGACCCAATGTTCCAATAAGCTGAAACACACCTATTTGGCAAGGATTCCTCTTACCCTGGCGGGGGAACCATCATCCTGTCATCACAGCCGGCTATGACAGGTTCCAGGAGTTTAGAAATTGTTCCTGACATGGTGGGAAGCATTTTCATGTCCTAGCATCAGGAACGCATCATCTCCTCTGTAAGTGGAGCCACCCCACCCCCAGCCCTTTCTATCTAGTTATCGAGGCTTTTGTCCCCCGCGGCGCTCATCACCACATAGCATGTCACGTATCTGTCAATTTCCCGTCTGTACTCACTAACATGCAACCTCTGTGAAATCCCCAGCATTGCCTGGTTTTGTTTGCAGATGTGTTTATGGTGCCAGGCACTTAGTAGGAGCTCCTTTGATAGTCAGTCATATTTGCTCTTTTGAACGAATGTACGTGCAAAAACCCCACTTCTTTTCAAAGAGTTCAATGGAGTCAGAAGCCTAGGTTAACAGCACAGCGTGGTAGATTACAGGCTGTCAGATCTTGAGAGAGCAGCTGCAGCTCTCTGTTTTCAGGTTTCTCGGGGATGAAACGGGGTAATATGTACCTTACAGCTTGGTTGAGGTGTAGATGAAGGAAAACACTCCTAACTTTAAGCATGGGGTGGGGCTTGCAGTGAGCACTCAAGAAAGAGGGGCCATTCGGAAAAAAAAATGCGTTAGTGTTGTAGGTTACTTCCTCACATGGAAGGTGGTTAGATCTCAGAGTCCTAACTTCAGCCATAGAGGCTTAAGCCTCAGGGCTAAGTTCTATTCCTTCAAGGACTGGGGACCAAGACTTGGGCTTGGTTACAGATCCCAGGGGGCTCCAGGGCTGCAGGAACGTGCTGAGGGGTTTTCCAGCAAATCTTAACTCAGTCTTTAAGGATACCTAGTTCTACACACAGGGGCTGCAAGCCTGCTTCATATCCCAGCCCAGAGGGTGCAGTATCTGAGAAGGGGAAGGGGCTTGTGGTACCCCACAGAAGGGAAATACTTGGTTCAGCCCCCAGTGACTGGGGATTATCATAGTTGCCTGCTGAATGGGTTTGTTTGTTTTTTTTTTTTCTTATTTGGGCAAGGAGGGAAGGAGGGGCAAGTAGGTAGGGGTTTCAAGCCTACACCCCTGATTTCCAGCTCCTTTCCAGCCCTACTGCGGTAAGCAGAGTGAGAGCAACAGAGGACTCACCCAGCCCAAGCCCTCACCTTCTGGGGAAATAAGATAGGAGCATTCTTGCCTCTCCGGAGGCCCGCCTTGAAGGATGCATACCTCTGAAAGCAAGTGAGTGGGACGTACATAATCTTATCTGCTTCTCAAAGCCCAGAAAGTATATTTTACCCATCACTTTGAAGAAGTGGCACAGCAAAAATGCAATATTACTCGGACAGGCATTCCTGACGCCTCCAGGAGTGGGTAGGAAGCACTTCAAACGAGTTAATAATATAATGTAACAAAGGAGACAAAGATAGGAGAAGCCCCTGTTGAAGTTGTTTGCCCTTTTACACATCTGAGATACGGTTATCGCTTAGACATTTTTTTCTGATTAAGAAAAGGGAGGTGAAAAATGTCAGAGACAGAGCACGCAGATAAAGAATTCTATTAAAGCCCTTGTGTGCACGCGTAGGTGTGCTTGCACACGAGTGTAGTATGCCCAAGTACATACACATCCACTGCCTTTGCAAGGCTCTCATGTTCTCACTTCCCCTCTCTGGACTCCCACCCCGACCCTATACACTCTGCCCATTCCAGCTCCCAGCACAGCTGACCCTCCACGCAGGAGCGCTAGGAATGCCCTCCCTCCCCTTCCCTGCTCCCCCTGCTCTCCCACCTACCCAAATCACCTTCAACTCATCTGGGCTCTGATCCCAGCGCCTGGAGAATTCTTCCCTCCAGATGTCATGGTGATCCACGTTCTGCTTTCTCTAAACATCTGCGGCCTGTGGTGCTATCCCATTTTTTATAATCGGAAGTTTGTTCTTGTCATGCAAGAGTGGAATCAATAATCTCTTCACTCTGCTGCCCTCACCTCTCCCACCCTAACAAGATCGGGACAGCTGCGTGTGGTTCTTGCACAGAAGGGTCATAAATCCTCTCACCCCTTTCCCTCGAATGGAAAGTCTCTGACATGCCTCCCTAGGACAGGGATGTGGCCTGACACCGAAGCATTTCAGCACTTCCGCGGGGCTCCCTGTAGCCCCCTACCTCCCCCCAACCCCGTGATCAGATGGTCCTGTCTGATTTGGAGTCTCTTTCTTTCTTTCTCTCTTTTTTTAAAGTATTTTTATTTATTTTTGTGAGAGAAAGAGAGAGAGGGAGGGAGAGAGAACGAGCAGGGGGAGAGGCAGAGGGTGAAGCAGCCGCCACAAAGAGCAAGAAGCCTGGTGTGGGACTCGATCCCAGGACTCTGGGATCATGACCTGAACCAAAGGCAGACACTACCCATGGTGGACCCAGGCGCCGGTGATTTGGGGTTCCTTAAGCAGGGGTCAGGGCCCCAGAGGGCAGACTGGAGTCCATCTGAGGGGAACAAAATGGGGACACTGAGGTAGGAGGGGTGGATGACACTTGATACTTTTCAGTACGTTGATGGAAGGCACCAAGTTCATAAAATACAATTATACTGTATTGGCATGGAATGGATTATGCCATATTCAGAAAACATGCTTATTCATGGATATCGAAATAGATCACACGACTTTAAAAAGTAATGGTTGTTTTGGAAGTGTGTGTGTGTGTGTGTTTATGCACGTGCACACTTGCAATTGATTCAGGAGTTATCTGCGGGATAATCAGCCCTCCTTCTGTGGCTTATGCTGCTTTAAAGCCCCTCTTGGATCCCATTCAGTCAAAACACACTTTGAGCACCTACTCTGTGCCAAGTAATGTTCTATGGAAGTGAATCGGTTCCTACCATCCGGGAGGTCGCAGCCTTCCAGGAAGCAGGAGAAGCAAGGGCCGAGGGAAACACCATGTGCGGTGCCGGGGGTGGAGATGGGGGCTGATAGCTGAATAAGATGATTACAACATTGACGTGAATGGTAATTATAGAAAAATTCATCTCTCCTGGAATATAAACAATTTCCTGTAACTATTTTATTGAGAAATCTAATCTCATGAGGATTTATTTATTTTTTTTGATCCCTTTCCTAATTTGTTTTTCTGGTGTGTGTGTGTGTGTGTGTGTGTGTGTTTAACTGCCATTGGGATTATTATGGACAGAGCCTACTGGGAGAAGCTTGGTATTGCCTGAGTCCCATGTCACTTTTCCTCTTCCCCAAACCCTGTCAGTGCCAACACCACTGCACAGCCCCCTTACCCATCTGTGCACACCTTATCGCGTGCACGCATATGCACACACACGCACACACACACATGCACGCATGCGTGCACACCCTTTGTGTTGAGAGGTCCTAAAATGCCATGACCTGCCTGACCAAGCACCTTCCATCCCATAACACGACCGTGGGAAGAAGGGACACAGGAGGCTGTTTCTCTGACAGAAGACATTCTATGGTGGAGAGCAGCCTCCTGGGGGTTCTGGGATCTGTTCTCATTCCCATTCCTATCTTTTCATCAAAACTGGCTATGAGCTTAATAATCTTTATGACTCACTTGCAAAAGTACATAGGAAGTCAGTTTTTGGTTTTGTTTTGCCTTTTTTTTTTTTTAATTTCCTTTTTCTAAAGGTTAACATTAAAGCAGGGAGGAACAGAACATTACTCTTCTGGGCCCAGTGGGACTGTGTGTTTCTTCCTCGCTATAGCTCTCTGTGATTTATCCAATGTATCCATGATGGCCTTTCTCAACTACATGGGTAAGTCAATCCAGAAGTGATTCCAGGTACCCTCCTCATCTGGCGGGATTTCCTCCCACCACCCTGCCTCTGGCTCTCCAGCCATTCTCCCTGCTAAAAATGCTTGGTGTCTCCCCACTCCCGGTTTGACTCACCTCTGTCCCCTTACCTACAAGAAGGAGCCCTTTCTGTCAAGCCTCCCCCAGCTGCATTGTGTCCTACCCCTTCTTGAAAGCATAGCTGAAATTCCATCTGCTGTAGCCTGCCCTCATCACCTAAGCCAGGAATACTCCCTTCTCAACCTGGAAAGGACTCACTGCCTTCCTGGAGTGTTGATCTCATTCATTTATTTAACAAATATTTGTTAAACACTTAGAATGCCCTAAAGAAACATTGCACTGTGGGAAATAAAGAGAATGAACACAGAGAACAAGCTTTTTGTCCTGTGATTGGTCCCTAGACTGGTTGTGGGTTCTTTGTAGGGAGGACTGGCTCTAACAGTCCCTCATAGCCCCCAGAACATAGTAAGAATTCAATGGAAAGTAGTGAACTGATTAATGAAGTCGCTCATTCTTTCATGCAATGCCATACAGAGTTTGAATCAACACTGTAGAATGTGGAAAGAAGAGAAATACATTCCATTCTTATTAAAAACATAGAGTGATTGTTTTCTGTATCAAATGCAAAATTCCGGTTTTATCAAACACGTCTCAGAGAAACACCCCAGCCCCCAAAGCGGACAGCAGTTGTAAACATCTCTTCCCACTGAGGGGCTGCCAAATTCCAGGGCCCAATCTGTGAAATACCAGTTCTCTGCTCCCTCCCGTGAAACAGAAGCTAAGCCCCAAGGGTATTTGTGTGTTTAGACCCTCTGCGTGATGCCTAGTGCTGGACCAGGAGTTAGCTGAACCCACAAACCACCAGCAAAGGGGATGGAAAAAGACAGGACCCAGCGGAAGGGAACATAATTGCTCAATGGTCCAGAATCTGGATCTTGGAAGCCAAATTATGGTTAGCCACATGGCTTCGTTATTGACCTTCTTCTCTGGCGCACAGAAAACACACTTCTGTGCACACTGTGTCTTTCGCTTTTTCTAACCAGTCTCCTCCTTCCCACCAACGCTATTTATACCAAAAGATGGCAAATGGCACGTATCTTGGCATTTTTCTATGACTTAAGACACAGTCAAGACTCTTGATGGTGTAAAAGAAAAACAAATGATGTCGTCGATTTCCTTCCTGATTACTAGACGACATTAAAGGAATGCTGAGGTTTTGTTTGTAAAAAACTACACTGATGATTACGCAGCCAGTCAGACCTACGTTTCTACCTTATGTTATTCAGTGCAGGCTCAATTAAACTTCCCAGCCCTCATATAATCTTCTTAAATCTTTGTGGTTTATTTGACAATCTGGTGAACTTCTATCACATCCTGAGGCTGGACGTGCATTGTAACGCACTGGTGAGTTCTGTTCTCAGGTGAAGGAGGCAATGTGGGATAGGTTTTCCATCTAAATTAGCATAGATCAGAGGCATGGGGGGTGGGGTCCATGACATCAGGTGACCCGGGTGAGGGGCAGGAGCCACCGGTGAATCACATGACAGCGGGGGAGGAAATGCTGAGGCTGTTAATGCATGGACTGGAGAAGAGTGGGGTCACCTTTCTGCAGCACGGAGCTGGGCGAGCCAGTGGGTTTCTGGGGAAGCTTCTGTTTGCATGGCTCAAAAAAGACGGTCTTGATATGTCTACTTTTATACTGTTTGATGAACGGGTTATCAGAGCTCTGCTCACCGATCAGACATTTGATCCACTAAAGCGCAGTCTTGGGGCTGGTCAAGTCCATGGGCATCAGGGTGGGGGAGCAAAAGAGCTTGTCAGTCAGTTCTCCTGTACTGTGCAGTTCATTTCTCCTCTTGATTTCAGCAGAACTTGTATTATGGCCCAAATGTGCCCCACCCCCCACATTTGTAAGTTGCAGCCCTAATTCCCAATGTGATGGTATTCGGAGGTAGGGCCCTTAGGAGGTAATCTGATTCAGGAGGGTGGGGCCCTGGAGATGGGATTAGTACCCTTGTAAGAGGAGGAGCCCAGAGCTTGCCCTCTCTCTACCATGTGAGGACGCAGTGATGAGGCAATCATTTATAAGCCAGGAAGAGAGCTCTCAGCAGACGCTAAAGCTCCTAGAACGGTGATCTTAGACTTCCCAGCTTCCAGAACTATGAGAAATAAATGTCTATGGTCTAAGCTGTGTTTGTATTTGTTGAACAGGAAACTACTCATACTCAACTCTAAACATACCACCCTCTCTTTTCCATTCTTACTTAATATTTCTAATATTTAATTAGCATCTTTTAGTGTACAGTTGACCCTTGAACAACGTGGTCAAACTGGTATGCGGGTTTTTTCTGATAAATACAGTACAGTACTGGAAGTATATTTTCTCTTCTTTATGATTTTCTTAATAACACTTGCCCCTCTGGCTTGCTTTGTTTTAGGAATAGAGTATACAATACATATAGCATACGAAATGTGTGTTAACTGACTGTTTATGTTCTTGCTAAGGCTTCCTGTCAACAGGAGGCTGTAAGTTTTGGGGGAGCCAGAAGTTATGCTTTTCAACAACACAGGTCAGCACCCCTAAGCTTTACATCGTGCAGAGGTTGGCTGTGTCCTCCTTTTATCCTTTCCCACCCCACTGCCCACCTTTCCCACTTTTATATCATGGCCTGAATAAATCCTCCTACACATATGTCAAGATTAAGCACAGGTGCCCCCTCCTCCATGAAGCCTTCCCTGCTCTCCTGTCCTTCATGGAAGCTTCTATGCACTCCCAGTGGTGGCTTCTACCAAGGCCTCTATTCCTTTCCTTTGTTCTTTGTACTCAGTCCCTCGCTAGACTGAGTTCCTCAGTGAAGGCAAGAGTGTGTGCTGAGCTCAAAGAGTTGAACCTGGAATAGAGCGGTAGGCATCAAACCTCTTTGTTGGGTGAAATGTGTTTTTTCAGTGAAATTTTGACTAGAGATTTTAACTTGTGGTTGTCAAGTAATGTCTGTTTGCAGGAACGTGTGGGGGAGCACATGCTGGCAAACATGACGTTGCAGACTGGAATTTACTGCGGATTTTCAAATCAGAACAGAGCCTCGGATGTTGCTGGCATCGTTGAAGACAAAGCCAGTGAAGTGACAGAGGGGTTTGGAATAGAACTGGGTTATGGAAGTTTATAATTCAGGGTGCCTGGATGGCTCAGTTGGTGGGGCAGCTGCCTTCAGCTCAGGCCATGATCCCAGAGTCCCAGGACTGAGTCCCTTATCGGGCTCCCAGCTCTTCGGGAAGTCTGCATCTCCCTTTGACCTTCTCTCCTCTCATGTTCTGTCTCTCTCTCTCTCTCTCTCTCTCAAATAAATAAATAAAATCTTAAAAAAAGAAGAAGAAGTTTAGATTTCAGTATCTCGGAAGGAGATGAAGTTCAATATGGAAAGTCAGAGACTGTAGAATTCTTGTTCATTTGAACACCAACTCTGTGATGGGTTGAATTGTGTCCTCCAAAAAGATGTTGAAGTTCTAATTCCCAGCACCTGTGATTGTGACCTTATTTGGAAATAGGGTCTTTGCAGATGATCAAGTTAAGGTGAGGTCATTAGGGTGGGTTCTAATCCAATATGACTGGGGTCCTTATAAAAAGGCAGAATTCAAACACAGAAACAGGTAGACACAGAGGAAAGACGATGTGAGAAGCCAGGAGAAGGTCATCAACAAACCAATGAATGCCCAAGGCTGCTAGAAAACTAGGAGAACAGAGTAGAACAGATTTTCCCCTCCCAACCCTGGGAGGGAACCCACCCTGCCAATACAGAGTCTCAGCCTTCTCACCTCCAGGACTGTGAAAGAATAAATTTCTGTTGTATAGTCTACCCAGCTATTGTGCTTTGGTCCTGACAATGGTGGGGAACTTGTACTAACGGCTCCACGTAAACTCTAAATTACCTGAAGACAGGGACTTGCGGTCCTTCATCCCCAAATCTCTAACAGCTGGCATACACACGAAATGTTTGCAGAAATCTCGAGCTGCCTTCTCAAACCGAGCTTTCTTTGGACTTTAAGTTGGAGGGTAGGAGCTAAAAAGGATAGAAAAATGAGAGGCTGGAATTGGTATGCATCAGAATTCTGCCCAAGCTTTTACTGTCCCCACTCACCACCACCCACGCCCCCACGGCACTTCTAAACTATGATGTCTCCTTCTCTGTATGCACGGAGGAAAGACTCCCAGATGCCAAGATCCAGGGCCTTGGTCTTAAAGTCATCTGCTAAGAGGCATAAGTAAGAACATGATGTCTTCACCCCATGTCCCGTCCCCTCCCTACCCTGGGGTTTAGCTACCCCACAATTTCCTAGGGAACTCTTGTTTCTTATTATTTAAAGGTTAGCTTGAAATTCATTTCTGATGAGAAAAGTAAGAAAACTCTGGAAAGCTGGGCTTGGATAAGTGTTTTACCCTAGGTTCGCTTTTAATTCCAGAATCTTTGAAAACTATAAAACTCGGTGAGGGATTTATGTGGTTCCCTGACCAATACAGATATTTGTAATAATAACAATAATAGAGAAAAATAGCACAACCTCGGATATTTTTTCCCCTTTGCTCAGCTGAAAATTAAACCAGACAGGCAATTGCCATAATATATAATATGTGTCCACAGCATTTATGGCACATTACATATTACATGGTTATTATTCTGCATTTTCATCCAATCATCTTATTAGCTCTGGTATTTTTATGTGGTGAATGACTACAAGCTAAAAGTCAAGCGAGGAAGTCACTGGGGGAGAAATGAAACACAGACTCAGTAAAGGAGGACCCATTAAAATGCGACCACCACCACAGCAGACCTTAGTCGGGGTGTTGACAATGAACTCTGGAAAAATACCAAGGACCTACGGTGAGAAAGACCATCTGTGATACCATCTTTACCGCGTAACTGAACCTGTGGTTCATTCTACTATCAAACCACAATTATGCCTCCCTCCTCTTTCTCAAGCACCACGGTTAGATAGCTTTTTGAATGCCTTTGTAATGCTCTCTGCACTTAATGGAAAAAAAGAAATCAAAAGAGGAGAGTGCCATGTTAAAATAGAGTTCACGATATCTTTAAATATATTTTTCAGACCCTGGAGAATGCCATTGTGTATATATATTCTGACGTACTATTGAAAGAAAATAAAACCGCCTCATGAAATTCTAAAAATAAACTTGGACCCATTTTTATAGCTCATTCAACTGATTTTCTAACATATGAGTCATTTGTTGCTTTTGGTGTTTGATGTCATTTGCCCAGAGCTGCATTGAATCCTATTTTGGGGCTATGAGCAAAGATATGATGGATTATAATAAATCAGGCTGCTGTTCACAATGTTTTTTTCTAATAGTGTTCTATCTGTTCTTTTCCATTTCTAAATTCCCTAACCTCCTCTGTCTTTTCTTCTGGAGCTAAAATTTTGTTTTCCTTTATTTCTTTCTCATTTGTTCCAATGTGGCCGCCTCTTCCTTGGAGTTAATGTAAACCATCACCCCTGCGAAGTCCAGAATTTTCCATCCTAAAGATAATATAATGGGGCTTAGTCAAGCAGCTCTGAGGGTAAAATTCAACTTCTTACATCATATTCTAAAGAGTAGGGTTTGTAGAAAAGGGCTTTTATTTTTTTCCCCCAATGTAGGAAAAAATGACCATGTGAAACATATTAAAACTGAAGGGGCTAAACCCCCCTTATTAGCACAGTAACTGAGACGTAAGTTGTCATTGATTATAGTTACATGCTCAACCACATATTTTGACTTTGCAATCTAAACAGTACAATGCCTGTGTTAGGACCAATTGTATTTGGACCCAATGAAGAGTAGTAAATGAGATAGCAGTATGCTGGAACATGTGGCCTCTTTTTAAATAATGATTTTATTTATTTATTTGAAAGAGAGAGGGAAAGCATGAGTGAGAGACAATAAGGGTAACAGCAGGCCCTGGGAGAGGGAGAAGCAGACTCTCCACTGAACAAGGAGCCCAACGTGGGGCTTCATCCCAAGACCTTGGGATCATGACCTGAGCCAAAAGCAGACACTTAACCGACTGAGCTACCCAGGAGCCCCAAAATATGTAATTTCTTGTCTATAATCTAAAATCAGGATGTAGGACCATTTATTTCTGTTCTGTAGCTTAACATCTAGTTCACAAGGAGGTTTCAAAAGTTGAACTGAATCAAAGTGAAGGAGTAAGCCCTTGATCAAAATCAAATATGTAATTGCCTGTTGGAATCGACTTCCCCCTTCCACATGCTTCCCTTGATTTTCAGAAATGATCTGAGGGCAGGACCTGGCCTCTGTGGAGAAGGATTATGAAAACGTGGGCACAGAGTCAATGGATAGTGAGGAAAAGAGCAGGGAGTCGTAGGGGGTCCTGGCATCTGCAACGTTGTCTTTCTCTGCAATTTTATGTTTATCATTCCACTGTTCCCCTAATCCTCTACAAATACAATAAATGTCTCAAGTGCAAACAAAAACAGACAAAGACCAAAAAAACCCCCAAAAAATAAAAACAAAAAAACTGGAGCATGTGTTAGCTGATTATTTATCCTTCATCCAACATATTGTAATATTCTGAAGGTAGAGATCATTGTTCCTTACATCTGGATAGGGCTCAACCAGAGTGCTCTGCAGAAGTGTTGGCTGCATTGGAAACGTAAAAGAAACAATTAAAAGTAATTACTGGAGGCTCACTCCTCATTTTACAGTTCTGGGATATGGCAAATAGTCATAGATCCCTGGCCACATTCTCAGCCGCCCAAGCCTGTTTTCAAGAAAGCATGCTCCTGAAACTTCTGAGAAGTTTCTTGTAATGGTTCTTGTAATCTTTGGGTAACTTGATCCAGAACCAAGGCACTTGACCCCAGTCCTTAGTCTTCTTATCACTTACTGTAAATGTTGAGGAAATTACTGACTCTGTGTTCCCTTAGCAAATGGACCCTGTGTCTATACACTGGGTAATGGGGAGGTAAGAAAGCCAGCTAGTCTGCTATGATCAGAACAGCTAATGCTGTCAACCGGAATGGATCTTAGAGAGTCACATTTTGTTGTTGTTGTTGCTCTTGATTTTTTCTTTTTCTTTCTTTCTTTTTTTTTTTTTTTTTTTTTTTGCCAGAAACAGAAATGCATTCTTGGGTATAAGGCAATGTATGGCTGAAAGCCAGCAGCTGGATCTTCCAATCATCTCTTCCATAGTGCAATGCCTTATGTTGGAATCTCATGACCTGAATTTTTTCCCCTCACACGGCAGCCAAGACTCTGTACTCTGGATCAGTAAGGAGTTCCTGGCTGTGCTTAGACACCCCAGTAATTGTGTAGGGGGCAGTAGAATTCAAGCAGGTGGTGTCACATGGGGTCCAAATCTGGACAGAGTCAGAATCAGAGGGACTCCATGCTGTGATCCTTCTTGAACACTCTCCCTGTGGGCTATTTGGATATATTTGGGTGATCATAGAACCCTCTAAAGACCATTTGAACGGAAAGAGGATGGAATTCAGAGATAGCCAGATCTGCTAAAACTTCTAGCTTCCACATTTAACTTCGTGATCTTGAGTAAGTTACTTAAAGAGTTTGAACAGTAGTTTTCTTGCCTGCAAATGAGAAATGATGCTTGTTTTATAAATTGTTATTTCAAATTAAATGGCATTATGCAAAAAAAAGGTTTTATTTTAATTCATGGCATGTAGCAAACATGAAATAAAAGCCCTTCTTCCCCTTCTCTTCCCACATCTCTTCCTACTCTCCTTATTCCTCTTATTTTTATTTTATCTCTATGACCGGGTTAAGTGTGGAAGTCTCCACGCATCCTACATACAACCAGATGTGAGTCAGGATGCTAGGCCTTCTCCTAGCTCTGTGTGTGTGTGTGTGTGTGTGTGTGTGTGTGTGTGTGTTTGCGCGCACTCGCGCGAAAACAAGTATAAGAGCAGGGAAGGGTTTGGGCGGAGAGGGAAGATGACAGACTTTTTAAGGCTATAGCAGAGGGTCTGAATTGCCCACTTCTCCCCTTCAATCCCCTGCCCACCACCAGCCAACACCCCCGGAGCACAAAGCTGATGGCATCTTCGGTATGGTTGCTATCTCTCTGCAGGCTCTGAGAGAGAGAGGCAGTATCTTGCTAATGAATGGTTCTGCATCCTCATGAAGACCGCTGTCAAGGTCATGGGCTTCAGAAGGTTGATGGCCTCCAGTCAGCCTCACTTCACCCCAGTCCCCTTCTGAGGAAAATAGGGCCACATGGGGGCCATACCCGGTGGGCTTCCTGAGACCCACACGGTACAAGGTCTTTCCATGGGCCATTTCATTATTCCAAACAAGAGTCAAGGAATGGTCAAGAGGGACTCCCTAGGAATTAATGATGTAGAACTTGACAGAGAAGGAAAACAGTATCTTGGGCAAACCAATTGTAAGCAGATCACCAAACATACAGTGTGAGAAAGCGGTGGACAAACACAAAGCTAGGAGAAGATGGCAGGCATCCCTCCATTCATCCATTTATTTAGTTCAGATTATTTATTCAGTACCTTATTATGTGCCAGAGACTGAACTAAACGCTGAGGCTATAATGGTAAAAAAAAAAAAAAAAAAAAAAAAAAAAAAAAAAATCAGATGTAATTCCTCTCGTGTTGTAGAGTCTGATGCAGGATCTTATAGCCTAGATAATTCATGGCTGTGCAACAAATTATCCCCAAATCTAGCAGCTTAAACCACTAATTTATTATGCTCATGGTTCTGCAGCTTAGGAATTTAAATGGGGTACAGTGTTCCATGATGTCTGAGACTTAGGTGAGCATACTCAGTAGTTGAACATGACTTAATAACCAGGGGCTGAAATTATCTGGAGACGTATTCACTCACTTGGCTGGCAGTTCTTGCTTAGCTGTCATCTGAGAGCTCTTGCCTGGGACACTTACATGTTCCCCTCCAGTATGACAGTCTTAGGGCAGTGGTACTCCTCGCGTGGTAACTGGCTTTTTCCCCAGAGTAAGTGTCTTGACAGAAACACACAAAAGCTTCAGGTCCTTTTTTGATCCAGCTTTGGAAACCATGGACCATTACTTCTACCCCATTCCCTTAGCTACTCAGGACAGCCTGGATCCCGGGGAAGGAGAATTAGGCTCTTCCAACCTCTGCCCCCAACCTTTAGGGGAAAGACAACAAGGTGAAAACATGTGGGATAGGAGATGCAGGGGTGACCATCTTTTGAAAATACAGTGTCCCTCAAACACAGTAAAATAAGGGTTATGGTGGAGGAGGATAGTTTCACATAGATGGGATCCTAATCTTGACTGGCAGAGCCAACCAATAACTTTTCAAAGGATGGGCCTATCATGTTGAAATTGAGGATCCGTGGGAGCTGGCCAAACAAAGACAGTGTTAGTCAGTTCAGGCTGCTGAAAAAACCACTTAGTATTGGGAGTCTTAAGTAAGAAACATTCATTTCTCACAGTACTGGGGCTGGAAGTCTAAGATTAGGGTACCACCACAGTCAGGCTACAGGGCGAGCCTTCATCCCAGTTCACCTTCTCGAAATCTCCCCTGATAGAGAGAAAGGTTTGGCTCTCCTCCTTATCTTACAAGGACACTAATTTCATCATGGATGTCCTGCCCTCATAAACTAATCATCTTCTGAAGGCCCCATCTCCTAATACCACCCTTTGGTGGGGGGTTACTGTTTCAACATATGAATTTGGCAGGGCCGTCACAAGCATGTGGTCCATAACAAAGTGTATATGAGGATCAATATTTTAAGCAAATAGAACAACATGGGAAAAGGCCCAACATCTGGTGAAGACCTAGGCCATTATAGAGCTGAAATGATTTCCATATGGCTGCCTTATTAGGTGTGAATGTGGTGCTTCATCAGGGAGGGAGGGATGGAGTTGGCGGAGGGAAGCTAGCATGTGTATATGTTGTGTTCCTCAGGATAAAAAAAGAAATGAAGCTGGAGAGGTCAGCAAGGACCAGAAGGTCCTTGTGAAGGTCCTGGTGAGACATCCTTGGGAATTTGAAAACAGTCAATGAGAGGCAGAAAGAAGTATTATTTGTATATAGAAGGACCACTATAAGCAACATAAAAATGAGAACAGAATTCAAATGCAGGCAGCCTTTAATCTTCTTGTATCCAAACTCTGAAAAAGAGTTTGCCCATTTGGAAGAAAGCACATGGAGCTTTTTGTCACCTTTCTTATTTGTCATATTTTTGTCACCTTTCTTATTATTTTTAAAATTTAAAAGCAAAGTGCTGTTCACTACTCCAGAGAAGCTTACATGAGACCCATGGATTCAGACACTACCCCTCCCCCCAACCCCATCAACATACAGCATTTTCATCACACATTTAAGGCTTTCCTGATTCCTATCAAAAGCAGTAGTGCACCTAAAAGATCAGCCTAATGCCTAATGTGAAGCATCATTTATTGCTAGTACAATTTTTCATAAATATGGGGAAAATCTCTTTGAGAGGAAATGAAAATTCCCCAATCATCATTTTCCTCTCTAGAAAGAATAGAACTTTCCTCAGGAAGGGAAGATGCTGAGCAGGAAATGCATCATTATTAAGACACCTTATGATACTGTGGCCAACGTGGCAAATGGCTATTTATATGAAACCATTCATTTCCTGCAGTGTGGTTCCCAAGTGTTTGCCTTCTTGGAACAATGATGGGAAATTTCCTAACACAAGAAGGGCTATGACGACATCTCCCCTTACATGTTGCTCTTACTCTAGTCTTGGAAAACGTCCCATTGTCGCCATGCATTAGATGAATCTAAAATAGGCAAAGAAGTCTAGACAGTGGAAACCATATATGAGATCTATGTGTTTCCTCCATGATTTAGTATTGTAAAGTGAAAGTCACTCAGTAACCTCTAGTCTAATGGAAGAAAAATTAGGGAAATACACAAAGGTAATAAATATATATGTTAAGTAACAAGGCTTTGGCTATTTTCCTAGCTAATTACCAGCTACTTGCAGTCTTTTTAAGAAGTAAGTGGGGCAAAAATCATACATAAATGAAAAAAATGTTTATCATGTTCAAAAGCAGCTGATTTATAACATGTCCCCAACCTTCAAGACTCTTCTGTCTGACCAAATTTTGATTATATCCAGCAAGTACTCACTGGGCTCAAGTCTACATAGGACTTTGCCAATCTATGTGATGCCACTCCAATCTTTTTTGTTGTTTACTGCATCACCAAACAACAGACGTGCTATACCTTTTTATTCGGACAGACGTTGGGCAAACTTAGTACTGAGTCTTTGTTCTTTCTCCTTGTTTTTCATTCTGTTCTTTCCCACATTTGCTTTGGATACTCTAGGTCATTTGGATGTTCAAGTGAATTTTAAAATCAGCTTTCATTTGTATAAAAAAAAAAGTCCTCTGGGATTTTGATTGGGATTACACTGATTCTGCAGAGCAGTTTGGAGAAAATCACTATCTTAATGTTGAGTCCTCTCATTTACAAAGCCTCTATCTCCATTTATTTCATTACTTTTAATATTTCTCAGCATGGTTTCATAGTTTTCAGGTTACTTCCTTTGACAGAAGTGTCTTTAAGTAATGGGAATTTTTATGCTATTGTAAATGTCATTGTCTTTTAAATTTTTTTGAATCAAGTCAATATTTTATTCATAACAAAGGGAAAAAGTAGAAGACAAAACAGAATTGAAAATCCTGACATAGATCGCTGGGAATATGAACATTTCTTATAGGATAATTGAAAATCCTGACACAGATCTTGGGGAATATGAAAATTTCTTGGTTCTTTAAATTTTCAATTGTTCATTGTTAGTTCATAGAAATACAATTGCTTTTGTTTATCGATCTTGTATCCTAAGATTTTTTTCAACTAACTCATTGATTCTAGTAACTTTCCTGTAGATTACACTGAATTTTCTATATAGACACTCATGTTGCCTGCAAATAAAGTTTTTATTCTTTTTCAAAATGATGTCTTTTATTTCTTTTTCTTGCCTTATTACACTGCTTAAAACCTCCAGTGTAAGTGGTGAGAGCAAACATTATTGTCTTTTTCTTCACGTTGAGGAAAGCAGTCGGTCTTTTACCATTAAGTTTTATGTTAGTTGTAGGTTAGTAGATGTCCTTTATTGGGTTGAGGAAGTTCCCTTCTATTCTTTTTTTTTTTTTAAATATTTTATTTATTTATTTGACAGAGAGAGATCACAAGTAGGCAGAGAGGCAGGCAGACAGAGAGGGAAGGAAGCAGAGTCCCCGCTAAGCAGAGAGCCCGATGAGGGGCTCGATCCCAGAACCCTGGGATCATGACCTGAACTGAAGGCAGAGGCTTTAACCCACTGAGACACCCAGGCACCCCAAGTTCCCTTCTATTCTTAATTTGCAAAGAGGTTTTATCAGGAACAGATGTTGGATTTGTCAAACTTTCTACCTCTGTAGAGATGATTATGTAGTTTTTCCATTTTTAGGTTGGTGAATTACATTGGTAGTATTTAAAATGCTAAGCCAACTTTACATTCCTGATCTAAATCTCACTTGCTCATGATATGCTTTTTTATTTTTTGTTAGATTTGGTTTTGTTAAATGTTTTTCAAAAAATTCTTACATTTAAGTTTATGGGAAATATTGATCCATAGTTTTCTTGTCTCGTGATGTTTTTATCAAAGTAATTTCAGCTTCATGGAATGAGTTAGGAAGTATTATCTCCTCTTTAATTTCTAGAAAACTTTGTGTACAATTAGTATTATTTCTTTTGCAGCTGTTTGGTAGAATTCACCAATGAAGCTATCTAGGTCCAGAATGTTCTTTGTAATTACAAATTTAAGTTCTTTTATACATGTAGGGATATCCAGGTCTATTTCTTCTTTTTCCAAAAAAGATGTATTCATTTACTTATTTATTTACTTACTTACTTACTTACTTATGGGGGAAGGGCAGAGGGAAAAAAGACAGAGAATCTCCAGCAGACTCTCCTCTGAGCACAGAGCCCAGTGCAGCACTCAGTGTCACGACCCTGAGATCATGACCTGAGCCAAAACCAAGAGTTGGATGCTTAACCCACTGAGCCACCCAGGTGTCCCTATTTCTTCTTTTCCTATTGACATATAATATTGTATTACTTTTGGGTGCAAGCATAGTCATTATATACATATACAATATATGATATGGTAATACCATATCATATATATTGTGTCATACATATAATATCATATATATTATACCTGAATTATATTGTAATATAAAATGCTAAATGACTTCCACAGTAAATTTAGTTAGCATCTATCACCACACAGTTATAATTTGTGTGTGTGTGTGTGATGAGAACTTCCAAGATATACTCTCTTAGCAACTTTCCAATGTATGCTAGCGTTAACTAGAGTCACCAGACTGTACATTACATCGCAGGACTTATTTTAAGTTTGTACCTTTTGACCACTTTCACCCATTTTTCCATGTGCTCTACCCCATGCCTCATGAATCGTATGGTTTTTCAGTACCACTTGTGAGAATGGGAGCTATTCCTGGCCTGTGTGAGCTCAGGTACTATTTCCTCTAATCACTCTAATCACTCATTCTGTAGCTTCAGATGGTTTTGTCACACTCGTAGGATTATTACTCAGTGTCTGTTGGTGGAGAACCTTCTGCAGATCTCCGGATTTCCTGCTGTGTGCAGCTCTCCTCTCTTCAGCATTCTGTCCTGCGACTTTGTCTGTCTTGATCTCCTGAGACTCTCAGCTCCATCCTCTTGAATCGGAATCTAGTAGGCTCCCCTTAAGCTCTCCCTCGTAGTGACGCAGCCTGGAATGACAGTTCTCTCACAGCCGCAGGCTCCGGCAGTTACAGGACTCACTTTATTTGCTTCTCTTCAGTTGGGATCAGTGTCCTCTGTTACCTGATGTCCAGTGTTGTTTGTTTTTCTTTTCCTTTTCCTCAGACAGGAGAATAAATCCAGTCCCTGTTACTCCATTTTGACCCAAAGCTGAATTTCTCCTGCTGTTAAGCCATGGCTATAGAGGCTTTTTCTATCACTCTACCTGAACCTAATCCTAATAATCACAGAGAAGTATTAGCAGTTTGATAGAGAATTCGTAAACTAGAAAATTCTGAAGAAATTATTCAGAAGGTAGCACAGAGAAAACAAGAAATAGAAAATAAAATCAGGGGCTCCTGGGTGGCTCAGTGGGTTAAGCCTCTGCCTTGGGCTCAGGTCATGATCCCAGGGTCCTGGGATGGAGCCCCGCATTGGGCTCTGTGCTCAGCAGGGAGCCTGCTTCCCCCTCCCCCTCTGCCTGCCTCTCTGCCTACTTGTGATCTCTCTCTCTCTCTGTCAAATAAATAAATAAATAAAAATTAAAAAAATAAAAACAAAGAAAGATATAAGAGACATGGAGGTAGAATGAGGAACTATGAAATACTTGTTACATGCCACTCTTTCCTCCCGGGATTAGTTTCCTTCCAACTAATATACCTCCTTTTTTTTTTTCATTCTCTCAGTGATGGAAAAGTCCATGAGTTGTAAACTGTCAGACTTGATTTGTTTGAAATTGTCTTGATTTCACCTTACTCTTGAATAATAATTGAGATAGAACTTTCCAGGTTGACAACCATTTTCTCCCATTACTTGAAGGCATTGTGCTGCTGTTTTTTTGGTCTATTGTAATGCTAATGAGAATTCTGCCTTTAGTTTAATCGTTGTTCCTTTGTAGGTAATCTACCTTTTATTCTGATTGCTTTTAAATTTTTCTTTTGTTTTTAGTACCCCTGCTGCTTGCTAGGGACCATGTGTCAGAATCTCCTTCCATTTAAAGACTGAATAATATTTCCTCACAGGTATGTACCCCATTTTGTTGAAATTCTTAGTGATTTTTAACAAAGATTCCTGCATTTTCATGTTGTACTGGCTCTGCACATTATATAACTGGCCCTGTCTTTATTCTATCACACAGGAGTGTTATTTGAAACACTGTAAGAGAATACAATATGGGAGAAATTAATAGTGTATGCTTTACAAGATGTTTTAACAGTCCAGGAGAAAATCACCAGTGGGTTAAACCCCTCATGGATATACCAAGTGTGCCCATCCTGGCCCCCTACCCCCTGAGGGGGGGCTTTCTTTTTCAAACCACCAGAATGTGAATCTTCATCTCCCCTTTGGAGAAACGCACCCTCTACTCATTGGTATCAGAGATGTCCTAGAATCAGTCCCCTTCCATCCATTTGCAGACCTTAATCAATGTAATCCCTAGGGCAATTGCTTGCAGCAGGACACCTCCCAAGTTAAGGTAGGATATCACTTAGAGACAGACTTTATTTATTATTATTATTTTTTTTAAAAGACAGTCTAGGATAAATCTTGGCATTCCAGATTCATTGTTCTTCGAGATTTTCCTGGTAGTATAATATGCAAACATGCTTTATTCTTACTCTTTCTGGGTCATGTCATAGGTAACTATTGTCTCAGGAGAGATACAAAGTTTCACAAACATCACAACCAAGATCCCTATTAAGGATAAGAAACATTTCCCTAATGACAACGTAGTGTGTTCTGACTGCTCCCCGAGGGGATGGCGATAGATATTATTATGCACTGAAGTGACAGGCTGCCCTTTGTCTCCATCCTAATTCCAGAATTGACCAGAGGCCCATAGCACATAAAAAAATGAGTCCTTGTATATGTAACTTTTTCAAACAACAGAACCATTTGCTCTTGATGTCTTTCCTCTGGCCACACAAAGAGCTAGTGGAAGCTTTGACACAAGGGTTTTTCTGTACCTCAGATTGATCACATTTGTAAGCAGAACATATTGTACGAAAGCATGACTCAGAACTAAAATATCTTTCTAATTTAAAGCAACTCTGGGGTGCCTGGGTGGCTCAGTCGTTAAGCGTCTGCCTTGAGCTCGGCTCAGATCTCAAGGTCCTGGGATCGAGCCCCGCATCCACCTCCCTGCTCAGCGGGAAGCCTGCTTCTCCCTGTCCCACTCCCCCTGCTTGTGTTTCCTCTCTCTCTGTGTCTTTCTCCGTCAAATAAATAAAAATCTTTAAAAAATGAGAGAAAGAAAGAAAGAAAGCAGAAAGCAATTCCCAGGATAAGAGGATAGGATACTACAGGTGTGTTTGTGTGTGTGTGTGTGTGTGTGTGTGTGTGTGTGTGTGTGTGTTGGGGAAGGGGGAGAGTATGGCTCATAACATGAGTTTAGAATGAAGGAGAGTTTATGAAATTAAATTGGTTGACAAAATAATCCTTAGAGATAAGTCTATTAGGTGGCTGGAATTCTAAGTATAAATGGAAGAGGTCAGACCTCACTATAATAAAAACGCAGCTTTGGCTTCATGATTAAAGCTAGAGTTTTTGATCCGGCTGAAAAGGTCCTGTAAATAATTTTTTAAAAGATTTTATTTGTTTGACAGAGAGAAAGAGAGAGAAAGAGAACACAAGCAGGCAGAGCAGGAGGCAGAGGGAGACGGAGCATGGAGCCCAGTGTGGGGCTGGATCCCAGGACCCTGGGATCATGACCTGAGCTGAAGGTAGGTACTTAACCAACTGAGCCACCCAGGCACCTCAGATCCTGCAAATGTTTTTAAAAGCATTTTGGTCTGTTTAAGAGATTGTCTGGAGATGAGCTGCCCAGCATGAGGGTGGCTAGTCACAGGTGGCTTTGGACACTTGCAATGTGCTATAAAGTATAAATTTGAGTTTGAAGATTTAGTATGAAAAAAGAATGCTGCCTGTCTCGCTAATATTAATAATGATAGCATTTTGTGCATAATGGATTAAATAATATAGTATTTAAATGTACTTAATTTGCTTCTTTTTGCCTTTTTAAAAAAATTTTTTTAAAGATTTTATTTATTTATTTGACAGAGGGAGAGAGATCACAAGTAGGCAGAGAGGCAGGAAGAGAGAGAAGGGGAAGCAGGCTTCCTGCTGAGCACAGAACCCTATGTGGGGCTCGATCCCAGGACCCCAGGATCATGACCTGAGCCGAAGGCAGAGATTTAACCCACTGATCCACCCAGGCACCCTCTTTTTATTGCCTTCTTAAACTGATTTATTGATATATTTGAGAAAGAGAGAGTGTGAGTTGGTGGGGGGCAGAGGGAGAGGGAGAGAGAATCTCAAGCAGACCCCCTGCTGAGCATGAGCCAAACGTGGGGCTCGATCTCACCACCCTGAGATCATGACCTGAGCTGAAACGAAGAATCACTTAACCGACTAAGCACCCAGGTGCCCCTCAGTTTTCTTTTTCAGTGGGGTTACTAAAAGAGCAAGAGTTACTTAAAAGAGCAAGTGGGACTTACATCAGAGAGCACTGGTCTAGAACCCATGTAGTTTCTGATACGAACCCACTTAGTTTGGGACCTTTGGTATTCTCAGATTCACTCTCATCCTGAAGATGCATCCCATTCTGTCCTCATAACTTTGCTCTCAGACACGTCGTCTGCTGGTCAGTGATCCCCATCCACGTCCCAGCACCACCCGCTCTGTGTCTCTCTGCAAGGCGTCTTCTCTGTGTGTGCTTCGGGGAATGGGAGAATCGTTTTACTTCTGTGAGGAAAATACCCAAACTGATATTCCAAGGTGGGTATTTTCCTCATTGAAATTTAGAAGAAAGTGAATAGAGGAATGAATTACCAACTTTGGCAGAAATTTTCTTTCCAATATCAATGAGTCTGTCAACCATACCATGAAGACATACATGACTGAAAACCACTGATGTCTTCGTCACTGTTTTAGCCAGAGCAGAAACTACTCATGACGTCAGAGAGTCCACTCGTGCAGAAGGAGGATTTTGCTAGGCTTTATTCTCCATCAAGCAGCTAACTTAGAGTGTGAGAAGTACACAGAAAATGCGATGCACAGTGTACTCAGAGGAGACTTATTTCATGGATACACAATTGTTTTGGTGGCTAGAAGTTAAAGGGCAGAGGAGAGAGAAAGGAAGAAAGGAGGCAAAAAACTTGTAGGATTTCATTACTTAATGCATGTTAAGAACATACTGTATGCATTAACTTTTCATTTATTTTAAAAGATTTTATTTATTTATTTGAGAGAGAGAGAGAGTACAGGCGGGGAGCGACAGAGGGAGAGGGAGAAGCAGGCTCCCCACTGAGCAAGGAGCCTGATATGGGGCTTGATCTCAGGACCCTGGGACCCTGACCTGAGCCGAAGGCAGAGGCTTAACCGACTGAGCCATCCAGGCACACCTAACTTTTCATTTTTTGAACAAAATGTTTCCATGTTGATAGTTGGCTAGTACCTGAGTAATACATGTAATTGTATAATATTTTGAATATTTTACAATTCATTTGATGTTATATTGAGCAAAAGATATATAAAAAGATACATAGCTGACTCATTTTTATTTGTATTTTATTTAATGAAGTTAAAATGTTGAATTTATAATTTGAGCTTATAATAAATACATCTTGTTATATCCCAAAATTTTGGGTTCATACTTTTCTATAGTCTATAATTTAAACATAAAGACTTATTTAGGATTTTTTTTAAGTTTAATGTGCCTAAGGGGTACTATTCTGTTAAAATTTTTCCCCCATGCTAATTATTTAGAAACTTTTGAAAGCATCTTAAATTTGTTTTTAATTTTTTTACTTGTATGATACAGAATACTTTGATACTCCTTTGAAATACACGTGATAGGTAACAATACTAACATTTTCCTGGAAACTGCTTTTCTTGTGTAGTTACTTTATTGTGTCTGGGAGCAGTCGTGAATTTTTCTGGATATTGTCCAAATCTCTTTACCAGTGTTTAACATTATAATAGGAGTCAAATCTTTTTTTCCACTGTAATTTCAGCTCTTGAATGTACTCCAGATTTTGTGTGGTACAGTTTGTCTTTGCAAAGAACATTGGTTGTGTGCCTCCCCACCCTGCAGAAAGTTAATGTTAGGAATTATAATACGTAAGTGAAATATGAAAGCCTATTTCCTGACCTCACTCATGGCTTATGCCTGAAATAACTACTGAGTAAAAAATAATGTTACATTTATTTTAATGTCCCTACAGTAAATTGTGATCATGGTGTGAATGGTGAATGAACTCTATTTCTCCTAGATGAAATGCTACTTACTTGAGTGTAACTAATGCAGCTTTAATATTGAACCAGCACTGGTGATTATTATGAAATGCAACCTAAACTTTAATATCCTATTTATATCTAGCTCTAGCATAACTGAACTTGTAATAGTAGCCCATGCTGACAGCTGCTTACTGCTAACACCTTTAATTTTCTATCTCAGGACTTTCGTTGTGGTCACTGGAGCATTAATGTTCTGCCTAGCTGGCGGCTGAGCCACAGTGCCAGAAAATTCAAACCCCGAGAAGAAGCTTACCACCAATGTCAGACAAGGAGTCCACGGACAAATCTCACAGGTTTCTCTCCCCTTCGTTTAATATTGAGACATAAGGCATATTCTTCCCCAGCACTCTACAGACTTTATCACCTGGTAATATTGTTGAACATTCACGTTCTGATTCCGAGGATTTGGGATGGAGCTTGGGATGATGGCAATGACCCACTTTGAGTAGGAAGTGTTACACAGTCCCCCAGAATTCCCTAGTGGAATTAAGCTCCATTTGTCCTCAGTGGAGGTTGCTTGGTTATTCTTTTTTCTTTTCCATTTTATTTTATTTCTTTTCTTTTCAGTGTTCCAGCATTCATTGTTTATGCACCACAACCAGCTCCATGCAGTATGTGTCCTCCTCTGTGATATCCACGACCAGGCTCACCTAACCCCCATCCCCCTCCCCTCCAAAACCCTCAGTTTGTTTCTCAGAGTCCACAGTCTCTCATGGTTTGTCTCCCCCTCCAATTTCCCCCAACTCACTCTACTTCCCTTCTCTGTTTTTAAATTATCCCTTCCCTTACCAATGTTTGCTATTTGCATTGGATCCTTATCTTAGGGGCTGCCTCCAAGGGACCTCAAACTAATAATATGAATACATACACATACATGTATATCTTCCTATCTTGGTACCTATTTCTGTCTTGATATTTAAATCTAAGTAGATTTGTTCTATGATCCATCTATGATCGTTCGATTGATCAATGGATCTATCTTGAGCACAGCAATACAGCGCAGTCTTTTTAATCCAGGAAATGGAAGAGCTAGAAAAGAAAGGAGAAAGACATCCAAGAGAGGCTGGAAAGGGAAAGTTGATGGTCATCTGTTAAACTGACTCTTTCTCTCTCCTCATGTAGCTATGGGAAAGATTTGATATCGTGGGACTCTGGTTAAAGGAGGGACGAGGCAGTGCGCTGTGGCTGCATAGATGATGCCTTTCCAGAACTCCACAGATAGCCATTCTCCTCAGGAATGTGGGCAAAGACCTTTTGCCTGATTCTATTATTTGGGATACACTGTCCAGAGGGTTGGTCATGGGGGTCATGGAAAAAAGGTAGGTCAAATGTTAATCTTAGAAAGGATATGAAAACAGCAAAAGCAGAGAGACTCTGGGAGGCAAGAAGGCAATGCCACACTTCCGGGCTTGAGGGCCAGCTCTGCAAAGAAGAGGAAAATTAATGAAGGGGCTTTGCTGATATTCACCAGGATTCTTGAATGACTTGGTATGATGGATACAAAGTTACATTTCTATTATGGTAGAAAAGTAATTTAGAGCTAAAACTCTGGACTTCTCAACTCAAATCCCAACTCTGCCACTTCCGAGTTTTGCCACCTTCCCATTTTATTCGATTTCTTTATGCATCAGTTTTCCCATCTATAGGGTGAGGACAATGATGCTTATTTCATAGCGTGGTGAAAATTAAATGAGATGTTGTGTGTAAAGTAATTGTGTTGCTATAACCAGCAGAGAAGAGAGCCCCCCCTAATATATTAGTTATTCCCATGCATGGTGGGGAGGTGGTGGGTGGTCATTTCATCTGATTCAGGCATTGTGCACACACATACGTGTGTACGTTTAATATCGTAGTCATAGAAAACAGCTGGAGGGATAATCCCTTTGGTGATGTGAACCGATCTCAGTTATGACAGCCGAGCAATCCCACCACTGCTTTTAGCTGTGCATGGCATGCCTCCTGTGAAGCCTTCCCTTGAGCAAAGCAAACACCTGTTCTTGGTGAAACGCAAAAGGGAAACTTGGTGTAAGGCTCTTGCTTCCCCTTCTTGTGAAGCTTGGCGACCCCCGCTAAAATAGTTCCTGGCAAGGCCACTTTCAGTTTCTCAAGCTCAGCAGAGAACCAGTGATCCGAGAGAGGTCTGTAAGGGCAAAGGCTCAGTTTGGACCTGTGCCACTGTGGTCTTTGAGACTTCTTTGGGGGCTTAAAGAAAGGCAGAATCACTTTGACTTTGCCATCAAGATCCACCCTTCCCTCCCAGTGGGCTCACCATTTGCTGTGGCTTCTCTCCAGGCCCCTGATGGGTTAATATTCTGGAAGCAACATTTTGGAATGCCAAGGACAGGTCAGTTCTGAGGATGGTGCAAAAGAGCACATTGTCATTGTACTAAGTTGTTTGATTCACGTGGCTCTTTCATCTCATTTTTTTGGAAGCAACTTCTCCTTAACCGAGTTCTGCCCCAGCCTCTTGATGGGTCAAAAAAGGTGGATGCTAATGGAAATCACAGATGTGGCCCAGCCTCCCCAGCAGCAGTCTGGTCAGAGGTCATTTGGCCCCTTTCCAGTAACAGGTGGCACTCAGTCCTCAGAGAGGCTTCTACTTTTCGAGACGGTTCGAATCAAGAGACATTTACAGTAAAACGGGGTCACTTTGCGTTTCATTTTCTGTAAAGCCAACGACAAGCTATTTGGCAGCTGCCCTTTTTGAAATAAGCTTTTAGTAGTGGGTGTTATGGGTATCAGAAACAAAGTTTCAACTCTTTGAACAGCAAGCCTTGGTATTGTTTCGAATTACATTTCAGCGTACAGCCCCCTGGAATGTACACCCGTGCCCTACACACAGTGTCTCTCACATACACTCACACACACTGGGAAGTTTATGGATAGTCAGAAAGGAAAGCATAAAAAACGTATGCTAATGTCTAAATGAAGGAATAGCTCTTAGTAAAACAGATTCTCATTTTCACTTTTCTACTGTTAGGAAGGATAACCAATTGTTAGTTAATTAGTACGTTGGCCTTGAAGGTGGCTGGCCCCCATTCATGTGGAAACAAAATGTGTGTCCTCCCCTCTCCTTCCTCCCAACTGCGAAAAATAAAAGATACGCAGTTCACACATACTTGTGAAGCTCAAAGAATTCACTTCATTTTGAAAGAATTGATAGGCAGCAATTCTAACCTAAAAGACTCATATTGAAATCATTGATCACAAATATCGTAATAGGTCCTAACTAAAATAGTCACCCATTCCTTTCTTGGGCTAATTGCCCAGGTTCCAAAACACGGACCTGACATTCACACGCCCTGCAAAAACCTGGGTGCAGATACACAGAGACTCTGGGAGGGGGTGTAGAGCTCCAGGGACGCCATCAGAAATAGAAACATTACGTCTGACAGTCATGGGATCTGACCCGCCTGCCCTATAAGGAAGATTTTTCATTCTCCTCCTTCTTCTCCCCTATGTAAAGGGATTCAACAGCCGTGACCACCTAGGGATACACACATGCATTTTCTCCACACATACCTTTAATTCAAGAGCCCTATTTGTAGCTCCCCTAGGAAAGAATCAAAGGCCCAAGGTGGGTGGTCAAGACCCACCCTTGGATTGTGAAACACAGAACAGCTGCGGCGTGTCACCGAAATGGGCTGCTGACAGGAAAACGCATTGACGATTTCATTCGACTTCTTAGATCAGCGACAACAGAACGCCCTCCCCCTTATCGGGGGCCACCGTGGTGGTTTGATTGAAGTAGTTGATTTGATTGAAATCAGTATTAAATTTTTTTTAAATGGGGGTGTAAAATACATGTAACATGAAATTAACACTTGACCATTCTTAAGTTCAGCTCAGTTGTGTTAAGTACATTCATATGGTTGTGTAACCCATCTCCAGAGCTCTCTTTATCTGGTAAAACTGAAAATCTGTACTCATTTAAGCAATAACTTCCCATTTCCAATCTGCCCCAGGCCCTGGAAACCACCATACTACTTTCTGTCTCTGTCAATTTGACTAATGTGGTTATTTCATGTAAGCAGCATCATACTTACATAGAATATTCATCCTTTGGGGTCTGGTTTATTTCACTTAGCAAAAGGTCCTTAAAGCTCTATCATGCCGTGGCATGTGTCAGAATTTCCTTCCTTTTCTCGGGCTGAATAATGTTCCATTGTATGGATCTATCACATTTTGTTTATCCATTCATCTGTGGATGAACCCTTGGATTGTTTCTCTCTTTTGGCTATCGTAAATAATGCTATGATAAACATGGGTCTATGAAATCAGTATTTTCATTTACAACACTACAGGGCTCATCTTCCACTTCCTGGTTACTCTATTATCTGATCCTCGAGTCATGTATTTTGTAGAGAGTGTAAAATTGTTCTGATTCAGGGAGGCCTTTTGACCCATCATACTCACTGATGTAACTGAGTGGGGTTAGGGAACCTAGGGGCATAGAGAAGGAATGAAACTAACTGATTGATGCATCTATCTCAATTTTAACATCTGCTTCCCTAGCATTAAATTTCAATCATCAAAACTATTCCAGCTAAGATATATCCAATGAGAAATATTATCCAAGAGTTTTACCCTTAACTGACTGCAGTCATGGCTTATACTGGAAAAGTGCTTAAAATGTTTCAGGCACCATTGTTAGCTATCATGCTATCAGCATACCTGTTGTACTAATGGGACAATGAGTCCAAAAGGGACTAGGCATCTTGCTGCATGGTACATAGGTCCTCGGGGCCTTTATGGGGACGCAGGTAGTTCTGGTCCAGAGCTCATGCACCACTGTACCCCCCCTGTAACTAATGTATGGATGAAGATGGATAGAGAGATGTATGTGTGTGGGGGGGGGGTGTAACTAAGTGTTACTTTTTGACAACCAACAATGAGAGAAGACACCGAGAACTTCAATGGAAAATTGCTAGAAAATGGTGCAACCGAGTATGATCGGAAGTACTCTGGTTTGGTAATTGAGCACAGCTAGTTAGAATCTCAACGCTCCCACTAGCAGTCTGATAACATGGACTGATTATTTTATCCTTTTGGCTTCAGTTTCCTCTCTGAAAATGGAGATAATAATAATATCTAGTTAACTTCATTGTGAACACTAAAGGAAATAATGTCTGTAATATAATTAGCTCTTGGAAGGTACTCAACAAATGTTAGTTCTCTTAACTTTTTTGAAGCAAGGGACGAACATGATCTCAAAAAACAGATAAGTGTTTTTCTAAGGACATGCACTGCAGACACACGTGCATTATAAACACATTCTGATTTTTTGCGTACTAGAGCACTCAAGAATTACATTGCCTCCTCTCTCTGTCACATTCTGTTAGAGTCTAATCAGAAATACAAAAGACTTGCCATGTTGAAAGTGAATAGTAGTTCCTGATAAAATCACTGTTTTTACTTCAAGTGGGGAAGGAGCTCCAAATACCACCACTTTGGACATTTGTCATAAATCAGCCTTTCATGCCAGTGCAGGAAATGCTGCCTCCCAGTCTTGACTCAAGACCATTGTTGTGCAATCATGTCTTGACAGTGACATAGTCAATTTTGCCTCTTCCCTTGATTGAATGTTTGAAACAGTGTAACAATTTGAATAATAGAAAGGATGATAAATTCTCTATTTTACTGATAAAAATTACTCACATGGAATCTTATTTATTATTTGTCTACTAAGTTGGATTGTTTGAAAAATGACCCATCTGAGCTCAGTTGATTCAAGAATGATCACCCGTCATAGAATTTTGTTGTGCAAGAAAGATTTCCTCGCATTGCCCAATACTCTCCTTTGAAGATATACACAGTAAGGCACCAAGGGGACCAATGAGAGATGTACACAAATCCAGGTCTGCCAAATCTCAAAATAAAGACTTTCCTGACAGCAGAGGAGTCTCTTCACAGAGACTGAAAGACAGCCTATGTCTCTACACAGACATATGTATTCAATATCTTTACATATGTATTTAAAACAAATACAGAGTTTACATTATTTCTCATTATCCTCTTTCTTTTCCTTGTAATGGTCTCCTTTGAGCAATATGTTTTCATTATATGATTATCAAGGACTGATTGCTGTTAAGTCCAATACCAAATGAATGACAAGTTTAAATAAGTTTAAGAAGTTTGGCAACTGTAAGAGAGATTCAATTCTACCATTTGCGCACTAAATGTCATCTACCTTGCTGGAGGTTCCAGCCTACTGGTAGAGAAGAACATTTGATTGGGTTCAAAATGCAGGAATGGAAATGTGGGGTTTTTTTAAAGACTATTATTTTAGGACAGTTTAAGGTTCACTGAACAATTAAGAGGAAGGTACAGAGGTACCCCACACGTGCACAGCCTCCCCCATTATCACCATCCCCATGACGTGCTCCATTTGTTACAACTGATGAACCTCTATGGACACATCCTCACCTGGAGTCCTTAGTTGACCTTTGGTGGCACCCATTCTATGGGTTTGGACAAAGGGCATGTGAATATATGAATATATGAATATGTGAATATATGATGTATAGTGACAATGAAGCGTGGGTTGTTTCCCCTCGTTGCTCTCTTCAGGTTTATTGCCTCAGGAGACAAAGTGCAGGTCTGGCACCCAGTTAAGCTGCATGGAGGGCTAGTGCCTTCCTAGATGCAAGAGTTAGCTGGAAAAACTACCTTTTTGTAGAGTTGGATCAACTCTTCCGACTTTCAAGATGTGGCTACCAGCTCTGTTGTGTGTGTGTTGTGTTGTGTTGTTGTGGTTTACGCTTTCTGATGTCTTTTCTTGAACAAGTAGGGTCCTCCTTGGGGATAGGTGGTAGATTACATTTTCCCCTTAGTCCAGCTCTGCTTACAATTGAGCTATTGAACTATTAAACTATTCCGCTACCACACTGAATGAGATTAGAGCATGGTCTCCTTGCTGAGATGAAACCAAGCATGAAATAGGGTGGTAACTGGTTAAGAAGCTAAAATGAATTTTGGTTCAAGGTGAGAATTCACAGGCCTTGGCTCATTGAGCCATGTTTCCCATGCTTACATATCTGTGAAACAGCTGCTATAAATTGAAACTCTTGAGAAGTTTTCTCAGCAAAATTGAAGATTTAAAAAAATAAATCAACCAACCTCTCCCTCCCCCACCTCTTCTTTTGACAGAGCATCTGCCACATTCCTCACAGCCGCCTTTCCTTCTTGGCTTGAGTGTCCTGTGACAGGTTGCTCACTGCTGCAAGCCACACTACTCAGACCCAAGCACTTGTCTTGGTCAAAGGCATCCTCAATTAGGTGGAACCCTGCATGCCTAAGGGTCTACTTCTTGACCCTTGAAACTTGGCAAGCACTCTGGACAAGGATTTTTAGAAATAATTTTTAAAAGAGGAAATGTATACTTTTGCAGCTGGATCACTGAACTTGAAGCTCATGAGCCTTACTCCTATAATTTATAGATCAGTTTAGTTCCTCATTTATATCATCCTTTTGCCTTTGACCTCTCCTTTTGCTCTATTTTCCACTTGGTTGTTTTCCTTCTCTGTGTGTATATATATATATATATATATATATATATATATATATATATATATATCTGTTTTTTTCCTCAGTATCTCATGTCTGTATTTCTCCCTGGGAGAATTTTCAATGTCTCTCCTTTTACTTTTTATTTTATTTGTACCCTTTCCCTCAATTTTAGTGACTATTTAGTATGCAGCTACTTTAGACTGAGGAATGGGCTAAGGTACTTAGAGAATATAATGAAATCCTTTGCCTATCAAGAAAATTAGCGTCTCTATAAAATCTAGCGTGTCTCCCTTAATTAACTGTAATAGAAAACCAAGTTATTTTCCCTGGTTTTGTCTTATTGTTCTTCCTAGTCAACTGAAAAAAAAGCAAGCTGAATATATTTTTTATTGTAAGGAACAAAAAATATCATCTAAGTTTTTTTTTTTTTTAGCCTTTCTATGGGATCCAATTGATTTTCTGCCTTTTACATAAATGGACCTTGACTGTAAAAAAAAAAAAAAAAAAAAAGAAAAGAAAGAAAGAAAGAAAAGAAAAGAAAAGAAAAGTAAATCTTCATCCTGAATTACTCCCCTTTCTTCAGCATAAGGAGAATGTTAAGAATAAGGGCCAGATGCTCCAGAAACCCTCTTGGTTTATCTGCCTTATCAGTGAGCGATGTCATATGATTGGCTTATGTTCAGACACCTGGTGGTATTTCAGATAGTTAAGTGTATAAACCAGTAGTCCTCAAGCTTCAACCTGTACTGCAATCACCTGCACAGTTTACTAAACTCTCCGTTTCTGGGTCCCCCTTTCAGAGTGTCTGATTCAGCAGATCTGGGGTGGAACCTAAGAATTTGCTTTTCTAACCACTTTCAGAGTGGTGCTGATGCTGCTGGCTGGGGACCACATCTTGAGGACCACTGTATTAAATTGAATTTCAAATGGTTAAGAGACTGTTTTACCAGTAGGAGGTTGGTGGCAGATCTCTCTGTGTGTATTTTCAGTTTTTTGGTTCAGAATAGTTAACTTTAAAATAAACCTTTATTATTAGTTTTAGTCAAGTTTATTCCTAGATATTTTATTTTTTTGTTAAGTTGGCAATTGTGAATGGGATCTTTCCCCCTAATTTCTCTTTCTGTACTTTATTATTAGTACACAGAAATGCAGTGATTTCCACATATTGCTTTTGTATCCTGTAACTTTACTAAATTCATTTATCCATTCATGTAGATTTTGATGGAGTCTTTAGGGTTTTCTAAATACAGTATCATGTCATCTACAAGTAGTGAAGGCTTTACTCCTTTACCAATTTGGATGCCTTTTATTTCTTTTTCTTGTCTGATAACTGTGGCAAGGATTCCAGTACCATGTTGCATAAAAGTGGTGAGAAGGGACATCCTTGTCTTATTCCTGATCTTAGAGGGAAAGCTCTAAGGTTTTCTCCATGGAGTACCCGATATCAGCTGTGAGTTTCTAGTAGATGGCCTTTATCATGTTGAGGTATGTTCCCTCTAAACCGATTTTGTGGAGAGTTTTTATCATGAATGGGGGTTGTTAAAATAAACCTTTAAATAAAAATATTATTGAATACATTGTTCTTATTTAAATGTTTTTCTATAAGTAAAGAATATGATGATTCGCGACAGAGTCAGAACTTTCAGCCTGGTATGGATCCAAAGGGCAAGAGGACAAGGCTTTTCATTAGTGCTACCTAGTGTTTGCATGCTTCTTTCCAACGGGGTCATGCTCTGCTATGCAGATTTTAGGTCAACTCGGACAATATCTTTCAAAGCAAAGGAGCAAAAGCATGAGCGTGACTCAGATTATAAAATGTTGATTTAAAAGTCCTCCTGATTTTACATTTTTTTTTTTAATTTACAGAAATCTAATCCCCTCAAAGTGCCTTGCTGTGTTGCTCCCTGAAATCATGTCTGTTTGGGGTTCAGTTTCAACATTAAGATCATGATTAAAAGGAAAAGGAAAATGGCCCCCTTAAAAGTCAGAGTTTTCTCTTAGACCCAGGGTGGGAACAAGCCCACTGTTGTGGTCATGAGCATACATCCCTGTACACACCGGTGTGGCGTGTGCCCATCTCTGCCAAGGGCACATGTGCACTCTGACACTACCCAACTCATGAAGCCTTCTAGTGCGTTAGTCTTTAAGATTCCTGAGGATCAGCTTGACAGTTAGGCTAGGAACACAGGAAGAATTACAGACCTTACCAACCACTAGAAATTATGTTTAAGTGTTATTTATTAACTCAAACTTCCAGACAACAGTTTTTATTAATTTGTTGATTTCCAGTGCACCCCAGGAATAGCAAATGCATTGCGGTGGTTTCAAAGGAGAACCTCTTTGGTTTTCTGAGACAAACTGTAAGCTCTTACAATACATCTCCTTTGAACCATTAAAAAAAATGCTATGTGAGTCCTGGGACTGTTTCATTTATAAATATTATGCCATCCTTTTTATTTGTTCAGCGGATGTACCGTCAGACCCCAATGTAGCAGTGCAGAGAACACTTCTTTTCAACTTGTTTAATCTGCCTATGTGTAAGTTGGTAATTGTCAGAACTGGAAAGATCCTGGCATATACACCTGCCTGGGAGAGAAGGGATTTTTAATGTTACAACATAGCATTAAAACACAATTCTATTTCAAAAGAAGGAAGGAAGGGAGGAAGGGAGGAAGAAAGAAAAGGAGGGATAGAGGGAGGAAAGGGCAAAGTAAATGTTTTATTTCTTATTAGAAGGAACAAAAGGAAAATCTAAGGGTTTTTTTGTTTGTTTTTTAACACCTTTATATGTTATCCGGCTGATTTTCCACCTTTTCTATCAATGGCTGAGAAAAAAAAAATTCTCCTTCCGTGCATTACTCTGCTTCTTTGGCATGAGAAAAATGTTCAGAATAAGGCTCAGGTGCTCTAGAAACCTCATTGGTTTACCTGTCTTATCAGTAAACAGGGCCATTATGGTTAGGAAGGATGTCCCAACTGTAAGGATTCCAAAGTATCCTCGTGATTTTCCCAGGACACACGCACCACAGGTCAGACCATCTGTTGTCTTCTTTGGTCATTTGAAGAACCTCAACTTCCTGGGGACATGGACAGAGAGAGACCCTGGAGACAATCAAACTAATCAAGAAATGATTTACTTGTCCCAGAACCAGGCTAACCCAGAATAAAGTGAGTCTTGATGTCCCTGTTGACTATTTGTAACCTGTTTCAATACATGGCATGTAATTGACATGGCACATACAGTTTATTTTTGATGATTAAGTGAAGCAATTTGGGGGCAGGGGGCCGATGATATGTGTTCAGAGATGGAGCTGATTTCTCCCACGGAGATATCCCACTGGTTCACATATTAAGGAGCAACCCAGTGACCATTTCTTTCTTTCTTTCTTTTTTCTTTTTTTGTTTTTTAAAGATATTTATTTATTTTTCAGAGAGAGAGAGAGAGAGAGCATGAGCAGAGGGAGGCGGGCAGGGAGCCCAGTGTGGGACTCCATCCCAGACCCCAGGATCATGACTTGAGCCGAAGGCAGACGCCCAACTGACTGAGCCACCCAGGCATCCCCCAGTGCCCATTTCTATACAATTGTGGCTTTACTAAACCTCAGTCTGCCTTCCCAGTCATTAGAAGCTAAAGACACAGGAAACATTTTTCATTTTCTTTTTCTCTCTTCATGGTTTTTCATATGCCAGTCTTTGCAAATTTACTGGCTTTCCTTCACTAATATTGAGAGCTAATGCCCTGGGTGTGGGGAAAAGGACAAAAGAGCAAACTGTAAAGAGGACAGAGACATGGTAGAGAATGACAGACCCAAAGCTCACAGTCAGAGAAAGAGCCCAACAGAGTGATTTAAGGCCTAAAGAAAGATGAGAACAGAATGCCCACAGGGCATGGATCAGAGCCCAGGACCTGACGAGCCAGAGTGAGGCGTGACCCCCAAAGTCTGAGCCAAAGAAGACCAGTCAATGACTCACAGAAGTGAGCCATTTGTTATTTGTTTATTTGTTATTTATTTATTTATAAATATATTTATTTATATACACACACACACACATACACATATATACACACATAATATACATAAAATCTTATATTTATATATACATATATAATATTTTTAAAGCAATGGCATAAACCTTCAGGGTGTGGTTACCTCCGGTGCAGGCAAATGCTTGAATAGATGAGGAGCGCATTTATGATAACCTACTTGTAATGCTCTGGCCTTTAAATCAGATGGTAGGTTCACAGGTATTCGTTACATTATTAAAATTCAGTTAAAAGAGGGACACGCATGGACAGTGTTGATAGTGTGCGATGAATCATGAGTCAAGATTCGAACTTATCCCAGTGCCCCTGGGATCTGAATGTCAAAACTGCTAACGCAGGAAGATGACCCTCGAATTTTCTGGTCTGAGTGGCATGAGACAAAGCCCAGGCATCAGCATCTTGTAAAAGCTTCCCAGTTGATTCTAGGAACCAGGCCAGTAGAAGAACACAGAGTAGATTTCCCTTGGGGGTCGCAGGAGCAGGAAAAAAAAAAAAAAAAAAAAAAAAAAAACAGGCCCAGGAAGACTTCACAGAGAGGGTAGCTTTAAGCTGGGCTTCAAACCATGATTGTGATTTTGACAGTGCACAAGACATTTTTAGGCAGAGGGAAAAGCACAGTGTCCTAAGAGGTATAAGAATTCGTGGCATGTTCAGAGCAACAGAGTAGCATGTGCCAAGGCTACATTGTGCTCCTGAGGCTACACCGAAGGGGAGATGGGGCATGGGTAGGGAAGAAATGAAGGTGGAAAAATAGATTGGGAGCAATCACACACCCTGCCTGTACTGTGTGAGAAATTTGAATTCTGGTGCAGGCAGTGGAAAATCATTCACACTTTTTAAATGAGGAAGTGATTTTTTTTAAAGATATCTGTATTTTAGAAATATAATTTGTGAAAATGCATGGTGGAAAAAGCACTGTAAAAAGAAAAAGAAAGCAGTGCCTTCATTGGTAGGCTATCTAGTAGACAAGATCAGAAACAGAGTCTGATTTTTAAAAGTGGCAATGAGAATAAGTCATGGGTTTGAGATCTGTTCTGTAGAAAGAATTTGCTGGACTAAGAAAGAAAGAGGAAATGAAGAGGATGCCCATTCTTCTAGCTCAGTAGACTAAGTGGGTGGTATTGTATTGTGCAAGCTAGGGAATAAGGAGAAGAATCCAGTTGGTGAGTGTTGAGTTGGAGGTGTCTAGAGTAAAATGACCCATAGTGAATAGGGCTGGAGGTCAGGCTAAAGTCCAGGCGGGGATGCTGTCTTAGAAGTAAACAGTGACTAAGAGGGGCCCAAGGAGAGTTTTGAATTAAGTTGGCAGTGGCTGAGATTCCTGGAACCACCAGCAGAGGGGGAGGGGCTCATAAAAGAGAAAGATGCGGGAAAGAATTATCAGAGATGCAGGGAACAAAAGAAAATTTCAGAAATAGACAGCCAGCGCAGTCAAGGGAGAAAAGCTACAGAAAGAAGGAGGGGATCAAAAAGGAAAGTGAGTTGGCCTCTTTAGTGGGTCATTGAAGAACCCTGAAGAGCCTTCTAGCTCAGCTAAGGAAATGCTTCAATGTCCTGTGTTGTACGGTGGGCGAGATTAAATGAGTAGGGAAGTGAATGGGACTTTCCAATGGGAAACACAGTCAAGAGACAGAATTGAAAGGGGACAGGTCTCAGAGGAGGGGCCAGCGGATGGGTGTGAACACAAAAGGTTGTGGTCATAATCATTGAAACACACATAGGAAAAGGAAAGCGATTAAAATACACAAGTAAGGATGATAGCGGCAATGTTAAGAAGTTGGCTGGGTTAAGGGAGATACTTTTTCTTTCTTGATATTTTTGCGTTGCTGTTTTACAATATTTTTTAAAAAATTCTTTTACCTTACAACTATATTGGAAGATGAAGTTTATTAGCCATGTGAAGGGTTAGCCTTGGAAATGAGTAGATATCTCTTTTAAGGTAGGGAGAAAGCTGGTAAGAATTCTCTACAGCTATTGATGATTTTGGAAGCTGAGGCAAGAGGATTTAGGAAGTTCATCTCGGGTGGTTGTTGTGAAGATTCCCTGCTTTTCCAAGTAGAAATAACATCCCACCACCACCACTGCTCCCCACCCCCACCGGCCACGTTCCCTTTGCCCTATCCATCCATTCATTTGTTCACCTACATGGTTCGACTGAGCTCCCTTCTCCTTCTGTGTACCTCCCTCTCGCCCCCTCTAAGCCCATCCAGGACAGAGATCATGCCTGATCTATCTTGTATTCCTAAAACTCTGCACAATTCCTACTTCATAGCAAGTGTTCAATAAATTGAGAGGTAAAACCCTGCACAGAGAGGACAGGGATGTTTTATTATTCCATGACGTTAAGCGTTGCTTTAGCAACAATAAGGTAATTGATGCTGGCACACCCTTGTAAGAAAAAAACAATCCGAGTGGAGGCTTTCAAAGAGATGTGAGTTACCAAGCAAGTTTCCTAAGTCGCCTCTCAGGCACTAGTGAACACAGAGCCGGAAACCAGGGAGCCTATAGCCCTCCCTCCCCCTGAGAGATATTCTTCAGTGTGTCAAAGTCAGGGATGCAGGAGCCATGACTGCCCCTCCCCCCATCACCTCGCACAGGAACAATCAAAACACCCCCTCGACTGGCAGAAGGTCATGGTCCAAGATTACAGGTAAAAGCAAAGGTCACAGACCCATGATCCTGGAGGAGGCCAACTGGCTTTACCATATCGGGTGATTTCTCCGACTCCCTTGGCCCAGTCTTTTGTTTTGTAGCAGTTCAGTCAAGGGTTTTACTGGAGTAGACAAGCATGAAATGAATTTTCCAGAGAAGTTTCCGAAGTGGGGGAAAGTTCATGGCTCAGAAGCACTGGTGGGTAATGAAACAGGCCAGTGAGCTTCTGTTTTTCTTTATAAAGAGAGCTCTCTAGGTTCTCAAATCTGAATCGAAAACTTGAGCTGTAGCCTCAACTCGAATCCCATCTTATCCTCTGACTCTGCTGCTGCAAATTTATTCTACGCCTCTTCTAAAGTTGCCACGAGTGGCTTACGCAGGTTCTGCCGGGATATTGTCTGGAACACGCACGGGCTGGCCCACCTCTGCTCGGGAGGCTCTTGGTGTGTGATTCCTCTCCAGCCCAGGTCACAGTGACCCAAAGGAACTCACCGAGAGCAAATTTGTGAAGGGTGCTTGCCTTAACCAGCTGGTAACCACGCGTTATTAATCTTAGACTGTTGTTTATTACCAGGGACTCATTTTTCATTTATATAAAACCAATGCACAGTTTTAAGCATAAAGAAAGAAAATGGGAATGAAACTGGCCATCCCTTTCTGCTTTGGGCATTACCTACTGAGGCCTCGTCTTTGAAATACAAGCACACACAAACCAATGTGAGGTTCCCAGACTAGGAGAAAAAAATATATGTAAATAAAAGTAGAAATACAGCTTTCTAAAATAAACAAGTGAAAATACTTGGATTCAACCAAATTCTATTTGCTGATTCTTCATCTGCTGGTTCTAAACCCCGGTACCACCATCTGACCTTGACTAAGTCATTTAAAAAGTCCCTGAGACTCGATCATTGCTAAATTTATAGTACCTATTGGGAAGGGTTGGTATAAGAATTATGTATGTAAAGCATAGAACACAGGACGCTCGGTAAATGTCTGTTGCCATTCCCTTTCAACTGCCTCTTGGAATTTCTTCTTTATCTCTATTAAAATTACCACTGTCAAAAGATAGATCTTTGATTGATTACATCTCACAAGCTTAGTGTAGAAACAGCATCATGGTATGACTCTCAGCTTACCTTCTTCCAACCCAACTTGCCTGATGCCACCAAGAGTGTCCCTTCCTAAAACACACTTTCCTTATGACACCCTTGATGGAGGTTTCCAAGAGCTTCTTCCTGCTCACTCACGCTGCTCCTGGAGTACAAAACCCTTGCAGCCTCATTGCATTCATTTCTTTGGACTACACGAAACATCCCGGTGCTTCAACTGGGGTACTCTTTCAAGATTTTTCCTGGGTACAGGGAAGTCTAACTTACTTTTCCCTCTTTTGTTTGCTTGCTTCTGGGTATGTGTCTCTCTTCATGCTCTCTCCTCTGTGTTCCTCTTTCTTCATCAAAATCCTGTTTTAAAAGAAGACTTAACGGAAGTTCAATCCCTTCTGTAAAGTGATTCCCAGCTTCTCTGGGCCACAGACCATTGGCCTTTCTGAGCTGTGATTGCCCATTTTGTCCTAACGATGGCTGCACAATTTTTAGGACTGAAACACACTGCAACATATGGAAACCCAGAATAAATGGTAAATACATACTAACCATTATTTTCTTGATGGCACACAACCCAAGAGACCACGTTCCAATGGTCAAGCTGGGTCAGGCATGGCACCTTGTCAACAAGCCCTGCCTTTCTTTTTCTGGCCCTTCTTTTGTTTTTCTTTTCTTCCAAAAGAAAAAAAAATTGCGTTGGATTTTTTTATCTTGACCTGCCAGGTTTTATATTCAATTTATCATTTTTTTTTTCCCTAAAGCATTTGAGAGGAACTTCTTTGCTTTTTTCTAGAATGCTGAATGTGATATTTCAACCAGACCAGCAGTTTTTGCAAGCGGTTGCTGCGTCTTGTGCTTGAAACAACACACCTGTTAGTTGCAACTTTGTTTTATTTTTTACTTTAGAATTACACACACAAAAAAGTTGCAGTGTGCCACGAAACACAGATGGTTTAGTATCCATTTCCATTATGAGCTCATAGCATTCCATCAGTGTTTCATAGATACAATTTCGTATCTTCAGGTATTGTTGCAATGAGTTCCAAGTCAGCATCTTTATTTTGTAATTCTTGGAATAGAAAGAGTTAGCAAGTCATAGTCTTGTGACGAGGTATCTGAAAATAAACAAAAAGGTTAATTTTGTAGCAGTTCTAGAATTTCAATAGTTGAAAATTCCTACAAAGCTCCCATAGCTATGTTCATTGTCTAAATTCAGGTAGAATAAATTCATGAAAGGGACAGAAAATAGAAAAGATTAAATTTTGCTAGTGAAAGTCTGCGCTCATAACTCAAACTTTGTCATTCACCATCATTAAGGGATATACTGCTTAAAGGCTAAGACATAAAAGCTAGGAGCTCCCTCCCACCCTCTTTGAACATAACTTGAAAATGTAAGGTGTTCTTTACTCTCCTGCCAGATATTTTATCAAGGAGTAGATTGGCAGGCAATTAGGAAAAAAAAAAAAAAGTCTTGAATACTCTAAAAACTCATCCATTCATTCAACAAATACTTATTGAACGTCTATAGCAGGAAGGCATTGTTCTAGGCAGTAGTGATGCAGTCCTTGAGCAAGCCCTACTCTTAGGGCACTTACATTCTTGCGGGAGATGAATGACAACAAATGAGAACACAAACAAGCCTGTAATTACAACTTGTAGTGAGGGCTTTCCTGGGCAAGAACTGGGTGTGGTGATGACAGGGAACACTTCCTTTGAACAAAGTCATCAGGGAGGTTTGATCTAAGGGGCTAACAGTAACCTATAAATTAAGAGCTGACAAATAAGAAGGAACCAGCTATGCGAAGGGATAAAAGAGAAAGTATGTACAAGGATCCTGGGGTGGAAAGCGTTAATGGCATATTGGCAAGAAGACAGCCAAGAGGGCTTGGATAGAAGAGGAGGGAGAAATGGTATAAGGTGACAAAGAGTTAGGTAGGGGCTAAATCAACCGGAATCTTGTAAATTGGGGAGAGAGGTTCATTTTATTCTAAGTGCTTTTGGAAAGGGGATACCTGGATGGTTTTAAGCATGGAAATGACATGACCTGATTTATATTTTTTAAATGTCTTTCTGGTTGCTGTGTGGTAATGGATTGTGGCAGGGGAATGGAAGGAGGGAGACAGTCAGAGGCAATTGTAATCCTCTGAGTAAGTGGTGATGGTGGTTTGCGTTAACATGATAGCAATGAAGATGGAATGAGGGGGATGGATTTGAGATATACATTGAAGATAGAGCTCCCAGACTCGCTGGTGGAGTAGAAAAGAAAAATCAAAGCTTGAGCTCTTGGCTGGGGAGAGATGCCACTACCTAAGATTAGGAGGTCTGGCGGGGTGGGGGGACAATTTGGAGGGTAGAAGAAAATTCAGTTGATATTTGAGATACCTATTTGAGAGCCAGATGGAGATAATAAATACCAAGTTGGATATCTTGTCTGGAGCTCAGGAGAGAGTTTAGGACGAGAAGGAGGATCAGGGAATCACGGCATCTCAGCCGTCACAAAACACAGGACAAGACAATTTATTTAGAGAGACTATGTAGGTAGAGAAGAGGACTTAGAACTATCCTCTGGGGTCTGTCGCACATGTCCGAGATCAAGCTGAAAGGAGAATCCACCAGAGAAGACACAAAGAATGCCAGGGAGGTATGAGGAGAACCTGGTGAATAGAGACTCAGAGAAGTGGGAGCTTCCAGTGAAGTGAAACAGCCTCCTTAAAAGCTACTGAGCGAGGCTTCCTTGAGAGGAGCACCCAGGGAAGACTCTTGGATTTGGCAACATGGGAGTTGCTCAGAAAGAATCTGAGGCGGGTGAATGAAGATGTGGACACCATGAAGGGGGCTCTGTAGAGAATTTTGCCTGTAAAAGGAGGAGAGAGATAAGACAGAGGCTGGAAAAGGACGTGGGGTCAAAGAAGGAGCTCGTATGTCTTGTTTTGTGTTAAGCGGGGGGGACAGCAATGTGACAGATATGCTGAAGGGAAGGGTCCAGTAGGGCCACAAACCTGATGATGATTACAGAAGTAGGGCCAACCCTCAGCAGGGCCGAACCCCCAGAAAGCTTCAGACTTGATACTTGTATTTGAAGACAAATCTTTTGGCTTCTGCAATAAAATATAAAATCTGAATAGAAGGGCATTAGGAAGACATACATAAACAGAATACAGAAAGAAACAATTTGTTTTCTGTAATCCCTAAAATCACAGAGTAGGGATATAAAGAAACATCTCTAACACTCGTACTAACAACTGTGTGGCTTCATTTTCTGTTTCTCTACTTATTACTTGGAGCCACTCTTAATCAGGCAGGAATCTAAAACTCGTTAAAGAATTTTCAAAGCTTAATCCAGCTTAAGGGTGGAAACACATTCCTTACCCCGGACCTTCTCCCACCTTGGGGAATGTCTGAAAGTAAAACAACTTTATTTTCACAGAGGAAGTGGGTCTCAGTTTAGAGAATGATTTAAGATGAACTGAGATGTCTGAAGAAACAGACACCCTAAAAAGAAAACATCAATAAAATGAAAGGAAGAAGGAATATGTGTTTAGAACAATTATTGAAAAACTCCTGACAAATTAAAAATGTAGTTTAAAAATCATGATTCCCTCATGCAAATAAGAAGGAGACTTAGATCAAGGAAGCTCCCATCGGGCCATTAGGATAATATATAAAAGGAAATGTATCGTATGGGGACCAAAGGGTACCCAGAAAATTGTACATTTCTGCTGGAGTTTAGTTACAGTGAATAGGAAACTTGACACTCTCTTGAAGCATAACTAGCAGGTTGAAATGGACTTGAAAATAAGACACTGCTACAAAAAATGGATTGACTACATTGTAGTTATTAAAAATGAACAGGTGAAAAAAAGGGATCAGTAATGACACTGTTGTTTCCATGTCTATCTCTGATCTCTCTCCATCCTTCTACCACCACCAGACTATCCCTCTTCTTAAACCTGTGATCTGAACCCCATTTGCGAGCCTAAGGCATTTGAGGAGCAAGTTCCCAAAGACCAGTGTATGAGGGTGGTGGGTTAAATGCAGATTTAATTTTTTTAATATTTTTTTTAAATGCAGATTTTAAAGAAACTTCAAATTTCTTATCTTGGGCAAGCAACTTCACCTTGAGTGAAGTAAATAACCTCTGCATTCGTACCCATTTTTAAAGATTTATCATTCTACGATTTTTCAGCAGTGACCTTATAGCTGTCAAGGTCATTGATTTAAAATGAGCTGTTGAATGGGTTAAATGGGTGATGGGGATGAAGTAGGGCACTTGTGGTGATGAGCACTGGGTCATGTATGGAAGTGTTGAATCACTATTTGTACTCCTGAGACTAATATTACATTATATGTTAACTCACTGGAATTTAAATAAAAACCTTAAAAAAAATAAAATGAACAGTTGAATTCCATGTTAATGCATCATTGCCTTTAATTAGGAGGTTTCAGACATTTTAAATAGGAGTTTTAGAATTAATTTGTTGTTTCAACTGAAAAGTTCAATAATGCCTAGGTAGGAAAGAAGACAAATTCTAAGATTCACATATAATTTACTTTTAAATTGGACAACACGGCTAATACTAATTTGAATTTTTTAAAATGAGCTTATTTCTTTACTCTTAGCTTTTTTTTTTTTTTTTTTCCCATTCATACACAGATGGACGTCACTGAAAAACAAATAAAGGAGAGAAGGAAGGATGGGGAAGGAAGAAGAGAGGGAGGAAGAAGGAAGGGAGGAAGGAAAGAAAGTAGGAGGAAGCCTTTACTCATTAGTTATATAGAATATATTAGTTGTCCCAACAAATCTAAAATCCCAAAATCAGAGGTCCCTTTAACAAGTCGCTCTTTATAAAAATTATCAGCCAATATTCACCAGGAGTTTACCTGAGATAAAACGAATATATAACTTTGTCACCTTAGCTTCAAGGACACTCAATGTTTGCCTGGTCAACCACAGAGTAATAAGCGGTGGTTGGGCCACAAGTCCCTGAAGTGAGAAGCATATGTACTTAAATGTTTTCCGTACTGGCAGCCTCAAACTCCTTGGATTCTGAGGGCCTTCCAGCCTTAGTATTTCTTCCTCTTCGCTTCTGAAAGATCACCTCTCTCAGAGGCCAAGGATAAAGTTCCAGCAACATGCACAAATATGTCACTTAAGAATCTTGCTTTACAACTTGTTTGTTTGCTGGATATGTGGCATGCCAGTAACTATGGCTGTGTAGTAAGTTACCCCCAAATATGGTGGCACCAAGCCATCATTTACTTGCTCATGAATTCTGTTGGGCAGGAATGTGTCCAGAGAACATTAGGGACAGATTGCCTCTGCTTCACGATGTCTGGGCTTCAGCTGGAAGAATCTGAAGGCTTGTTCATGCAGCTTGCCTGGAGGTTGGTGCTAGCTGGTGGCCATGGACGTAGCTTGAGCTGTTGGTTCAAACACCCACATGTGGCCTGTTTGGCGTGAATTCCAAAACATGGTTTCCAACATGGCGGCGGGGTTCCAAAGGCGAGTGTCCTCAGAGAAAGGGGGCGGGAAGGAGAAGAAGAGAGAGAAAGACAGAGAAAAAGAGACAAACAGAGACAGAAAAAGAAACAAAGGGAAAGATAGAAAGAGAGGAAGGGAGAGTGAGAGGGGAGGGACAGAGAAAGCCAAGGCAGAAGCCATATGTCTTTTATGATCTTGTCTAGGAAGTCACTCAACTTGGCTTCCAAGGCATTTTGTTCATTAGCAACCAGTCACTAAACCCTGTCCATATCCTTCACCTCTCAGTGGAGCAGTGTCCATGTCACATTATAAGTAGAGCGTGTGGGATGAGATATATATTTTTTGTGGCCATCTTGGAAAAGTACAATCTGCAAACATGGCAATCCATCTTTGAACTAGTTAATGGGCTTGTTCCAACTGCATCTAGATGGCTTTACTCTTCTCTGTCTAGTATAGTAAAAGATGTTTCATTGTTCCTGTTTCTCAGGGACAAAAGGACAAATTCTTCTCATTGAAGTAGATTGAATCTGGAGTTAGCACTTCAAGTTCATCTTTGAATTTTCTATGTGAAAAAAAGTCTCCTGAAATTATAGTGAATTTTAACAGATTGCCTGGATATTAAAGTACACCAATTCAGGAAAACCAAGAAGCTGTGATGAAAACTAATACATTCATCAAATGTTTCAGAATATTTTTAGGGCTTTATTCAGAGATCTAAATACTGTATTTTGATGTACAAAATATGTACTAATTTAATGATATAAATAATTAGGACTTTTTTTTTTTTTACAAAGTTCTTAGGAAATCTGAGGTACAAATTTTTACTCATGTAAGATTAAATAGTATCACGATTTAATTAAGAAGATAATGTTATGGGTTGAGTAGTGTCCCCTCCAAAGAGATATGTTGAAAACTTTCCCCTAGGACCTTAGAATGGGATCCTTTTTGGAAATAGGGGTATTGCAGTTATAATTAGTTAAAATGAGGCCATACTGGAAATAGTGGCCCCAGTACGACTGGTGTTATTATAAAAGGGCAGAGACACAGAAGCATGGCCATGTGAAGAACAGATGTAATGGGGAAATATCATGTCGAGGCGGAGCTTACAGTGACCCATCTACAAGCCAAGGAATGCCTGGGATAACCAGAAGCTGAAGAGACAAGAAAGGATCCTTCCTCAGAGATTTTGCAGGAAGTGTTACCCTGATGGTACCCTTGATGTTGGACTTCTGTCTTCAAGAACAGGGTGACAATGAATTTCTATTGTTTTAAGCCACCCAGTCTGTGTGTTTTGTTACAACAACTCTAGAAAACTAACACAGAGAGAAAGTACATCTCTATTTCTTCTTCTAATAAAAAAGACTAATGTATTTCTAGCTCCCTTCTGATCTGGACTTTAGTTATTTCTTGTATCTTGGGAAAATCACGATATTATCATTTAATGCTTGCTACTTCTGTGACAGGTTTTGTTACTTTCTCCCAGTGGTGTGAATATTTAGGTCCTCGTAGCCACCATGTTTGCTTTTGAGGAATCATTACCGTGGCTTTTTCCTTCATGGTATCTTTCCCAATCTTTCCAATGGGAAGTAGTCCCTCTCTTCCCTAAATTTCCATAGTGCCATGTCTGTGCCTTATGTGGCATTTTTTACTTGTCCTCATGTGCATGCAGTTATCTGTATTAGTGATGTCTTCCTTATTGGGTAAACCGCTGGATGGGAGAGTTAAGAGTTTTAGATCTTAGTATTCCCCATTGCACTTAACACAATGCCTTGTCAAATTCCTATAAGTGTTGAGTAAATACCTACACACTGGCTGAAAAGTTTTATGAGATTGTAAGAGATGAAACTGTCTGTCCCAGAACAGAACTTATAGGGTATTTTGGATCAGAAGGTTATAATGCAACCCTTTCCACCAGAGTCATTGTTTTACATCGCATTGGGTACTGCTGACACTGGGCTTCCCATGAGTAGAACTCCTAGATCTTTGATATGAAGCATTCTCTTTTCCTACTCAGGCCTTTCATTAAGATCACGTTATGTCTTTCAGTGCACACCCTGAAAGTATGAGGAAGATGGGGTAGCAGAATGCTTAAGAGCATAGACTCTGGTGCTGACAACTTGGGTTCTCCAGTACTCCCACTGAGACCTCTCTCAGAGCCTACTACAGTCAGTAGAGCCCCCAACATCTGCTGGGACTATTGCAGTAGGTCATTCATGCTTGATGAGGGACTCTTCCAACTATGACTCAAGACTCCTCATTCATTGGCCTGTTTGAGACTTTGTCAGTGGCCAGAGGCTTTTCCTACCCAGTACCTCCTTCCTTCCCTTCTTTCACAGATATCACACTGGTGTCTTGGGCTGGAGACTTTCCTGCTCACTCCTCCTGCTTCTTTCCCCTTTCTCCTTCACGGGTGTATCTCCAATAAACGTCATGCACATCTAATCTCACCTTGGTGGTTACTCCCCCAAGGATGCAAATGGATACAGGTTTAAATCTTGGCTCATATTTATAACCTCAAGGTGTGACTTTGGCCAAATAGTTTTTATTTCTTGCCTCTGTTCCCTCATTACAAAAATAGAGAAAGAATAGTGCCAACTTCATAGGACTGTTGTAAGGATGAAATCCATTCCTGTGTGTCAAGCACTTAGAACATTGCCCATGTGGTCAGCACTCTAGGTTAGCTACCATGAATTCTTTGGTCCCTCGGGCTGAATAAATAGTTGATCAAGGTGTGATGAATGTTAGATCCCCATTAGAAGTAAACATCATTATTATTTCAATTATCAATGGAAAGTATTAATGACTCTGCATCATGCACATAACATTAATTTTTCACTCCCCTTGATGGATACTGCTTTGTTCTTAATCCCCAGGTTGCCCTTTGAGTAGCATTCTGAAACTATTTTAGGATAATTGCTGCATTCCTAAGTGTTTTCATTATTATGAAAAAAAAAAAAAAAACCCTCAAAGAAATTATGTTAGTTAACGTCAAATTCTTGCTTCTGCCTAAACTCAGTTCTACTCTTTGGTGAAAAAGAAGAATTGCATTCGTCCTGTTTATGACAGTTGGGAAAAGTATGCCTCTACTTACTCTTCTCTCCTCTAGACTAAACATTACCAGTTCTCCTAATGCTTTCTTTTTGATCTTCATTTCCAAACTATTTATCACTCATGCTCCCTTTTCCTGAATGTTCTCCAGAGTTCCAAAAAGTTGAGCCACACATTGGAGAAACGTCTCCAAAGGGGTTTAAGTGAGAGCAAATAGAAGCAGCGAGAACTCTGTTTGCCTTCCCCGAAAGGACTGTGTTGAATAAAACCCAGGGAAGGCTGTTTCTTCTTTTAATTTATAACTTCACTCTATTTTGGGGTGGGGGGGAAGCAGTAGATTAATAAGGAATTAAGTGGAGGGGATTGTTTCTGCATCTGGTTACAGTTAATATAAAAGAAATTTAGTATGAAGAGTTCCCATTTTAAATTGTTACAAGATGCATTTGTTTATCATTGTTAAAAAGCTAATTTGAAAGATTTACTATCAATTAAGTCACATATTATTGGCTGGTGACCACATAACTAAGAAAACTTGTCAAGGGCCAGAATGTAAATAAAAATGGGCTGTAAAATTTTCTTAAAAAAAAAAAAGTCACCAATTAAAAATAGTATTCTATTCTAAAATGCATCCTTTTTGGCAGTGAAACTATTTTATGGTGCCAACATAAAAGCCTTGATTAGAATGTTTTGTTTCGGATCCTGCTTTTAAGTAAACGCTCACTACCTTTCTTGGTGTTACTTAGTGGTCCTTATGAATGAGGCCTGGTTTTGCTCCTTCTCCATTTGCTGGAAGCGAAGGTAAGGCAGAGTCTACAAGGCCACCAGAGTGCAGATCTGCAGCATGCCCAGCAGAATAATTACAGATAGTCTGTGTAGACCTGGTTGGTAGTCTCAGCTGACTATGTTGGTGATAGACAGTCTAGGCCACAAGCCACCAGGTCCACAGCACAGTGCCTGGCACGGTGTCAATCATGCCAGTCAGTAGAGACAAGTCCGGAAGCTTGAATTTCCTCTATAAAACTGTGGACAAAGAAATGGGGTTTCTGAGACACAGCCTCCAGGCATTCACGCTTTCTTTTTTGAAGGCGGGATTATGCAGAGATACTGCCCAACAGACTAAGCTCAGCTAGCTAGGCCTTGTTCAGATTCAAAAGCTTCAACTTATCGCTCAATAAACTAAAGGGGAGACACCACTCAAAGAGAGAAATCAGAGATTTGGAACACCCTGGTAGATGACAACAACAAGAAGGGAACAGGGGACAGGAAGGCTATAAGACAATGAGTCTTAAGGCTCTAAAACTAACAGGGCTGAGCTTTTAAAAGCTTGTCATCTGAAACCAACAGGGGATGGAGAAAGAAAATTAGTTTGGCATTCTGAGGTGCCAGTGTTACAAGAAAAAGGAAAAAAAGAAAAACCTTAAAGGTGCACATCCTCAGAGAAAAACAACGGGAACTAAAACTAAAATAAAATGTAATTACAAATCACTTCAACTCCCTCACCGCGAATCTCCCAGCTGTCCCAGATTCTCTCGTCAAAGGAGGAGATTTTGGAAGACAGTCAACAAATCAGAATTGTAAACACTAAGGAAAGAATCAGGTCTCCTTGTTAAATTAGGCCTCTCGGTCCAATGTGGTTTCTCATATTTAAAAATCACTCTGAATGCCCACAACCAATTGTTTTTCCCATTTAGGAACAAAGCGAGGAATGGGAATACAAATGCAAAATAACAAAAAGTCATCACTAAGGTGGTCTGACAATCGTTGGAGTTCATAAGAAGCTGTGAGATCATCCCTTCCTTTCAGGCGATGGACTGCAATACCTCCTTGATACAGAGGGGGAGTGGAATGGCCAGCCCGCGGTCAGAACACACTGTCTCTGTTGGGGCTTTGCTATGGAATCCCCCCCACTGGCCTTTGGTTAACCTAGTCATGGCTGACTACTGTCAGCGGTCTATCTCTGGTCCTATCAACCTGACAATGAGACCACATGGGTCTAAGTAAGGTGACCAGTGGCCAAGGACTTCCTTTGGAAGGCCATTGGGTGTTCTGAGTACTTTAAGATTTCACAAAAGTAGGAAATAGATTCAGTAGGCAGCTCAGTAAGCATTCCCAGTATATCTCACCTCTTCCCTTCCATTGACTCTTGGTAAAAAGCTACAGAGTAGTTTGTCTTCCTGACTTTTACTGTCTCACCTTCATTCCCTATTATCCTAATACCTGAAATTACCTTCATTCCCTATGATCCTGATACCTGAAATCCTATGACTTCTGAGCACATCTTCTATCTTTTAACTGTAATTGAAATTACCTCTCAATTCAATACCCCTGTATCATTTTCTCCCCAAACTTGCTGCTGCATTTACAACCATTGATTGAGTACCTCCACCAGCAAAGCCAGGTACCTTGTCTTCTCTGACTGCATTATTCAGGGGTGGGAGGTGGACAGCAAGCTGTGGGGAAAGTCTTGGAGTCAATGGACCTGGATATGAATCCAGATTTTCCGCACTACTCAACATCTACTTAGTGTTGTTCATGTGAACTCTGTTGTATTTGTGACCACTGTTTAATGGGGAAAATTCCAGATAAGACCAGGGATTGGTTTTAGATAAGCGAGAAACTAAATGTGAAAATCATCAAACCTTACTACTCATGGTCGATCAGATACCAAGATCTCCCGATTCCACCCCTGTAAGGTCTCCCACATTTATTCCTCTTCATCTCTAATATGCTGGCAGAATCCCCCACTACTGCTGACCTAGTTTAGTGGTTCACAAACAGTTCTGAGCAACTTGGAGATCTCAGGGAGACCCCCAGAGACTTCTGCAGGTGGGAAATAAGAAAGCCGTGTGTCTCCTCCTGAGGTCCATTCCTTCCTCCTCAATTTTAAGAAAGTCTGTTCTATTTTTATGTTTTGTTTTTCTTTTTATATTTGAAGGAAGTGTTTTCTATGTTATTTAAAAAAAACCCCACTGGCCCACATATTGATTTTGTCACATAATTGGTCTATCTTTATAGTACCTCTCTAATAACCTACTTTATAGTCAGCTTTCAGATTGTTTCCAACAAAGAACACTTCTGCTCATGCCATTTTCTATCACCCAGAAATGCAGTACTAGATTTGGTAGCCATCAGCCAAAAGTTGACTATTTAAATCAATTTAAATTAAATTAAAATGTAGTTCCTCAGTTGCACCAGCCATATTTCATAAGGCTATATACCTAGTAGTGGCCGCCATTTTGCACAGCTCATAATTGGAACATTTCCATCCTGGCAGACATTTCCGTTGGACAGAACTCGTCCAGATTGCTAAATAAACACAGCTGACCTTGACTTAGCACTTAAATCTATCCTTTCTAAGCCAGTCTGCTGCTGTTTTCCTCTATGTAATGCTTCTATTGGACTGAACCATTACTAAGCATACATGCTCACTTCCGGTCTTCATGGTCCAGCTTACCCAGCCCCATAGGTCTCCTTCACTCAATCACTGTATGCTCAAATCCTACTCCCCACTTAGGGACTCTCCTCCATGAAGTCCTTGCAAGCTCCCCAGCTCAAAGCAATTTGCTCTTCCTGGGAACTCTCATAGGATATTAAATGATGCCCTCTACTGTCACTTTTCACCATTTCTCCTAGAATTATAATTCTCTCTGCATACACTTCAGTCCTTGAGTTCATAGGACTTCTTCCAGAAGCTGATTCTGAGGCAAGGATTCAAATATAAGTAGTTTAGTTGAAAGGAAATTCCAGAAATCACCAGTAGGGGAGAAGCAAATCAATAAAGAACGCATTAGCAATTCAGATACTACTGTTGGCAACTGGAGCTCGGTCCCATGGGGGAGACCATGTCAAACAAACCACTCTAAGTCAGAGGTTGAAGTATTTATTCACCAACGTCCCTTCCATTTTTTTATTTGAGGGTTGCTTCCAGAGAAAACAATTCCTGGGCATGTCCAGCTTGTCCAACATTCAGGCCAAACACACTTGACCGGAAAAGAAAATTCCCTCAAGCAGAGAGCTGTGATGCTCTCAGTAGGAAGTCTCTCTTGTGTAGTAGTGGTTGCTGAGGTGGTGTAGGCAGGTCACCAGCTGTGTCCACTGTCACACTCACAAACTGGAAGGTGGGTGACATCATCGGAGTCAGTTTTGGGTGCCTCCCTCAGTCACCTAACACAGGTCATTGATAAAGGATTGTTCAGTGAACGAATACTTTATCCCAAGGGTATTAGGCACTAGAGAAGAATTCTTAGCAGAATCTGATGGTTTGGATACCTGAGGTCACTCACTCTTAACCCAGATAATCTCTGAACAGACTGATAATTGGGGGGTTTCTGTTGGCTTTCACATTAGTACTTATGGACTAAATATTGTGTAAGTGTGGGAGTTTGCTGAAGCAAACTGTGAAGGAGCTCTGGGATTGCTTCAGAAGCTTCCCTGGGCAAAGGAGATTGTATCTGGAGAGGAATGCTCAGAGGAACACCTGTGGTACTTGCCTCTAACCCTGATTTCATCAGCGACAGGGCAGGGTCCATCTTCTGTGTCAGTCAAGAGATGTAATGGAACCATGTAAGAGCTGGGAGCCTAGGAGGAATGTGTGTATGTGTGTGTGTGCGTGTGTGGTATATGTGACTGTTTTTGTGATATGTTTGTGTGTTATGTGTGTGTGTGTGTGTATGTGGGATGTGGTATGTGTGTATGTGTGTATGTGTGATGTGTTTGTGTATGATGTGTGTCTATGTATGTACGATGTGGCATCTGTGTGTGGTGTATGTATGTGATATATGTATGTAGTTTATGTGTGATGTGTTTGTATGTATGGTGTGTATGTATGTGAGATGTGGTATGTGTGTATGTAGTGTGTGTCGGGGGTGTATATGGCTCTGTGTGATGTGTTTATGTGTGTGCATGTATGTGGGATGTGGTGCATGTATGTATGTGGTTGTGTGTGTGGTGTGTTTGTGTATGTATGTGGGAGGTGGTGTGTGTGATGTATGTGTATGCTCACATCACGAACGGCACGTGTTGCGTCCCTGGAGCGTGGCTGGGGGCAGGCTGACCTCCTGCACCACCCTGACTTTCACGGCGGGGTCGCCACAATGCAGGCGCCCTGGTGCCCAAGGTCTCCTTTGCCCCTGACTCCAGAACCCATGCTGGGTGCAGAGCTTCTGTGTCAGCAGCGCTCGCTGAGCTGGCTTCTTGCACGCTGTTGAGAGCCAGAAGAGCAAACAGGGGGCATGGCCCTGACCTTCCTGCTGTCATTTGCCATTTCTGCAAATTAAACATTTAAACAACCAGAATGAACTTTCAGTCTCCCTCTTCCTTTATTATAGGTTAACTCCTACCAATTCTGTCCACTTCCATGAATTCATTCTGTCCCTTCACTTTCCATTTTAACGGAAACTTAGCTTCTAGGACGACTGATGCCCGTAACCAGATTTTCGGACACGGGAGGCACGGCTGTGATTTCTGGGGAAGATGAGAGAAAGCAGGGGTCAGGGACTAGTCCCAAGCTTGCCCAGGAGGGTGAGGCACATAGGGGCAGGGCTGCTGACAGCAGGGGTTTCAGGAGAAAAACCCAAAACCCTATGAGATGGCTCTCTTCCATGTCCAAGTGCATGTCGAGTGGCAGAAGGCTCATAGCTGATGTCAGGGGCCCACTGCCCACAGTCAGGTGTCCCCCAGGATGAGGGCAAGATTGAGACAAGAAGAACGATGTGTAAAAGGCCAGGCAAGGTGGTGTCCTGGGTTCCAGCCACCAGGCTAATTCAGTCTCCCAAAAGGAGCCTGGTGAAAGGTGGGACAAGACAGATGGACAGGTGTCAAAGTGTCAAAGTCACACAGATGTGACTCATGTGTGAGCCACGTGATAGAATCATAACCCATAGACTCTAGTTTCCAGAATGCATGTCCTCTAGTCCCAGCCTGATGCTCACTTGGGGAGCACCACCTCTCTTAGGCCTCAGAATCCTCCACTTTAAGACAAAGCTGGTAAAAGTGCCCACATCAAGGGGTGTGTGAGGATGAAAGGGGTGACCAGGTCGTGAGTCCCTGGGGATGGCACTAGTACTATAGATGGGCGGCCTGAAGATGGCTCCGTGCTGCCCACGTCCCAGGCCACATTTGCAGTAAGGGCTTTAAGGAGGTAACAGGAATCTGGGCTATCTCTCACTCACCAAATCTCGAATTACTCACTAGATTTGTAGGTTGGGGGTTTCTAGGTTTATAATTGCTTGTACAATCCCATGGGAACAAGCATGAGCTGAGCCTGCTGGTGTGGGCATCAGTGGGTCCCAGATTTGGGAAGGGGAAGGCAGGGGGGGTATAAGATTGGGACCTCATGGACTTCCCCCCAAAATGGTGAAGTAATACTGGGAATAGTTTGGCATGAAGTATCAGAAATGTGAAAACGATCAGCCCAGAATTATTTGAGAGACCTGGAACCCGCCATCTCCAAATACTCTTTGCCATCCCATGGTTGGGGTGATTCCTGCCTGGGATTTTATCTGCTGAGTTTCCTGAATAAGGAACCAAGGAAGGAGCCTTCTCTCAGGGTGGTGACTGTTAATATGCGTCTTTTAGCAGGAAGCAGAGAGAGTCAGGGGTGCTGGTGTGAGTGGAAGTTCTCACTCTGTTCTATCCCTTTATCACCATGTTGGTATAAAGACGTGGAGATGGTTCCTGTTGGGATAACCCATGAAATATACAGGTTCCCAGGTTATAAATAAAATCACTTGAATTTCTGTGTTTTTGATAGAGTCTTTATCACTTGGTCAGCGTCACACACGTGGTCTAGCAAATCTCCCCCAACACCTCCTCATAATTATAAGCGCAGACAACAGATCCTTCTAGAAACACCACCACATTTAGCTTTCCCACCTTCTGCCACTGCACCTGTTTGAAGTCAAAAGCGGCAGGGGGAAACACCAAACTTATCCACCACCACTCCCCCAACCCCCACCAGAGCCGATCTTCGCACACCATTAGAATTCCAAGGGTCTCTTTGGGCACGTCCAGCAAAAAGTGAAAGACATAGGCCCAGCCTTACCAAACCACAGGGAAGATAATGTGGTTAGGGTTGTAAAGCAAAAAGGAAAAGAATGCGAGGGAAGGGTCCAGCAAGGAAAAGAGGAGAGCAGTGTCCTGGGAGAAACTATTTACTTCTGGATGGTCAGGAATGGAGCCTGGTCATTAACACCCACTGTTATGCCAAAAAATTCCATATACAATGGAACAGCGTTGCAGAACCCCATGCTGCAAAATTACAGGAAAAGGGCGTAGCTCAGGGAGGTGAGGGGAAGTCAAGATGTGTGGACAGAGATGAGGTTGGCCTGACCTTAAGGAGATTCTGATATCTCTGGGTGGTGGAGGAAGGCTGTGGAACATGTTACTTTCTTATAGAAAGGGGCAGACACCTGAGCTGATTTGTTCCCACCCATCCTATGCCTATAAATGATGAGACTGGTGTATGGATATAAACATAGAGTTCCCTCCACCCCAAAAGGGCCATCATACTGGAAAACGGAATCCAAGGACTCCATCCCTTGGAAACAGGCTCCCTTGAAAAAGTCCTACCCTGCTTCAAGATTCTGAGCCCTATCGTAATCCATTCCAGACTCAACTATTACAAAAAAGAAAAGGTGCAAAGACAAGGTGCCCACGTGCTCTTGCCCATGTGGAGTTTGGTGGATCTGGGCCCATCCACAGGGTGGGGCTCAAGCTTGAGGAGAAAATGGTTTGTGAGAAGAAAGTCATCTCAGAGAGAGGCACATGGATGTTGGCCACAGAATGTGGTCTTTCATCATTTTTGGAGGGTTTGGGTGGCAGGAGGACGTGCTCATGCCTCCAGAGGCCGGGTAAGCGTCTCAGAGAATTGAAAAGAACCCTTGAAGATGAGCCTTAGGACATAGCCCAGACATGGAGGGCAACAACTGTGGGAACACAGGAGCCAAGAGGGTTTCTTAGGAGCATGTGTATGAAACTCCCTGGGAATTTCCAGAGCTGGCTGGGAGGGAGCAGCGATCCTCTGAGACTGCTGTAGTCTGCAATTTGTGGTCAAGGCCAAGAGGATAGAGTTTGCTGTTACCCGTGTGTCAGAGAAAAGCAAGCCCCATATACATCCCGGGAGCCCCAAATGGTGAGACATCACCATGAACCATACCTCTTCATCAGTCTCATCATTTCTAAGCACAGGGTGAATAGGTATTCTCCTGACTTGACCGTACGTGGTGTTTGGTTTGGTTTGGTTCGGTTTTCATCTCCAGCACAAGACAGGGTTTGCAATGGTCCCATATTCCTTTCTCCCTCAGTTCTCCTTGTGATTGATCAGCAAGATGGAAGGTCAGCTGGAGGCGGGGTTATGGGAGACTCTCAGAGAGTCCCCGCTCTTGAGAACTCCATTCCCCCGCAGCCCGGACCCCTCTGATTTATACGCTACCAGGCTGCAGGGTCCTGACCTCAGTGTAACGCTCTAATCAGATAAGCTGACCACAAAACCTTCTTTATTCTCAAGACCACAGCTCCATTCGAGCCCAGCTGTCCATGAGCCACCTTGGGGTAAGGGCTAGCCTTCAGGAGTGACATCGAGACTGGCAGTCTGTCATGGTAAATGCAGGCTGCCAGCCCTCTCATGTTACTAGGAATGATTATGGGGAAAGTATGCTTTGAATGTTGGAAAAAGGGGAGACTTAAAATGTACTTGGCTCAGACAATTCGTTCTAAGGGATTTGGTGCCAAATTTCCTGCAATCATAATCATGGCCCATTTTCACAGTCACTAGACTCTCAAATCCTGTGTATACAAAATAAAGAACTATAAAAAGGGGAAACTTGACCAATTTTAAGTTACAGCGGTGGTACAAATGTGATTTGGGACAGCGTGAAACAGTATCAGAAGTTAACTGCAGCGCAGAGACTGCTTTTCTGTTTCTAGATATGGTAGAGATTAGGGACAGCATTGTTTAGAAAGCATACATTTGCAGATCCCCTCTCTTTTTAGGAGATTAAAGCGAATATAACCTGCTCTGCTACATTTAAAGTGGAGAGGGGCGGGATTTTCTGGTCTTTTGTTTGTACATGCAGCCCGGGGCACAGGGTTGCACAGCCAAACAAGCTTCCTTGTTTTTTAGAATGTGTTTGCAGAATGTCCTGTAACCCAGCTTCCTTATGCATGCTAGCTAGCTTACTGGTTCTGAAGCCTTCTCCCCGCCACCCTCCTTTTTTTTTTTTTTTTTTTTTTTTTTTTTTGCGCCAAGTTCACCTGCAGAGGACAGTGAAAAATTAGGGGCTGGCTCCGCCTGGTGGTTTGGTTGGAAAATGACACCAGCTGCCTGCAGATGGGAGTGCCCTCTAGTGCACAGAAATGGGAGTACCACTACTAATTAAATGCCAGTTACTAATGAGACATTCATTAAAATATTGAAACTGCAAAATATCAAAACTACAGTCATGCCCTTCCTACAAGCCAGGCGTTGTGCTAAAGGCTGTGTATAGTTGCCTTCGTTGTCGATTGCTGTGGCTTAAAACATGAATCGTTTATTACCTGCGGTGGGTTTCTGTGAGCCAGGAATTCAGGAACAGCTCAGCCGGGTGATTCTGACTGACGACCCAGTCAGATGGCGGCGGCATAGCAGAGCCTTGTTCGCTCACGTGTCTGGTGGCTGAACTAGTCATGCTGGAAGAGCTGGGGTGAGAACGCCCTGCACGTCTTCCTGTCTCAGTGTAGCCCCTCCGGGGGGTATTCTCCAACATGGCCAGACCATTTTCAGGTTGGCTCAGGGCTTCCAACGTGGTGTCCCACAAAGGAGAGCCGGTAGGAAGCTGTATTGCTTTCTCTGACCTCATGCCCCGTCACTTCTGCTGTGGTCCGTTGCAAGAGACAGCTACTCTTTGCATCAGTAGAGTGTCTTTATGATTCCACTTTACCTCCCCTATTGCTTGTTTTTCTGTATCTCTTTTATAGCTTTCTAATGATTGTCCTAGGTTTGATAGTATGTATATATCTTCAATTAGTCACATTCTGTCTTCAAATAAGACAGCGTTTCCAGACCAGCTTTTATGCATTAAACTGACTGAGCCAAAGGGTCAGTTAAGGGTCTCACAACCTACAACGTGTATTCTCCAGTTGCCTTTCCTATCCTTTGTGCAGTTGTTTTTGTAGACTTTCAATATTCTGTAAGCACACACCTGATTACTATTTTTTTGTTTTAGTCGTTGAATTCTCTTTTAGAAAAATTATCAATTTAAAAGTGTTCTTTATATTTACTTTCTTTATATTTGTTTTTCTTTATATTTTCTTTATATTTGTTTCTTTATATTTACTTTTCTTTATATTTGTTTCTCTTTTTACCCCCCCCCCCCCCGCCAGGGAAACAAAACCATTAGGATAGCTACATCTATCCTATGCACATCTTAGTCTCCAACTTATGAGAGTTTGACTTAGGATTTTTCAACTTTATAATGGTGTGAAATTGATATGCAGTCAGTGGAAGCCATCTTTTGAGTTTGATCTTTTCCTGGGTTACCAGCATGCAGTGTGATCCTCTCCCATGATGCTGGGCAGTGGCCACAGCTCAAGCAATACACTGACAACCATTCTCTACCCAACAACCAGGCTATTTTTCACTTTCAGTACAGTGTTCAATCAATTACATGTGACTGTCAGCACTTTATTACCATGTAGGCTTTGTGTTAGATGATTTCGCCCACCTCTAGTCTCGTGTAAGTGTTCTGAGCGTGTTTAAGGTCAGCTAGGCAGAGCTATGCATCAAATAACATTTGGTGCAACAAATAACATTTTCAATTTATGATACTTTCAATTTGTGATGCGTTTATTGGGACATAATCCCATTGTAAGTCACAGAGAATCTGGAGGTGGGGGAGAGAAAGAGAGGTTGGAGGATTTATTATGAGGAATTGGGTCACTTGGTTACAGAAGCTGAGAAGTCCCATAATCTGCTGATGCAAGCTGGGTACCCAAGAAAGCCCTTGGTGTAATTCCAGTCTGAATCTGAAGGCCAGAGAACCGGGGGGCCAGTGGTACACATCCCAGTTCAAGGGCAGGAGAAGACTGATGTCCTACCTCAAGTATAAAAGCAGAAAGAAAAAGGGAGCATTTCCTCTTCCTCAGACTTTTGTCCAGTTCAGGCCCTCAAAAAATTGAACGCTGACCACCCACCCTGGGGAGAACAATCTGCTGAGTCCACTGGTTCAAATGCTAATCTCATCCAGAAACACACTCCACATACACACCGAGAAATACTGTTGAATCTGGCACCCTTTGGCTCAGTCAGTTTAATGCATAAAATTAACCATCACTCCTCATTCTTCAGTATTTTGGTAATCTTCATTTCTTTGTGTACAACTACTACATTTCCTATATTATAGACATTCTGCTAAAGTACTTCTTTCACTTGTCTTTTAGAACAGGTGTGCTGGAAATGAATTCTCTGAGCTTTTGTTTGTTCAAAATAATATTTGACTTCATTTTTGAAAGATACAGAATTCTGGGTTGATAGGTTATTTTTCTTTTGGTACTTCATTGTCTTCTGGGTTGTATAGATGCTAATGAGAAATCTGCTGTAATTGTTTGGACGGCCTGATTCCAGTACTTGAATATTCTTTATCTAGGTGGATTCTTTTTTCTCACACATGCTGTATGGGCCTTCCTGTATAATTTGGATATGCATATTGAAGTCTTTCATTACTTTTGTTATCTCTACAAGTACTTTGTCTGCTGTCTCTCTTCTTCACCTTGGATGACATCTGATTTCTCTTCCCTTCATGCCTTGCCACAGGGGTGACAGCGCTTGTATTCTTAGGAAGGTCTGTCTTTCTTTAAATGTCAGACTTCTTGCCAGTTCTGCAACCTTGCTTCTCTGATGGATTCAAAAAGAGTTGTAATCTTAAAGATTATCTGGCATTTTCTTTCATTAGTGTGGAAGTTGTGTTTTCTTTCTAGTTTTCTAAATCTTAAGGATCAATGGAACTTACCGTCATTTTTTATTTTGCTATAATTTAACATGTAGATAAAGGTTGGAAAAAAATGACCTTTTATAACCTTTACCCAGATTCATAACCTTTACCCAGATCATAAGTTTATATTTGCTTTCTAATCCTGTCTTTCTGCTTTTCTCTCTTTGTATACCTACATATCTCTATATCCATATTTATATATCTTATGAATTATTTGAGAATTGGCTGGAATCATTTTTATCTTTTACCTTAAATATTTTAGTGATTGTTTTTGTGAGGACTTTTCCACATAACAATAGTATATTTATTAAAATCAGGAAGTTTAATATTAAGAGTGTATGTCAACATAGTCTATATCTAAATTATTTTAGTCTTCTTTTTTTAAAGAAGATTTTACTTATTTATTTGAAAGAAAGAGAATGAGAGAGAGAGAGAGCCTGAGACGGGGGAGGGTCAGAGGGAGAAGCAGACTCCCAGCTGAACGGGGAACCCAATTCGGGACTTGATCTGGGGACTCCAGGACCATGACCTGAGCCAAAGGCAGTCACACAACCAACTGAGCCACCCAGGTGCCCCATATTTCAGTCTTCTCAATAACCTTCTTTTTTAGTTATTTCTTGTTTGGTCCAGGATCTAATCACACACTTCGTTGTCACACACTACTTCAGTTTCCTTTAATCTGGAAGAGTTACTCCATCTTTCTTGACCTTGACATATTTGAAGGCTAAAGCCAAGTTTTTATATACAGTTTCTTTCAGAGAGGTTGGTCTCATGATTGGATGCAGATTATGAGGCTTTGGTAGGGAGGTCACAGAAGTGGTTGTGTGTTGTGTGTCGTTCTCAGCGTGCTCTGCTGGAAGGCACATGATGGCAGTTTGTCCTAATATTGGTGATGTTCACATAATCACCTGCTTAAGGGGATGTTTACCAGGTACCTGCACTGTAAAGCTAGTATTTTTCTTCTTTATAATTAATAAATTATCTATGGAAAGATATTTGGAGGGTATGCAAATATACTATTCCTCAAAATTTGTTTCACTTACACTTTTAGCCTCCATTGTTGACTTTTTAAAAAATTTTAGAGTGAGAGAGATGCAGTGCCTGCCTGAACAGAGGGGGAGAGGGGCAGACAGAAGCTTAAGTGGGTCCCACACTCACTGGGGAGCCCAATGCTGGGCTCAATCTCAGCACCATGAGTTCATGAGCTGGACCTAAATCAAGAGTCGGACAATCAACTGACTGAGCCACCCTAGTGCCTCCCATTGTTGGTTGTTTAAATCCATTCTATGTTCATTGACATTTCACTTTAAGGAAGTGAGTTCTTGGGGGTATCTGAGGTTCGGGGGGTACATGAAAAATAATAGGCAGAAGGTGGACAATCATGGACAACCAAATAAAAGGCAGGGTCTATAGATATCTTTTCAGCCCATGGTCATGTGTAGGGAAAGGGACTTGTGGTGTTCTAGACATTCTGTTGTTCCCAGGGCATTTCTGGTCTGGCAGCTGGAATGTTTCAGTCATTGCAAAATGTCTTTGTCAACGCCCCAAGAAAGTGCTATAAGAAATAAACACATCGAGTTTTAGTTACAACATGAATTAAGCGGTCTTGTCTATTTCTGGTTTTAACTGTGAGGGTCTACGGTTGAGCAAGAGGACTCGCTGATACTAGAAAATATGTATCTATGCATGTGTATGTGCAAGAAGAGACATGCGTGTATATGTATCTATGTATCCTTACTACGTGCGTGTATAATTGATGGACAAATACACACATGCATAGAGAGAGACACATATGTCAATAGTTTTTTTTTTTAATATTTTATTTATTTATTTGACAAAGAGAGATCACAAGTAAGCAGAGAGGCAGGCAGAGAGAGAAGGGGAATCAGGCTCCCCACTGAGCAGAGAGCCCAATGCGGGGCTCTATCCCAGGACCCTGGGATCATGACCTGAGCTAAAGGCAGAGGCTTAACACACTGGGCCACCCAGGCACCCCAATAGTTATTTTTATATCTACCCCTTTATACTGGTATTTTCAACTGCAATCAAACACCACAATATACATTACCATTTTACCCATTTCCATATGGAACTCCTTCTCAATGATGAGAAACATGGCTCTCATTATTTAATTAACATAGCTATATTTCCACCTATCTTTATATATAGATATCATAAGATAGATATATAGATATTTTTATTAAGCCTAGAACACACAGAAAGACTTCTCAGAATTGCCAACCCATACCTCTGTAGAAAGCAGTCTTACTTATGGGAGCTCAGCATCTCTTTACAGACTTTTAGGTAAAATTTACACATGTTAAAATACATAAACCTTAATTGTTCAATTTAATGAGCTTCAAAAATGTACCTATTTCTAATATCACATTAAAATTTAACCTTTTCTTTAAAGACCACCTAGGTTAGCCTCCACATGCCACTCAAACATTCTTCTATTACAGAACTTACTGCAATTATTTCTCTGTAGATTATGTTCAGTAGACTATGAGCTCATTAAAGAAAGAGACCATGCCTCTTCATTTTTGAGTACCCAGTCTCAAACAATGTCTAGCATATAAGTAAATATGTAAAATGCCATTGCAACAAAGAGCCTGCAGCTTTCAGTAAGGGGGTTGTATAATTTTAAAGCTAAGTTCTGCTTACTATTTCTATTAAATCACCAGCTAAGGACATTATGATAAGAATTGTCAAGACATAAGAGCGGGAGGAAAAAGGCAGCAGTTGGAATGCTAATAAATCGTTAGGTTCTTATAACTCTTTACAAAGCCATAATATTCTTTTAAGCATTCATCTAGTCTTTGAAATTGGTGGGTTGTATGAAATCACTGCCACTATATTTATATTATTAAGACCTTCAGCTTTAGCAAGATATTTAAAGGTAAATATAGGTTACCTGTCCACAACTTAATGGAGAAGAACATTTTTATAGTTCCTGGTTGATATTCTGACACCTAAGATTTATTATTTTCGGTTGTCTAAAAGCAGTGGGTAATCAAATTTGTTGACAGACAGATATTACTATAATACCACTGTCTTGGCAAAGGGAGAGGCTACACGAGTTAAAATTTGATTATGCAGTTGCTTCAGAATCATGTCTGGAGCTGCTCTTTTTCTTAAAAAACAAAACAAAGCAGACAAAAGATATACTCTTGAATATAATTAACTAAGGACATATTTCTAATTCTTATAAGAAGTTATGGCAGAATAGTTTTGTGATGGGAAACCTGGAAGATGTCAGAACAGTTGGATTCTGGTTATGAATCATCCATTTGTCAACTTGAAATCTTATTTAAGTCATAATACTTTTAGATATATGACAATAAAGCCACTGCATAAGGTTACTATGAAGGCTAAAGACGATGATAACAATGCTGATGCTAGTAGATTACATTTTGGGGGAGCTTATCATGCACTAGGCACTCCTGTTTATTTTTCATTTAATCCTCACAAAACCCCATCAAGGTTAGTATTACCCTTTTGGAAGTTGAGAAAACCAGAGTTTAGAGAAATTAGGTAACTTGCTCAAGGTCATACACTTCATAAAATGGTAGAGCAACATTTCAAATCCAGATGTCTCCAGTGCCAAACACAATGGTAATTGTTCTTTATCTCAAATATATGGAAAGAATATCACAATTTCTGTGATTGTGATCCCATTGTGCTAGTTCCTTTTCCTTTTCCTTCTCTGCTCTCTGGGGCAACTAAGCACGCTAACAAATTTAACAACCACCTCAAACATATTCTGTGTCAAATCTGTGTTTCCAACTCAAATTGCCTTTCTGTAAACTCAATAATTATGCATCCAACTTCCTTGAATGTCCTATAGGCATCTCAAATTCAATATAGCCTTAATCAAACTCATTATTTCCATGTTAATTGCATTCTATCCATGGTCCCTGTATCAGTCAGCAGTTTTCTTGTAGTTCCCTTATCTCTTTCAAATCTTTATAGCTTATTGATATGCTATTTATACCCCCTAACTGATCAAATTTTTGACCAGATCAAATGACTGGTCAAATTTTTCTGCTCACTAAAAATTCAACTTGAAAAATTCCTTCCCCTTTGGATCTTTGTAATATCAATTAAGTAGCACCACCTCTAGTCAACTTTCATACTTTGTATATAACTCTATTCTTATATTTTATGATTTTATATTTTAGTGTTAAGTAGATATTTTTTTCCCCATTGCCCAAACACAGTTCGTTAGAAGTTTTTAGACAATGGAATTGTTCTACATGTGTTCTAGTAACCACTGTGATGGACTATGTAGCCCTAGATTCTAAGGTTTGTAAGGGTAAAGACTATATCTTCATTCATTTTTATATGTCCACTATCTAGAACATGGGAGATCCTCACTTAATCTGTAGGAAATCAATCAATCAGTCAATGAATAAATAAAATATTTTACAGTGGCAGAGTAGGGGAAAATATACTTACCGCAAATACCAGGCAACTGCTACATAGAAGTACTGGGGAAACTAATTAATCAACTGCGATTTCTTTATGAATGAAAAGCTAATGCAAATAGGCTTCCAGTAATGGAGAAATAGCTTCTATCAAGTCAACCTTCTCTCAAATAACAACTATCAACTGTATTTGAAATATACAATAGTCTAAAGGCATTCCAGAAGAACTAAAAGAAGCTGGAAGGACATCTACACTTGAAAGAAGTAAATGGCACAGGGTAATTTTCTTGTTTTTAAATAGCTTTTTGTTTGAGGTTAGGCCCTAGCTGCAGCTTGCCATGTGGTTAGAATTCTAATAGAAATCCGCATGCTTACCGGCTAGGTGAGCCAGAGGACAGAGTTTGGGGAGACGACACAGCTGCAAAATGAAAGGGAAGTCCTGGAACTATTATAACCATCTCAATAAATAACGATGGATTCAGCAGGAATCCACACAAGCAGGAAAAAAAAAGAAAAATTTAAAAAAGGAAACTTCTGAAAAGGAGCAAACACATCAAAAAAGGAGACGACAGCGAAACTCAGAGCTCCGAAGAAGGGGAAGAAGGAAAGGAACAGGATGAAGACCTTTTATCCCTAAATCTGGCAGAAAATGAAAACAAAGATTATTGAAAATCTGTATTTGGAGTTTGGATTCTTATAAAACACATGTGTGGATTAACAGGAAGCTGACAAAATCTCCAAGATCTCTTCTGATGAGGGCTCGCGCTGCTGGAGGGCAGGCTATCCTGGAGACGCAGCTCTGGGAAAGCACTTTGAGACAGTAGCAGACAACACGTTGATCCCTTGGAAAAGGCAGCAGAAGCAGGTGCTGGAGATCGCAAGAGCCCCACTGGGAAGAAACAGGGAAACATGAGACACGTCTTTTGCCCTGTCACGGACGTGGTAGACATAGCAGGAAGGAGTAATCAACCAGTACTGGTAAAGTTCATCCATGAATCTCCACACCACAGAGAGGAACACGGGTGTTCTACCTTCGGGAGCTGATGTAGACAATTTGACTGCGAAATTTCTCGCTATGGTTGGTAACTGAGAAGTGCGGAACTAACCTGGAGCGCTGGTGTGGGTTGGCTTAGATTCCGTCTGGTGGACTCTCTCCCCCACTGCAGATCATGGTAACTTGATCCTTAGAGAAATAACCTCAGCATATCCACACACTTTAGTCTTCCTTCCCCTTAAATACCTAAATGATCAAAGGTAGTGTCTGTGGTGGGAATATCTGTGGCTTTGGGAGCAATTAAAGATTTTTTTTTTTTTTTTTAATCCATCACGACTGCTTTAGAGCTCAGTGATGGGATTTCTGTCCTCATCCAGGACGATAAAGGAAAAAAGGCAAATGAACTGAAGGAAGTTTGCCATTCTCAACAGATAGGCAGGTATGACGCTTTTGAAATTTTGGGGGAACTCTGGCAAATACTTGTTTTACTTTTGGATGATATAAACAATGCTATAAATGTTAGATTGAATAAGTTCATAGCTGGTTGAAACTTTGTTCTTTATAGCGTATTAACAGATGTTTTAATCATCATCATTGTTCATAAAAATGTCCTATTTTTTTAAAAAGAACCTTTAGAAAAAAGTAGTGTATATTCTTCCTTGATGAAGTTTGAGAATGAGAGCTAGGAGATTAGTTGAAAACATCTTAAGCATATCTAAAAAAATACTTCAACCTAACAGAGGTCGAATAATTTTGTGTAACAAAAATCTTGAAATAAAAATATGATCTTCATTTAATGGTAGGCACATATATCAAGCTACACATTTAAACCAGAGTTTCCTACAGATACTTAAAAAAAAAAAAAAAAAAAAAGAAAGAAAGAAATACCCAAGAGAAGTTTTGCAGATAAGTTTATCTGCAGAATATCTGGGGGTGCCTGGGTGGCTCAGTGGTTTAAAGTTTCTGCCTTCGGCTCAGGTCATGATCCCAGGGTCCTGGGATCAAGCCCTGCATTGGGCTCTCTGCTCCACGGGGAGCTTGCTTCCTCCTCTCTCTGCCTGCCTCTCCGCCTACTTGTAATCTCTGTCTCTCAAATAAATGGATAAAATCTTAAAAAAAAAAAAAAAAAGAAATATCTGTTATAGGTATGTATGTCACCAAATATTTGCCCATGGGCCTTCCACTGAATGCAGTAAACATTGATAAACCACCCATTAAATGACAACTGTCTGAACTTTCATTCTTTGAAGAACTTTCTTCTCAGAAGATAGCATTGAAAGAGTGTTTCATTTCTGTGTGATTTCTGTTTTGGTACTCTGGGAATATTTCAGTTAAGTCATTTTGAACATAACATTATTATTGTGGTGGATATAATCATCAGGTATTATCTCTAGTTCTTGGAAGAGGTAAATATTGAAGAGGCATGGGGGAAAGGAATATATTTTATAAAATATAATAAAGCTCAGGACTGGCCATTGCCTGGTAGGTGTTTTAATATGTTATTATAAATCTCTAAAGGGCAGCTAAGGGCATTAGCAACAAGTAGAAGCTCCAAATCACCCAACAGAGATTTATTTCAGTGTAGGTTTTAGTGTAGATCCCATTAAATGAGTATAAAGAGAAAACTGAAGTTTGAAGAGAAAACAATTCACTGTTGTTTCATATCTGATTTTCATTTATATTCATTTATTGAATTTATAAGGTAATGAGTCATAAACTTTTTAAGAGGTGTATGCCAACACTTTTATATCATGGTCAAGACAAAATCAGAGGTCAAGGATATTGACCATGTATTTGTTTCCTTTCTGTAACCATATCCTCTTTCTTGTCTTGATTTATAAAAATTACCTGGGGAAAATAGAAATGTTGTTTTTATAAAAATAATAGAGTCATTATTGTTATTTTTGGTGAGAAAAAGAGAATTTGTCCAATGCATATTAATCTAAATAAAATGTGAGTTTTGCTTTCTTGAGTTTTCTTTCTATATTTTCTTAAAAGTTATTGTAAAAAATCCTTTATTATCTTAACAAAACAAACCTTTATCCAACTCTTTAACAAAATATTGGCAAGTTAAATGCAGTGATATATTAAAAGAATGATACACCCAACAAAGTAGTTTATCCCAAGAATGCAAAGTTCGTATCACATTCAAAAGTCAGTCAATATCACCCAATATATTGATAGAAAAAAGGGAAAAAAAAAACCATAGGAAAAAAAGAACTTAAAAAAAAAAACCAAACCATAGAACCTTCTCAATAGGTGCATAAAAGGCACTTGACATATTAAAAAAACTCATTGCTGGTAATTAAAAAAAAAAACTCACAGTAAACTGGAAATATAAGGTAATTTCCTCCCCCTGATAGAGGATATTTATGTAAATCTTATAGTTAATATAATTCTTAATGGTGAGACACTGTTTTCCCTATTGAACTGGACCCAGGACAAAGATTTCCCCTCTTAATATTGTAACAGAGGCTCCAGTCAATGGAACTGGGCAAGAAATGAAATAAAGAGAAAATGTGTGTTTGTGTAGGAAATTATAAGGAACCTATAAGCAACTACAGAAATAATAAGCAAATTTTAAAATGTTGCAGGATACATGGTCAATATTCTGAAATAATTTGTTCTTTCCTATTTCATTGATTTGCTGCTAGTAAAAATTTAAAATTCCATTTGTAATAACAATTAGAAAAACAAAATACTTAGAAATAAGTTAAACAAAAACATGTAAGACCTTGCCACTAAAAATGACAAAACATTGCTGAGGGAAGTTAAGGAAAACCCAAATAAATGGACATATATACAGTGTTTATGGGTTAGAAAACTCAAGTAAGTTTGAAAAAGAAGAGAAAGGTGGGAGGATTTATACTTCCTGAATTTAAAATTTACTAAAGTTACATCAATCAAGACAGTGTGATACTGGCATAAAGATGGGCAAATGTCAAATGGAACAGATTAGAGAAACAAAAAACAGACTCACGCTCATACAATCAATTAATTTTCGACAAAGACACCAAAGAAATACACTGGGGACAAGGAAAATATTTTCAATGAAAGATACTGGAATAACTTGATATTGAACTAACAAATATTTATTCAGAGGGAACCTGCATGTTCTTTAATGTTGTTCTTGTCTAATATACTAATCTGTTGTGTGACCCTTTTCTATTTATACCTTGGTAATGTGGTATCAGCTAGTCCAAACACTGTTTCCACCATCATGGTGATATTCCCACTATAGGAGTATTCTTTATCTTTTTATAAAAATAATCTTCTTAAGTTATGAAAGCAATAGTTTTTCTTTTTTTTAAATTTTATTTATTTATTGGACAGACAGAGATCACAAGTAGGCAGAGAGAGGGGGAAGCAGGCTCCCCGCTGAGCAGAGAGCCCGATGAGGGGCTCGATCCCAGGACCCTGAGATCATGACCAGAGCCAAAGGCAGAGGCTTAACCCACCGAGCCACCCAGGCATCCCAAAAGCAATAGTTTTTCATTAATGAAAGCTCCAACGCTGAAGTATAAAGTAAAAAAAAAAAGCTACCAGACATTTTGGGGTGGTCTTTCTAATCTTCTATATATGATGTCATAAAATTTATATAATGCATTTTTAACCTAATATTGTTTTGCATGTGATTTTCTCCTTTTCAAGACTCTTTAAGAGTTTGTTGTTTTTGTTTGCATGGAATGTAATAGTACTAACTTCTATTTCAACATATTTTCATGACATTTATGATTGCATTTTCTAAAGACATAAATTTTAACTGCACGTTGCATCCCAACTACTCTTCCAATAGACATCTATTTCTGGACTACATGACAAACCCATAATTACTCTTTTTCCGTGGAAATGGCCCATTTCACAATCCCCTCTCTAAAATGTAACTTTGTTGCTAAACAAGCACGGCCCAGAGAAGTGATCATGGAACCCGTTTTATAGTAAATTTTATTTTAAACTTAAACTTCATTTCGGATGTCCAGTTCTTCTCTTGTCCCTGACAACATTTAGGGGATGTCACAAACTGAGCATTTCAAAATCGAATTTTATATCCTGTTACAAGAAAAACCACGGAAGCAGTCTCTAGGCAGACAAAGTTACAGTAGGTAATCTGTTCCAAGACCACAGCTGATTGTAAAATTCTGGCAACCTAAACAAAATGGGCCAATTATGCTCTCAACCAGGAATTTCAAAATGAAGCCCAGGGTAGAGTTTGCCTCTTCATGTGGTCTGCAATTGTGGAATGAAGGACCAGACAACGGCAGGCTTTAGAGAGAAGGAAGCGGGAGGAAATGGACAAAGGAGAAACAGATAAAGAACAGGAGCACTTCCTGGATTCTGTCAGCTGTCAGTTGCTGGTTTCACTTCCTTCCAGAAGGCCAGTTGCTTTCCTGCCTTTGGGTTCTGTGAAACCCCTCATCATCACAACACCCAAGTCCCAACTTCTCTGTTTTTTGGTCAAACTGAGTTTCTGTTAAACAGATCCCAATAATGCAAAAATAAATATGGCTTACGGGAGGTTTTCTCTTGTAAACCCTATTCATGATTAGTGTATGGAAGAGGGCTGTTCCCTATTTCCTCAATCTAAGGGTCCAGGTTAGCTTTATATGGTCTGATGCTCACTCACTACTCACTATAGTGCTCCCCACTCACTCAGTACGTATATGCCCCTGCTACTCACTACTTACATGCCCGCCCCCCACTTACACATTACTTCTGTGCCCTCTGCTCCCTCACTAAGATGCTGAGTATAGTCACCTAGATCACCTCTGCTCTTCTTTTCCAGAGGTGACAGCGGAGATGGTCAGAAAATGCACAGCATTTGACATTCAGCGACTCCTTCAGATGAGCTTTTAATTTGAATCCCTTTGTGTTGTTTCTAGAAAGGAAATCAAGTTTCATTTGCCTAGGAAGTACAACTGGTAAGTATTTCCGACGTCATCAATGATTCTAACACTTTGACAATGAAGCATCTCCGTTTTTTGGCTTCTGAATGTCAGTAAGTTCTGTTTTCAGAAATTTTGCCTTGGATGGAGCATAGATTTATATGTCATATTTTGAGTTGACTAAGGCAAAGAAAAAAAATGACATTCACTCATCTTGCTAAATAAAAATGTTTCCAGTATTCCCAATATATATATATATATATATATATTTTTTTTTTTTTTTTCTTTTTGTTGCTTCCTCACAACGCTGTGGACTCAGGATATTAGACCTCTCACATGAAGACTGGCTTCCAAGAGGTCCTCTTACAGCCTGGGCTCACCTTACCAGTATAATTTTTACCAGCTAGTGTAGAAAGCCAAAGAGAGTAGAGAATTCACACAACTCTAAAATGTCCTGGTGATTTTTCCACACATGATTTAGAAAATTATCTTTGTAATTCATGCTGCAGACTCTGTCTGCCTTGGGTGAAAAACTTTTAGCTTCGAAACTGTTTTGTAAGAACACATTAGGTGTTCGAAATTTGGTTTCTCTGCGCTCTCAAACTATTGTGAGACTTCATTAAAGACGTTAATCAAGCAAAAATTATTTATTAATAAATAGCCTTGTGCCAGGTGAAATGTGTTATAGAACCCCCACTCTCCATGAGACATAGTCTTTGTCCTCCTTTGTCTTGTAAAGTAGATGGGAGGAGGGGCTCCTGGGTGGCTAGATGGTTAAGCCTCTACCTTAGGCTCAGGTTATGATCTCTGAGTCCTGGGATCCAGCCCCATATCAGGCTCCCTGCTCAGCAGGGTGTCTGTTCCCCCTCTCCCTCTCCCCCTGCTTGTGCTTTCTCTGTCTCTGTCTCTCAAATGAATAATTTTTTTTAAAAATCTCAAAAAAAAGTAGATGGGAAGAGATATAAAGCAACAGAAATAAAACAGTGTAGACTAATACACTACATATGTTAATTTTTAGAAGTTTTGAGACAGGAAAGAGAGAAATGGAAAAAGTAAATGCAGAAGCTAAGTTACAGAGGACACGCAGAGAAGGTTACAATCTATATTTCTGATCATTTTTCCGTCCTTCCTTTCCTGGGGCTTACCTAAAATGAACTAAAGCTAAAATGGTCAGAGAGAACTTCTGAGAGACGTGGGATTTGATTTGGGGCTAGAAGGAGAAGACAGGATTTGAAAGGATAAGTTGCCACACAGACAACATAATCCAAAGTGTGGAGACGCGGGTACACTCAGTTTTGCAGAGAAACAGTTAATCTTACCAGAGCGTAAGTGCATGTTGGAAGCCACGGGAAGCTATACTAGCTGAACATGGTGGATAAAGAGAAGTTAGAGGACTTTAAACATAAGGAGAATTGGGAATTTCTGAGCAGAGAAAGAAGAGGATAAAACTTGGGGTTGAGGAGATTAGTTGGCAAAGGTTATGAAAGATGCATCGGGAGGCTGGAGACTGGAGTCTGGCAAGCTAACTAGGACACTGCTGGAGTCGTTCTTCCATGAACCAATGAGGACGTGGATTGGGCAGGGTCATTGCAAATTTAGTGGTTCAGTTTCATTCCTTTGCACGAGGCTGTCCAGTTCTCCCAGCACTATTTATTTAAGAGACTATCCTTTCCACATTATATGCTTTTGGCTTTTTTTGGCATATATTAATCGACCACATATGGGTGGATTTATTTCTGGGCTCTGTATTCTGTTCCACTGATCTATGTGTCAGTTTGTATGCCAGTACCATACTGTAGGATTATGACAGCTTTGCAATATAGTTTGAAATCAAGGATAGTGATGCTTTGTTTTTTCTTGAGCTTGGGTCTTTCTTCAGATTGTTTTGGCTATTCAGAGACCTTTGTGGTTCCATGCACATTTTAGAGTGGTTTGTTCTATTCCTGTGAAAAATGCCATTGAAATTTTGATAGGGATTGCCTTATATCTGTGGAATGCTTTGGGTAGTATGGATAGTTCAACAATAATCTTTAATCCATGAACATGGAATATCTTCCCATTTATGTGTGTCTTCAATTTCTTTCATTCATGTCTTATAAGCTACATGCTTTAGAGATTTACTAATTATATTATCCTTCAGAGAAGACACTCTGGAAGGTTAGAGTCTTATTCTAATGATGTTGCCATTACTTTGAACACTTTTTAATTCTTTTTCAAATCAAGTTACGAACTATGGAAACAAATGTTTCACCACTTATGTTACACCTCATTTTTAAAATCTCAATTCAATTAATTAACATGTAGTGTATTATTAGTGTCAGAGGTAGAGTTCAGTGATGCACCAGTCTTATATAACACGCAGTGCTCAGTACATCCCATGCCTCCTTAATGCCCATCACCCAGTTACCCATCCCCCCACCCAACTCCCCTCCAGCAACCCTCAGTTTGTTTCCTATAGTTAAGAGTCTCTTATAGTTTGTATCCCTCTCTGATTTCATCTTATTTTATTTTTCCCTCACTTCCCCATGATCATCTGTTTTGTTTCTTAAATTCCACATATGAGTGAAGTCATGATAATTGTCTTTCTCCAACTGACTTATTTCACTTAACATAATACCCTCCAGTTCTACCAAATCATTGCAAGTGGCAAAGTTTTCCTTTTTGATGGCTGAGTAGTATTCCATTGTATACTATATACACCACATCTTCTTTATCCATTCATCTGCCAGTGGACATCTGGGCACTTTCCATAGTTTGGCTATTGTGGACATTGCTGCTATAAACTTTGGGGTCATGTGCCCCTTTGAATAACTATATTTGTATCCTCCAAATAAATACTTAGTAGTGCAATTGCTGCATCCTAGAGTAGCTCTATTTTTAACTTTTTGAGGAACCTCCATACTGTTTTTGAGAGTGGCTGCACCAGCTTGCATTCCCACCAACAGTGTAAGAAGGTTCCACTTTCTCCATGTCCTCTCCAACATCTGTTGTGTCCTGACTTGTTAATTTCAGCCATTCTGACTGGTATGAGGTGGTGTCTCATTGTGGTTTTGATTTATATTTCCCTGAGGCTGAGTGAGGGTTAGTCTCCAAAATCTATAAAGAACTTCTCAAAATCAATAGCCAAGGAACAAATAAGCCAATCAAGAAATGGGCAGAAGACATGAACAGACATTTCTCCAAAGAAGACATAGAGATGGCCAACAGACACATGAAAAGTTTACACCTTATTTTTGATCCAAAGAAATATTTTCCCAGGCTGATCACTCAACTCATATTATACCAAGCAACTTCTGGCTATTTCCAAATGACAAATCCACCCTCAAGTGATAAACATTAGTAGCATTGAGGGCATTTTTAAAAAGTGTACTAACTATTTATTGAAGGTAGCCTAAAATGTTCACATGTCCAAGGAAAAGACTCTGATTTCAAATAGAAAAGCAACTTTATTGGCATAAATGCTTGACTTCAAACCAGGAAAACTTTTTAACAGAACTTTTTAAAAGCATATATTATAGAACAATCTGTTTCCAGATACTTAAATAGTTAGCCCTGACTGCTTACTCTTACCGAAGCAATGATGACATTTTCAAGGATGCATTTCAAGTTGAGGTCAAGTCGGCAATTTCAAAGTAAGTGACCAATTTAAATACATGAATTTTTTTCTTTCTCATCTCTTAGGTCTCAGTATGCATAAGAAGGAAATGGCCTTGTTTTTCAAAGGCTCACAAAGACTAGTAAGGAATAAATAATGATTTCAAAATGTTTAATAATCTATTCACATCATGTTCAGACTTTCAGAAAGGAAGAAGGACAAACGAAAGGAAAAATGGTCTTTAATTTGTGCCCACTTCAAGTAACTTCCTCAGAGTTTCCAGATTCCCCTCCCTAAAAAAAAATTATTACAAAATAGTCACTCTGTTTAAAATGTGATGTTTTTAAATGGGCCCCTTAGGATACATGGACCGCAAATTTTTCACTGCTGATCCTCACCATGGAGTAAATTAATATGTTTATTCATCCTTCTGTGTTTTATGTATCATATTTCACAGTAAAATACTAAACTGCACTTTGTTTAGAAATCCAGGGCAAAATACAAGAAGGTTGAATTAAAGGGGAGGTTCCGTTGGAAGCCAGACTCTGAGAAGCAAGAAATGTTCCCTGGTTGCAGAGAGGAAGTTGCATTTTGTTGGGCAACTTGTTGGTTACACAGCACCGTTGGCCTAATTCTGAGAGATGCCACTTCAACCATTGCCCAAACTCAGTGCCTTGCTCAATTAGTATCTGTTAATTTGATTTTAAGACACTGTCTTCTATTCCTTTGGTCTTTGGGAATGATAAATTAAGAAAGGTAGCTGAGTGCTCTAGTTGATACAACCTTTCCTCAAATTTGGAATTGAGTCACGTGATTTTGTGTATTTGTGTGTATGTATATATATATATATGTAACATATTTACTGAGTACACACTATGTAATATAATTAGGAAAGTATATAATGTATATTATTCATATAATGTATAATACATGTATATTTTATATATACATATTACATACAATACATATATAATAATGTACATACATATATACATAAATCATCTAATTGTGTGTTATATACATGTATAATACATGTCACACATGTATATTTCATATATAATGTTAGTGTATGTTCAGTCTCAGGTTGTTTTTTACCCGTTTCCTTATCGTTTCTAATGTATGTTCTGTTCTCCCTTAAATTGATGCTGAGGTTTTCAAGGGTAGGAATAACAACTTCTTTTTTAAAACCATATATGATTAGGATAAGGAAAGAAAAATGATGGAAATTATTAACATGGGTTCAAGGTTGTACTCTAACAATGGGCCCGATGTTTTCATTATATTCCCAGTTACCCCAGATGTTTAATATATGAGCTTGAAAATGTTATATTATCTAAGATGGCATAAAAAATGGCTACTGAAAAATTTATGTTCAGGGTTTTACTTTAATGTGACAATATATTTCTAGTTGACTTCAATCTATGATTGGACAGAAATTTAACATGGGCTGGAGTGGTAGGGTAATGTTCATTGTGCATGTGATATAAAAAATTAAGCTGTTGGAATGGGGGAAGGAAGCTGGTCTGGGTGAGTTATCCAGGAAATGCTTTCACTAGCTACAGAAGTATTGCTTGGGTAGAAAGATTTTGTGATAAACAAGATCTACTCAAATTATTTGAGTCTGATAGAAAATTTGGATCACCTAGATTGTATTATTACATTGAATTCACTAGTAGATTCCAAGAAACAGAATTACACTGAATTCATCAGTAGATTCCAGGAAATAGAATTAGTGAGCCATCAGGTACAACAGAATGCATTCCTATCAGAAAAGTATTGGAACATTAATTAGGTTAGCTAAACTGCTGAAACAAAAGCTCCAAAATACAATAGGTCAGTGCTGAGAGGGTTTAAAGTAGCTCTATCTAGGTCAGTAGGGGTGCTCTATGCCCTGTTCCATGCATCCTCCTAAGAACCTGGGCTGATGATTACTTTGACGTCTTCAAGTTCTGGCTTTCAAGGCTCCTTGGGTATCACCATCCTAATAGGTCAGAAAAGTGAGAGACTGTAAAGGAAGAGTTATGACAGGTTTTTGCACACCAGCCTGAAAAGGGCACACAGCACATCTGGGCACATTCCCTGGCTAGTCTTTAACTCCAAGGAAGGCTGGAGATCATATCCCGCTGTGTGCCCAGGAGGAAGGGAAGAAGAGAATTTGGTGACCAGCTAACATCTCTGCCACAAATATCATACAAGAAGGTCTCCTTCTATAGATTCTATAAATTTCAAGTCTCAAAAATCTTACTAAAAGAAGAGGGTAGTTTGGGGGAGTAACAGGTTTGGGGGGTCTGAAGTTAAATGGTACTATGCTTGGTGACTTTGGCAGGTAACTGGAGGCTCAGAGCTACACTTTACTCATTGGAAAAGTAGAATAACACCCGAACCTTAAAAGAGCATTTGAGGGTCATAGTTCAGCATGTGGAAGATAGAAAAGTCAAGTGATAGCTTTTAAGCTGTTTGTAACAGTTCCACCTTTCATTTCAGAGTTTCTTTCAATAATATAAGGGATATCCCTTCTGTTGAATATATTGTATAACCTAGATGTCTTCAAGTTTGTTTATTTATTTATTTATTTATTTATTTATTTTAGAAAGAGGAGGAGGGAGCACAAGCAGGGGAGAGGGTGGGAGAGGGGCAGAGGAAGGAGCAGACTCCCAGCTGAACAGGGACCCCTCTCCCCAATGTGTGACTCCATCCCAGGACCCTGGGATCATAACCTGAACCAAAGGCAGAAGCTTAACCAACTGAGCCACCCAGGTACCCCAATCCAGATGTCTTTAAATCTCCTGAATTTCTTAGATTACCCTTGTGATGATTAATTTTACGTGTCAACTTGACTGGGCTATGAGGTGTCCAAATGTTTGGTCAAATGTTGTCCTCGGTGTTTCTTTGAGTGTGCTTCTAGATGAGATTAAGGTTTGAATTCGTAGACTAAGTAAAATAGGCTGCCTTCTCTAATGTGAGTGGGTCTCATCCAATCAGGTGAGGCAGTTAGGGGACCCTTATCCTGCTTTTCAAGCCACAAGAAAACTTCTCTTGGGACTCTCTCTGTGAGTACCTACGTCCCTGTCTAGGTTCTGTGTTGTCCTGAGCCTGGGCCAGGGAACACCAAAGGAACAAAACATGGGAAACTAATGGTCTGTCTGGTGGCATTTCTCATCCTCTTCTCCAAGCCATCTGCTACTCTTTACTTTTCAAAGTTCTTCCTGTCTTCTGTCTAAGTGTAATAGCTTAGCACTCCACAGAGTAATAGCATTCCACAGAGGATGCCAAGTGAAGGGTTTATTCTATCTTACCTTGAACTAGACTGTGACTTATTAATTTTTTGCTTAATCAAATTTTCATTTAAGCGTGAAACAAAAGCAACAACAAAAGATTTTAAGGAATTTATTGTATTTTCCATAGACTTCTTAGTGTCAATGATGAAGTAATACTGTGTAACTTACAGAAGTTGAGAGGGAAGTGGGTAAAGGGAAGGTTTAAACATTTGGATTTCCTAATCTTTTCTAGCTGGGATTGAAATGATATTTAAAGTGGCTAAGCTTTAGAATGAATCAGCAGAAGAGTTAATACCAGTGGATACCTGAGGACTACCAAATGGTTGGGGACCAGGGGTAGAAGAAGACTTTTCACTGTGCACATTTGCATGGTGAGAGTTTTCAACCATGGGGATATTTTATGTCCAAAAAAGGGTTGGGGCACCCAGGTGGATCAGTCACTTAAGGGTCTGCCTTCAGCTCAGGTCATGATCCCCAAGTCCTGGGATCAAACCCCATGTCAGGCTACCTGCTTAGCAAGGAGTCTGCTTTCCCCTCTCCCTCTGCCCCTCCACCAGATTTGTGTGCAGTCTTTCTCAAATAAACAAATGAAATCTTAAAAAAAAAAAAGATATGAGGAGAAACAGAGGTAGATGCTTTCCCATCAAGACTATTCCTTGCAAGTCCTTTTTGTATATTCTTTAGAAGAACTATTGTTCAGAAAGTTGACATTTCCGTATAGTTTTATAAAAATATAATAATATTTAAATAAAACAATAATAAAAGCTAGCTTTAATTAAATGTTTATAGCTCCCAGATTCCATTCTGAGTACTTGTCTGACCCTCACATTAGCTCTAGGAAATGTTAAAATAGAACACATAATATACAAATGAATAATACAAATATATATGCACACAAACACGCACATACATATATGTATGTATATGTATATGAGGAAATTAGAGATTAGACAGGTTAAGTAATTTGCCTAACATTAAGTGTTCATATCTGGAGGAACAGTCAAACTAGGATTAGACCGATGTAGTTTAGCAGTAGAAGTCAAGAGTAGAAAGGATATATAATCTACTATAATCTGATGGGGAAGAGGAGGAAAAACAGATGTGAGGAAGTGGAAGTAAGTAATTTTAGGATTGCTTAGAGTGGGTCAGGAGTCACATTCTAAACAGAGGATGAGATGTCTATTAGTGATGGTGATAGAGATTATAATAAGAAATAAAAACAGAATCTACTCTTTTAAATGATAAGAAATGCATAAAGGACGTACAAACCACATTAATTAAATACTTCTTTTTAAAAAAACAACACAAACAGAATAATATAACTATGATACAACTAATACCACATACCTATTATATCAGCAAATGGAAATGGTTTCAAATTTTCTGTAAATTAGTCTAATGGTGCATCACAAAGTCAATCTCAACAACAGAACCGCTAGAACAAAGTTATTCAGAAAGGTTGAAAAAGAATGGACAAAATTATGCTTAGCAAATACAAACAAGAATATTTCCTTTAAAGTCATGACCTTAACATTAGACGAGATTAAATTAAATGTTGAAAGCCTCTATAATACAAATGAAGACATTTTATTATTATTATTATTTAAGATTTTATTTATTTGACAGAGGAGAGCACAAGCAGGCAGAGCAGCAAACGGAGAGGAAGGGAGAAGCAGACTCCCTGCTGAGCAGAGAGCCCAATATGGGGCTCAATCCCAGGACCATGGGACCATGACCTGAGCTGAAGGCAGACACTTAACCAACTGAGCCACCCAGGTGCCCCAAATGAAGACATTTTAAATAGCAAGGTGTTAACCTTAAAAAATAAAACCAGTTATTTTACCAGGCAAAAATGGGTTTATTTGGGAATAGCAGAGAATGGCAATCCTGGACAAGCAAACTAAGACAAAAACCAAAGGCAAGTCCACTGAACAAAGCAGAAGAGTGCTCTTTACAGAGGAGAGGGGGAAGTTGGGAGGCTGATTCAAACAAAAGTCCACTGGAGTAAACTGGGAGTTAGAAGCATAGTGGCTCCTCATTGGCTGAGGTGCGACCAGCTCTCATTGGCTGGGCTGTTGCTAGGAGAGAAGGAAAGCCTTTCTTCCCTCCTGCTGGGGTAGTAAAATTGTATCCATGAATAAGGTCTGTCTCTTCCTGTCAGATTTGCAATGGTAACAGGTGATAGGGCCCGAGAGCTCCTGTTGCCCAACCTCTGGACTCTGTTTTTAGTGAGGTTTCCCTTTATTAGTTTTCACAAAAGTAACAGTCATAACTAAACTCTAATATACTAGAAAATCTGCTCACTGAAAAGTATACAGTCAATATTCATAAAACCCAAACTACAGAAATAGGAGAAATAGACAGACATATTGAAAGGGTTCTATTCAAGGTCCCCTCCCCAGCCAAGCTTACAGATGAATCTCACAGGTGTCTGTAGTTGGCCTCAACTCTTTGTTTTTCTAGGTCATGGTGCTCCACGTCCTCAGAAAATAGACCACAACTCCCAAACATATTCTTCTCCAGCTGGACCACAACCCTGGACAAGCCCTGGACAGAGCCCTTTGTGAAACCTGTCACCTCCTGCTCTACCAGGCCAAGGGTTGACCTCCTCCCCACACACCCTCCCCCATAGGCACAGCTACAACCCTCTCACATCCTTAAGTTCCCTAACAGAAACTGGGGGTTGTCATCTCTCTTAATGTCTGGCCCCTCTCTTCCCTTGGAGAATGAATAAATTCTCTTGGGCTTGTTGCTCTATTCTTGGTGCCATTCTTTGCCGCCCACATCACTGGCCTCCCTAATACATATATTATTTGTAGGAGACTGACCTCACTCAGCCTGTTTTGGACTGTATTATTTGTTCAAATTATTTGTTGCTTCCATGCATCCATGCTTCCCTTCCTTCCTTCTTTTCCTTCTTTTTCCTATCCCTTTTGGTCTTTTTTTTTTTTTAAGATTTTATTTATTTATTTGACAGACAGAGATCACAAGTAGGCAGAAAGGCAGGCAGAGAGAGAGGAGGAAGCCAGCTCCCTGCTGAGCAGAGGGCCGGATTCGGGGCTCGATCCAGGACCCTGGGATGATGAACTGAACTGAAGGCAGAGGCTTTAACCCACTGAGCCACCCAGACATCCCTCCCTTTTGATCTTAATCATGTAACCTGCTTTGGCCAAAAGAACGTGAGTCTATGTGACATGGATCATATCTGTTTGTAAACTTTAAATGCACTGGTTTAGTTTGTCGCTCCTCTCTTGTTCCTGCCAGCACTGGGACTGGGGGTGAGGTGGGCAAGGTAGGATTATGCAAGTGCAGGATCAGATTCTGCTTTTATTTAAAACTTTTGATATTGTGTTCATCGTGGATTTTTGTATTAATATTGATTTTTGAAACTATTGCACGAGAACATTATTTATATCGATTGCTGAGGTTTTGGAGTCCTCTTGAAATTTGCAGGCAAGGCCAGAGCCTTTGCTGTGACCCTACTTCCAGTCCTAGACCATGAGGACAGCATGTACCTTCAGACAGTATCTGATGTGAATAGACCTGGACCTGGACTGAGCCCAAGTGAGTGGATACCAGGAGAACAAAAACTGATCTAAAGTCCTCATGCTCCACAAGTAAGAAATGAGATGTGTTGTTTAAGCCAATGAAATTTTGAGTTTCTGCGTTGTGTACCTTGGGCTAGTGAAACCTAATGTACAGCCTATGGAGATCTAGCAGGTAAAAATAAGTAAGATATGGAAGATTGTTGGTAACAGAGTAAAAATGGTAGATCTTCATGGATACGGCAATTTACTAAAAATAGAACACACATTTTTTCTCTGTGTATTCTCACTTACCAAAGTTAACCGTATACTGGGCCACAAAGAAAATGTTAATAAATCTCCCAAAGTAGAAATTGTATAGATAACACACTTTGGCCAGACTGTAATTGCATGATGAATGGCTAATCCGTAGAAAACCTCCTCTCCCAAAAGCCAAAAATTAAATTATCTTTTTGAAATAATTTAAAAGTAGAAATCAAAACTACAATGGCAGAATTCCTGGAAGGTAATAATAGAAAATATTAATGGAACAGTATGCTTCGAAATCTCTAGAACAGAAGTACTGCTCAGTGAACACTCAAACTTATGTACTTATTCAGAAACAAGAACAAAAGTAAATGAATCAAATAGCTAATGTAAAACTAATAGAAAAGATCAAAACGATACAAAGGAAAGCAGAAGAAAACTGATCATGATAAAAGTAAAAAAGTGAATGAATATATAGACATATGGAGAACTGATAAGTATCTCTTAAGACCTAGTTAATGGGGAGAAATATAAAATCATCAGCAAATATAATTAAGATAAAATGAGAGAATATGCAAATTCACAAACTAAGTAATGTTTTGGAAAAGTTTAAAGAATTACAGGAGGCATTGGTTAACAATGAAAATTATTTTTTAGGGGTGCCGGGAGGGCTCAGTCAGTTAAGCGTCTGCCTTCGGCTCAGGTCATGATCCCAGGGTCCTGGGATCCAGCCCCACATCAGGCTCTTTGTTCAGTGGGAAGCCTGCTTCTCCCTTTCTCACTCCCCTTACTTATGTTCCCTTTCTCTCTGCATCTCCCTCTCTCTGTCAAATAAATAAGTAAAATCTTTTTAAAAAAAAGAAAATTATTTTTTAAAATGGTGGACAAAATTATAAAAAGGAATCAAGAAGAGAAAAACATATCCACATGGATTGACTGCCCCGGGGAGAAAATATTAAATAGAAAAAGCTGATGAAGAACTGCTTCCCCAAAGCATCAACAGCAGTTTAACAGTGGAATTCCTCCAAACCTTTAAGGGAGAGAGGAAACCCAAATAAGAATAGTTTCTAATTATTTTATATAAAGCCAATACAAATTAATTAGAAAAAACCCTAAATTAAACGTGTTTTTAAACAGAGAACTGCAGATCAATCTCACTTGTAATATTAACGGCACAATTCTTTTTGTTCAATTTTTAAAGTGTTTTATTTTTTAATTTTTAGAGACGGGGAGAGAAGGAGCACAGGAGTGGAGGTTGAGGAGCAGAGGGAGAGGGAAAGAATCCTAGCCCCACACCCAGCGCAGAGCCAGATGTGGGCCCAGATCTCATGACCCTAAGATTATGACCTGGGCCAAAATCAAGAGTCGGATGCTTACCCAACCGATCTATGTAGGGGCTGTCACCCCCTCTTTTTTGGAAGATTTTATTTTTAAGTAATCGCTACACCCAGTGTGGGACTTGAACTTAACAATGCCATAATCCAGAGTCACATGGTCTACTGATTGAGCCACCCAGGCACCCTCGATGGCAAAATTTTAATAAAAAATTAAGATGCAGAATTGAGTATCATATTAAAAGAATGAGAGATCATGACCCCGTAGCATTAATAGTAAGAATTCAAAGAGAATGCATTAGGAAATGTTTTAATACAATTCACTATTTGTGGAGAACCAAAGGAAGAATCACATGGTCTTATCTACAGATATTAAACAGACATTTTCAATAACTTTTCAAAATTAAAATTCTTAAAATAAGGGGAAAGTTCTCAATTTCCCCTAAACTTATTTATAAATTTAACATGATTCCACTAAAAATATAACCAGTAGTATTTTTAGAATTAAGAAGCTGATTTTAAAGTTCCTCTGGGATAATACACATTCAAGATTAATTTTTTAAAAATTGAAAATGAAGAATAAGCAAGATGGAATTTAGATATTAAAGCATATTTTACAGTTAAAGTAAAAACAGTGTAATACTGATACATGAATAGATAGATGGAACAGAAATGAAAGCCTGAAAATAGATCCAAGTATATAAAGAATTTTGTACATGAAGTAGCTGGTATTTTAGGTGGTTAGATATTTTAAGCATTTAGGTGAGAAAATGATGGATTATTCAATAAATGTTTTAGGACAACTGAGTGGCCATCTTAAAAAAAATTGGATCTCTGCCAAACTCCTTACATTAAAAAAAATTACAAGTGGACCAAAGTTGTAAACAAAAACACTCATAAAATATTCAGGAAACATATAAGAGACTTTAAAAATCAAATCTGAGAGAAAGGAAGACTTTCTAAAGCATGGCTGAAGACTCAGATACCATAAAAGGAAAGCCTGACAATGTAAATATCAGAAATTCTGTATAACAAAAGAATTTTATTAAAATTAAAAGGCAACGGACAAAGGTTATGGAAATGATAAATGCAATGCATGTCACAAATGGTGTGTTGTTAAATATCTAAAAGGTCCTACATGGTATTTTTAAAAGATTTTTTAAAAGATAAAATACCCCAACAAAAAATGGGTAAAATTCCCTAGAAAAGGTAATCCAAATGTTCCTATACATATGTGTAACTTCACTCAAGATCAGAAAAACATTAATTAAGATACAGTGAAATATGACTTTCACTATTTTGTTCTTGGCATATAATGTTTGCTGATGATTAGATCAACAGTGAAATAATTTAAGAACTGAATGCAGTGAGAATTAGGTATTACAAAACTATAGGTGTTCAGTCAACAGACTATTTTATGTTTTATATTTGGCCTTCCATCTATAATATGAGCAGGGTGGATGCAGGGTAATTTGTAAACATTGGTTTTAGGGTGAAAACTAAGTCTTGTATGTTGCCAATGCAGGATTTTGTGTGCATGTGATTTTAGCAATATTTTTCTTCTTATGCTCGCATTTAGCCTTCAATATATGAATTTTTAGAGTCCAAATTTCATTATGTATTCTCTCTTTTTAAGACTTGGGATGATTTCGGGGCGCCTGGGTGGCTCAGTGGGTTAAAGCCTCTGCCTTCGGCTCGGGTCATGATCCCAGGGTCCTGGGATCAAGCCGCGAGTCAGGCTCTCTGCTCAGCGGGGAGCCTGCTTCCCCCTCTCTTTCTCTGCCTGCCTCTCTGCCTACTTGTGATCTCTGTCTGTCAAATAAATAAATAAAATCTTAAAAAAAAAAAGACTTGGGAAGATAAATAAGGTGGTTTGAATACACAGGTAGAGATAAGGCACAAAAATGAGATGGAAAATGGAGCTGGAGGCACTGGCAGTTATCTATCTGTCCTCCCATCTCAAACATGGCCTTGACTCTTGATGACTATGGATGGATGTCCCACTGCCAATGTGGAGAAACTTTTCCTTTTCTGGGCAGCTCCATAAAGGTAGCTTGGCATCCTAAGTGTGCCATATTGGGGAGATAAAATAGGGCATACCTTTGTATTTCCCCATCACAGAAATTTCAACTTTTTAAATTCCCAAGGTGGGCAAAGTGGAATGATTCTAATTGTGGTAGCTAGGCTATATTTAGGGTGTGAATTTCCACAGTGTCATTTTGCAACATTGTTTTTAGAATTACAGCTTTCAGAGAAGGAAACACTGTTTACCTTGTTTCTCTGATTTACTGTGATAGAAATGTCTCTTGACTTAATAGGTGTTCTGAGAAACACTGCAACATGTAAATTTCGGTGCCGTAGCATATCTATATACGACTCTTTCTTCTTCTTACTTCTGTCATTCTTTCAACTGAATTTTATTTTCTTCAGAAAACAACTAACAATGATCTCACTCTGTGTGTGTGTGTCTGTGTGTGTGCAAAGAAGATTTGGACAGCTTTATGTATGGATTTTGAAAACAAAATAGTTTAAAAGTGTGAAATTTTAACTCATTCTTGTGAAAATTAAATCTTTAGTATTTTACACAAGGCCTGACATAAGGAAGGAGGTTGCGTTCATTATTACTATTTCTCAAAGGACATCAAATATTTGGAGAGAGAGATAATATTAGTATTCCTATTTTAAAGCTAGTAAGTGTTGCAGGCAGTATTCAAACCATATTTTTCAGATAATCAATCTACTGAACCTATTCCACCACTCAGGGTTTAGAACCCCTAAGATGTGCAAGAAGATGAAATTAGATTGTCTACACAATGTGACCTTATGCTGTAGTACTGTAGACCAAAAGAGGAAGATAATAAAGTGAAGGAAAAAATTCTCAATTGTCAATGTTTTTCTCAAAGGATCATATCATTTTACATTCTGGTTGATTTTGAAAGCTTTCTTCCGGGCCCTCTCTGAACGATTAATAAGAGGCCTAAGACTTAGGGGTGTCCCTTCACTCGCAAGCAAAAAATAAACCAGGATCTGTTTGTAGATTGGGCACAAGGGCACAAGATTGAAAGACACCTCAAGGATTCATTTGAGGCATTCCCTGACTTCTGCAGTGTGACTAAGCCATTCCTTGATTGCTACATTAATTCAGTATCAAAAATCTGCAAGGAAAGAAGTTACGCATGTGACTTCTTTTTGCATTAACTCAGTTTGGAGTTTCATTACTCTGGCTATTGGGAAAATGTTCAGTTCTCTTAAGACTATAGGGTTCTACATGGTGGGTATGATTAGCTTATCAAAGCAAAGACAAATTAAATGCAATACATTAGCCTAGAGAATAGGGACCTTATTCATCTTCAAATCCTATAGATGAGGCCTCACATAGAACATTATGGATAGTAGGAGCCGAATAAATACTTACTAAAGTGAACTGAAAAGGAGGGAGAAAATTGTCAGGTTATCGAAGTGCAGATCAACTTGAGGCTTCATTGCTGTGTTTTACTTTCTCATTTCCTGACATTGTTTAGATTTAGTTTAAAAAAATATGCAAAACAAGCAAAATGCCAACTCTTCTATGAAGTTCATTCAATTTTTCATTCAGCTAATATTTATTGAATATCACATGCTAGGCACTGCCCCAACTCCTGAATGTTTTAAATATATGCTACCATGTTTAAATAGTGTGTAATCAGAAGAACCCCAATTGATTCTATGTAAACTGACTAAAAGTTCTTGATGTGAGAGTTTAATGCAGCTGTTCCTATAAACCCTTCATCATGGGATGTGCTCATGTTCTCTAATACCACTAACCAAATAATACCAAGTCTCTTAATGTTGCCATAAGGTAACCTGCACTTCCCCATTCAGAACCTTAAATTATGGAGTTAATTACTGAGGTGAGAAAGATAGTGTCATTTGCAAGAAAGAATTCATAGACGAGGAATTCAGAAACTGGACTTTCGAGCGGTGTCACCTCTGTTCAATCACTTAATTCTGCAGGATTAGTTTTCTACCTGTAAAATAAAATGCATTAGAAAATTATGAAAGCCTCTTTTAAGTCTGGTAGTGTATAATCTTAAATTAATTAAGATGTAATACTTCTAAATGATAGGAAGAAGATAAACTGTACATTGTGAGTTTTGGCTCAATTCCTATTAATAACGCAAAAATTTCCCTTTCCTGTGTTGTAATATCAAACAGATAATACATATATATACACAACAGACAATTACATACCTATAAAATTATTTTTAAAGTGGTCACCAAGACCACTGTCTTATAGGTGTTTCAATCCCTCTGTGCTTTGGCCAAATATACTTGGTGATTTAGCTAACACATGAACTTCTTTATTTCTCTTTGTCGATTTTCTTTTCCAGAAAGCAGAGCAGTTGAAAAAGGCTGGAGAGGAGGAGGGGGCTGCCTAGTGTATATTTATGTTATCGTCAAAATTTAGCTTTTATTTTTCAAATTAAAAGGTTTCATCCTTCAAGGAGGAGTTAATAAATGAATTTGCTGTAGTTGTAAATCAGACAGCTCCTCGGGGTGAGGTTGGACACAGAGAAAGGCAGCAAGCCATGGGAAGAGAGTATGGTTTCAGTCGTAGGGGGAAAAAAACAACGGAGGCTCTGACAATTTAGATAAAAAGAATATTGCAACGAAAAGAGAGCGAGACTAGAGGACGGCATTCAGGAGTAGGACACCTCCGGATCCCTGGGTCCAGAGGTGACTTCAAATGCTAGCGCCACGGGAGGCCCAAATTCTTGAAGCGGGAAGGACTGGATGAATGATACAGCGGGTCTATTTCTGTTTTAGAGGCTTAGAAATATATTCTGCAGGTTGTGACCTAGCCAGATCAGCTGGCTTACTTGAAAAACAAAAACCAAAAAACAAAAAACACCGCAAATTTTAATACATCTAAAACGTTGAGATATTTACACCCTTAAAAGAAAAAAAAAAAAAAACCCAACTTGCACGCAAACATCTTTATTAAAAGCATTTTGAGGCCAAAGAGCTGTAATGCCACAGAACCCATCACACGCGCTTGAGCACCCCGGCTCCCCACAAGGTGGGTCAGGGCTGCCCCTCACGCTCCGGGTTCAGCATCTCCGCCCCCAGCTCCGCCCCGGGGCAAGACTCTAGCTCACACCAGGCGCGCGCCCGGGGTCTGGGGGCGGGGAGGGAGTGGAGGTGGGTCCCTCGGAGCACCCAATCAGCGGCGGGGCCGGGCGGTGGCGCTAGTGACGTAGGCCGCGCTTCCCTCCGCCCCACTGCGGGCCGACGCTCGGCGCCGTCAGCCACCCGAGCTCGCGCGCGCGGGGAGGGGGAGGAGGAGGGCTTTGGGGGCCGGCCGGCAGTCGGAGGGCGGCGGGTCGAGGGGAGGGGGGAGAGTGAGCATGCGCAGCGGTTCCGGGGACGGCGGGGGAGGTGGGGACCTGTGCGCGCGCGCACGAGCGGCCCGCCGGCGGCCGCGGGTGGAGGGGGCGGTTCCTCGAGTGTCCGCGGCCGGAGGGTGGGCAGGCTGGCGGCAGGTGCCGCTGCGGCCGCCGCCGCAGCCTCCTCCGGGTCCCGGGTCTCCTCGTCCTCCGGCGGTGATGAGCTGGGCCCCGTCGGGGGCTGCACCTGCCGTCTGCCCATCACCCCGGGCCTCCCTGCGTGACCTCGGCCTCCTCGCGTGCCCGGCCCCCGCGGCGCTGGGCTGCCCCTGAGAGGGAGCGGCAGCGGCCTCTTCCGCCCCGAGTCCTCGCTCGGGGGCCGCGCGGGGAGAGCGCCCGGCCCCCTCCCCTCCCCCGTCCGCCGTCCTCAATGTCTCCCCGGCGGGGAGGGGGCTGCCTGGGAGACGCGCTGAGCTGCCCCCCCCCGGAGGCCCGTCGGCGGCAGCAGCAGCGCCCGGCCCGGCGCCCCGCAGCCTTCCCCGGCGGCGGCGGCGTCCTGGAGGAGCCCTGCACCCGCCGCCGCCCCCGGAGCCTCGCAGCCGCCGCCGCCACCCGGCGCCCGAGGAGAGGGCGGCGGGCGCCCCCCGGGGAAGATGAAGGCGGAGGGGGGCGACCACTCCATGATCAACCTGTCGGTGCAGCAGGTCCTGAGCCTCTGGGCCCACGGGACGGTGCTGAGGAACCTCACGGGTAATTGATGCGCCCGGGGTGGGGACGGGATGCGGTGCCGCCCCCTGCCTCCCTTCTCCCTCCCGAGGAGGGGCCGCGCTCCTGCCGCCCCACCCCCGTGCGCGCCGGAGGGCTGGCAGGCGGTCCCAGGTCCTGGCCAGGAAGGTGTTAACTGGGGGCACTCCACGCGGGTCCCCGGGGCCAGACGCTCGACCCACTCCCAGGGCGCTCCGAGGGGCCTGATCGCGGGCGGAGAATCCACGACCCCCTCCTCCTGCCCGGCGCGGGGAGGGCCGCCGACGGTGCTGCCTTGTGTAGTACGCGCGGAACAGCGTTAGTGCTGAGACTCGGGCACAGTTAGCGTTGGTTTCCCCCACACCCCCGGCCCCGCAAGCGCGCATACACACCCCGCTTCTTGCTGCTAAAATCCTCTTCTTTCTGGAAAATCTCAAACCGGATGCAGGACTTAAATTCTCTGTTTACCATGATCAGTTTGCTTCACCTGTTAAATTGTTGCCCTAGATGACTGATGAAGTAGGTTATAGGGGGTCAGGGGCTTGGGCCAAGATCTAGTGCATTTTAAGCATTTCAGCTTAACCATTTTCTCCCTCTTGTCTCTCTCTGGCCTCAAGCTGCCGCTTCTGTGACATTTGATTTTTTTTTTTTTTTTTTTTTTTTTTTGCATTTCCCTTCATTCGTCAAGGCTGTCAAGAGGGAATTGGACTTAACTACATTATAATAATTAACCTCAATTTTGGTTGTAAAAGTGAGCAGTAATACTCATTTTTATCGAATTTGTAGGTTTGGTTTGTGAAGAAACTTCTGCGTTAACGTGGAAATTCTTACACTCTGATTTCTGAATTTAAAAAATACTCTTTAAGATTAGTGGTTAGAGGAAAGAGATTCACTTGCAATGTGGTGTCTCCTCAGTCTCTGCTTCCCAGGGAAAAAACTTAAAAACATACTCAGGATTTAATTCTTGCAAATGTATAAAGCTAAATTTGGTAGGAACATTTAAAATACAATATGTCAAACTTGTTAAGTGTGAGGAGTATTTTACAAATATAACCTGTCCTGACATTATATACACATGTGTATTATATACATGATAAATATAGAGTATCACTTATAATATAGTAACATATGTATATATTTATTATAAAATCTGGCATGATATGGAATTCAGATATCTGTAGAGAACAATTTTATAGAATTTTATACCATAGAATGAATTTAAAGACACTGGTTTTCTTGAATGCGGCAACTATAAAATTAACATAGATTCTCAATTGATTCATGGTGTCTTCCCTTTTAATCTGTGGTTATTTAACTTGATACAAACTGACCTTACATGATGGTTGAGGGTCAGGAACATATTTTTATTTCTAAAAAAAATACACTGACAGGAAGACCATTTCATGATTCAGTTGAACTTGGAGATAGCCTACGTTATCTTACTTCTGGCTTTGCTTCTATTTATCTACTGTTCATATTTCAAATGTTGTATCAATAGTGTTTGTAGGATTGAAGTGAAAAGTAAGAACTTAAATATATGTTTGTATTTGGTAAGGACTGGCTTAGCTCATCATTTATTTAGAGATAATTAGTTTGGGGAGCTATAGAGTAGTGTAAATGTAACTTACCACTTGGTTAGATTTAACAGTATTTCTAAAATACTGACTTTAGGATTCCAATCATTATAGTGGCTTCCAGTTCTATGAGTCAACCAGTAGGTTGATAATAGTTTCAACCCAGGGTTAGCTCTCATTATCGCTTAATATAATCTTAATAATCGTCAGTTGCTCATCAGACTTCGCCATTTCGTAAAGTCCAAAACTAGTTCCTTGGGTGGGACTGAGGAACATGGGGACCGCTTCTAGGAAATATCGAGCCTGACTATGCAAAATGCTGTTTGTCTCGGTAGAAACAGAGGAATATGTAGGTCAGAAATACGCTTCACCAGCAGGTGAGTGGACCACATGTTAGGAATCCATTTCTAAAAAAATGTGGATTCTGGAAGTGGTAACATTTGACATGATGTGATTCACTGTGGCCCTCTCCTGCTGGTGACCTTAGTAATCCCATACGTAGCTTGGTCAGTAGTCAAGAGATGCTCGCCATAGTGCCATTTAGGATTTGGTGTATTCAAAACAAACACACACGTCCTAAGACAAGACTCAACTGCCACTTACTTTGTGAGTGCCTGCTATGTAGCAGACACTTTCCATATATTATTTCTGATCTTAAGAATAACTTTCCAAAGTAGAATTGCAGAGAAGAGAGGCGAAGTTGCCCCAAATCATATCACCAGTGAGTGGCCGAGCAGGACTTGCAACCCCTGTCTTTGCCTGCAAATGTACTCTTTCCCCTTTGCCACCTGCTTCCGCTCCTCCTCTTTCTTTCGGCAGAATGAGTTACTTACCTCACCCTGCTGCTTCCGCTCCATGTACGTGCTTTTATTATTATATTGTCCCAATTATAATTTTTATTTGTCTCTTCCAGACTGAGCGTTTGGGGGGGGTCATTGTCGTAATCATGAAATTCTAGAGTTTTAGCATTATTCTACCTGCACATATAAATACTCAATATGTGTTTATCGAATTGCATTTCTAAAATAATACTTAACAATTGTATTAATTAAACATTCTACTTGCATTAGTTGGTGTGAATATACTGTTAACTAGGGGATGAGTTGTGTAAGCAAATTTTATGGCTAGATGTTGAACCTTTAAACTACTTAATCCTAAAACTACTTAAAATGCTTATTAAATATACTTTTCTGTGCTTGTTATCATGCCGTCATGTATTTGATCTTTTCGATAATCTTGAAAGAGATTATTGTTTATCTTTATGGGTTCAGACATGGAAGCTGAGAGTAACTTGCTCAGCTCTGATAGCTAATAAATGAAAATTTATTCCCTTTTTTTCAGACAATGTTAACACATTAACTCAGAAGACATGTTTGTCATCATGATAAACTTAGAAATGAAACAGGTAGAAAGGAGCATAGTGTAGAACCAAATTAATTTGGATTTAAGAAATGATTGTGGGAAGGATTGCAGAAATCTGGTTAATAGGAACTCTGGTTAATTAAGCAAAAGGAGAGTGTGTTCTCATCTCTATTTTTTCTTTACACTAACATAAATAACAGGTGTTATTTATTCTTCTCTTTGTATTTTATCCTAAACAAAGGTGAAGTAGGGAAGTTTTTATATTGACTTTTTTTTTTCCCTTAGACCCTTATCTTTAAGAAACAGTCTTGTGTATTTTCAAAAAAAAAATGAAAATAAGAGCTAGAAATTAGAACAGGCTTTAGAACTTGAACTTACATAATTTGACTGCTTCATTTTAGAAATACTGATGTATCACATCATTAAAGTAACATGGCTGGAATCAGTTACTCAGGGACAGAGGCAGGCCTAGAAATGATGTTCACTGATGCTTTTCTGTGCCTTTCATTTTGTTCCAGATTTTTTTTTTTTAAAGATTTTATTTATTTAATTGACAGAGATCACAAGTAGGCAGAGAGGCAGGCAGAGAGAGGGGAGGAAGCAGGCTCCCTGCTGAGCAGAGAGCCCGACGTGGGGCTCGATCCCAGGACCCTGAGATCACGACCTGAGCCGAAGGCAGAGGCTTTAACCCACTGAGCCACCCAGGTGCCCCTTGTTCCAGATTTTTAACTCAGGCATGTCTGGTGATAAATCTTAAGATACTTAAGAATAGCCTAGCATTATTTGCCCTGATAAGCCTAATAACATGTGAATGGAACTACTTTTTGTCCAGCAAACAAAAGATACTAGAAAATGTAAGATATTATTGAATAATATTTCTTTCCCAAAATTTTAAGTTGCCATTGCCTGTGTAAAAGTTAGTGATCCATATTTATGATATATTTAGCTTTAGAAATCCTACGAAATTTGCTCTGCTATTTATTTTTTCTCCTTCCTGAAGACACTAGTACAGGGATTCCATAAAGAACAGATTAGTACTTGGAAATTCCATCTCTTCTGTTAATCACTGTTGCTAAAGTTCTCTTCTCTATCCATCACTTCCCAAAGTGTGTAATTCACAGGATTCCAAAATTATTAACAGTGTGTAGGTTATATGCTTCTTCAGCTTACTAAAGTAGAGATAAATGCCTTCTTTATGAAATAGTTTTTCTTTCTTTCCATATGTTCTAAGTCCCCTTTCCCCAATCTAAAATTATAGTCAGTATGCATGTACTCTTTCAGTTTTATGGGTAATTTGACTTAAAAAAATAACCTACAGTGTAATACATTCCTTTGCTTTACTTTTATTTTCTTCAACTACTTTGGCTCCCAATTTTGTGTTCTGACCCAAATTTAGTTGCTAAGAATTTAGAGAAGAATTTTTTACTCAGAAAAACGCAGGATCCCTAAACCCGTGTGTAAACACAGAGTGAGGCTGGTACTGGGAAAAGATAATTGGTCCCTGGGAAAAAAGGCACAGGCTGGCCTCAGGCTCATCTCCTTTTGCAGTGTCTGTTGCAAATGTGGGTCAGGTGCCCCTCTTCTGTTGGTACAGATGTGGAGAAGCTGGGAATTCAGGCTTGAATGAAGGTCAGATAAAATATATATGTGCTTATTTTTCCTGTTATACATACACACTATTCTAGTTCCCTTTTAGACTTCATAGTGGCTGAGCTACTTTAGTGTTAATATTGACTGTCAGCAAAAAAAGAAAGAAAGGTGAGGGGGTGAAAAATTTTTATCCATTTTGTGTAGTTGGAATTGTCCATACTCACATGGGAATAGCCAGCATCTTCCTTCAATGTGCTCCCAAGAAAGTGTGCAGCTTTCTGGGGGTACCCTGCTCCCTAGCTTCCAGTGAATTAAGTTCTTTCTAAATGCTCTACTACAGGAAGTTTTTCTGCAATACAAGTGAAAAAATTCCTTACTCTTATGTGGTACAGAGCCCATTAACGAGCGCTGCTATGATTTGTACTTTATAGGCTTTCACTTTTTGGAAGTTTTACCTGTATGTCTTACTGAGAATGAAGCTACTGTAGTTTTTCAAAAACCAGAATTGTCAACCACGGGTTCTTACTTTCTTAGTCTCTGTCTCATTATCTTTGAATCATGCGTCCGTGTGATTCATCCATACCCTCTGGCAATAGCAAGTCCGAGGTCTAGATGACATTTCTTAAAGCAATTTCGGGGTACGTCTTCGGACTGTGTGAGCTGTAATTTTGACGCTTTAATAGACTCTTAATATAAACTTACCTTTGCTTTGTTTGGTGATTGAAAGGAAGGACCGGAAAAGTAAGATAATTCAGGAAGAGGAGTCAAAATAACTAGAGATATTTGTCTTGTAGAGAGAAAGCCTGAACTGCAGAGGAAGGGTGAGTCCAGGGTGGGGCGCAGGCAGTGAAACCAGGAAAGGAAATTGGGATTAAGAATAGTTAAGTGTAAACTGAAAAGCTCCTGGAGAAAACAGAGGCAATAATCTTTTTGACATTAGCCATGGCAGCATTTTTCTAGATCTGTCTCCTTGGGCAAGGGAAACAAAAGCGAAATTAAACCGTTGGGACTATAGCAAAGTAAAGCTTCTGCACAGCGAAGGAGACCCATCAACAAAACAAAAAGGCAATATACTAAGTGGGAGAAGTTATTTGCAACTGATATATCTGTTAAGGGATTAATATCCAAGCTATTCAAAGGAATATAAATAATACCAAAAAAATGAATGATCTAATTAAAAAATGGGCAGAGCACCTAAATAGTCATTTTTCCAAGGAACACCTTTGGATGGCCAACAGACACCTGGAAAGATACTCAACGTCACTCATCATAAGGGAAGTGTAAATCAAAACTATAATGACGTATCACCTATATCTGTCAGACCAGCTAGAGTCAAAGTGACAAGAAATAACAAGTGTTGGTGAGGATGGGAATAAAAAGGAATCCTCACGCACAGTTGGTGGGGATGCAGACTGGTGCAGCCGCTATGGAAAACAGTGTGAAGGTTCCTCAAAAAATTAAAAATAGAACTGTCATGTGATCTAGTGATTCTACTACTGGGTATTTACCCAAAGAGAATAAAAACACTAATCCCAAGACATACATGCAGCCCTATTGTTATTTCAACATTATTTACAATATCCAAGGTATGGAAGCTACCCAAGTATCCACTGGTAGATCGATGGATAGAGAAGATGTGGTAGATATGTACAGTGTAATATTAGCTATTAAAAAAGAAAGATTTGTGACACAATGGATGGACCTGGAGGATATTACAATGAGTGAAATAAGCCAGACAGATAAGTCAGAGAAAGACAGATGCCATGTGATGGTACTTACATGTGGAATCTAAAACCAAAACAAACCAACAATTAAAAAGCAGAAACAAACCCATAAGTACAAAGAACCACCTGATGGTTGCCAGAGGGGAGGGAGATGGAGGGGGTCAAAATAGATAAAGGGGATTGAGAAATACAGACCTCTGGTTATTGAATGAATAGGTCACCCAGATAAAAGATACAGGATAGGGATTATAGCCAATGGTGTTGTAATAGCGTTGTATGGAGACAGTGCTGCCATAGTGAGTGGAGTGCATAGTGCAGCGTGTAGACTTGTCCAATCACTGTGTTGTGTACCTGAAAGTAACACTGTGTGTCAGCTCTTCCTCAACTAAAACAAAAATCAGCTGTAGGAAGAGAGCCCCGAGACTATATAGCTTGTTGACTTTACTGCAGTATCAGATGAAAAATTCTAATAAATACCAAAGCTCTAAAATAGTGATGTTCATTGAATATTTACTACATACTGGACACAATGCAAAGCGTTTGGTGTGCTTCTTTTTTCCTATAATGGAAGTGACCGTGTAACCTACTGCTTTATTAAATGTATGTGGTTATATCAGGTATGATAGACTAATTGTGCTTTTCGTGACAAAGTATTTTAGCAGTAAAAGTGCAATATAAAAAAAAGTGATATAAAAAAAAGTAAAAGTAGTATAAACAGTGGCAGTGGAATCATTTGAAAAAAGGTCTCATTAGATTATCGAATTCCAGTAACCTTAGCTGAGGAGATTTTTCACCAAACCTTGTACAAGTAGGAAGAACCAGACTTTTACCTGGGGCCAGTTGCCTGTTCTTACAAATCTTGGGATATAATCTCGAAGGACTTTTTGTGAGAGTGAAGTGGTATAATAGGAGATTTTGGAAAGCAGGAGGAACCTGTATACTATTCTCAGATATCAATGTCTAGCTGCGATGTTTCTGTCAGTGTTGTGGACTGGATTTTCATGATGAAATTGCTCCCCTCTCCCATTCCCTGCCACGAATTACTTTAATCCAGCATAGTTTCCGAACTTTGCTGCTTATCAGCATCACCTGGGTTGGGTTAAAGGTACAGATCCAGGGTTCCAGTCCCTATTTATGGAGGACTTTTGAGAATGGGGTCTATGAAGCTACATTTTTAGCTAGTTCTGGGTGATTTTGTTATTGAGATCTCGAGGTTTGGGAACACCAAATTTTTAAAAATAAAGTTTTTGGTGATCAATCTGTAGCTATGTTGTGATATATAAAGCAAATTAATACGGAGAATTTTGTATAACTAAAGACTTACTAAATTTTCAATATAAACAACTCATTTCCAGGAGGATGCTCAAACCCAGTTTTTAAAAAGTGACTATCTTTTAATCTTAATTATTAATATTATTATTTATTTTTTTAAAAGATTTTTATTTATTTGACAGAGATCACAAGTAGGCAGAGAGATAGGCAGAGAGAGAACGGGGAAGCAGGCTCTTTGCTCAGCAGAGAGCCCAATGCGGGGCTCGATCCCAGGACCCCGGGATCATGACCTGAGCTGAAGGCAGAAGCCTTAACCCACTGAGCCACCCAGGCGCCCCTTAATATTATTTTTAATACTTTAGTCTATTTAATATTTTAGTAATGTTTCTTTATATGAACCATTAGCTGTGGAGAATAATTCCTATTAAATGACCATATTTTGAAAATTCAAGATGGCTTAGCTATATTAGATCTGAAGTATATGGGAGAATTTAACATTAGCAATATTTATGTAAACACTTAGATAATGTGCAGTTATTGGAATTCTTCCTTCCGGAATAATCTGGGTTCTGTCAGATTTTTGTATGCAAATAAAGAGTCTAAAGAAGCAGTAGGATCCTTACATTTATGGATCAAGAAACTGAGTCTTATGCTTGACTGCGACTAACTGGTTTTTGCACGTTGGACAAGCCGCATGTTTCCCAGGCTCAGGTTCCTTGTGTGTAATACAATCTGATACCAGCCATTCTCATGCTGATGTTATGGGAAAGCTGAGTTAGAAATTAGAAAGTAGGGAGAGGAAAGTTTAGTTAGGGGCACCTGGGTGGCTCAGTCCTTCAGTGTTTGCCTTCAGCTCAGGGCATGATCCCAGGGTCCTGGGATGGAGCCCAAATTGCACTCCTTGCTCGGCAGCGGGCCTGCTTCTCCCTCTCCCACTCACCCTGCTTGTGTTCCTTCTCTCTCTGTCAAATAAATAAAATAAAATCTTAAAAAAGAAAAGAAAAAAGTTTAGTTAACTATGAGTTAAGGAAAATGCTTACCATTTGCGTATAAACTTGTTTCTTTAATCTTTAAAATTAAGAAATTTTTCATTTTTAAGTGGTGCTTCCTCAGATTTTTAATAGGCTGATTTGTAAGGTGAAGCTTAGGACCTAGAAAAATCCATACTCTGTGAACACCATTTAACAGCTCTTAGGATGGGGCCTTCTTAAAATTTGGTTTAGGAAACTCTGGATTCAGTATCTGAAATTATGTCTTTGTTTAATTTCGTTTTGTTGATCCGTGTGTGGTGTAACTGCTTCCTCCGGATTATTGTCAGTGATATCCAAGGTGTGACGCTCTGGCCAGGCATGCACATTACTTGCTAAATTTTCTTGGTTGTGCTTTTATTTTCTGATCTGTCATTCATCTGGTCCTGTATTTAGATTTAACTTTAGGAGTTTATTACATCGAGAATTTCATTATACGTTATGCTCATTGATGTAAAAAGTTCAATTTTCAGGGTTCAGTGTTAATATCCCTTGGAAATACTGTGTCATGAGATTGTGAAACATTTTATCAATTGCTGACAAGATTTTTTAGATCAGTGACTGATTCAAACAAACATGTTGTTACTGACTTTTTTTTAGTATGACATGTATAATTTAAGATACTTGAGGGCATACAAGTAAGAACAATTGAAATCATTGTATAATGCTATAATTTCATAATAGATTCAGATTTTGACATTTAATTCTTATGCTTTTGTAACTGAGTAGCTAATCCATTACAAGGAAGAACAAGTTGAGTGACATCTTTCAGGAAGACAGTACTATGGATTGAATATAGAGCAGTTTTTGAACTATTTTAAGTAGCCTTAACCTGATTGCTTTAAAGCAGTGATATTTTGATTGCTTTAAATTAAAAAACTTGCTTTTTAAAGAAATTTCTTTTACTATTCAATGAGTACTGTAATTTACACTTTGAAATTATATAATTAGCTGGCAAAAGTGTAATTTAGTGAAAGTGGGTAATAAGTGTTGCCATAAGCTTTGAGAAAGCCAGTGAATTAAGGCAAACCTTGAAAGTATCACCCTTGAATTTAAAAACTAGTGTTTTTTCCTCTCTTTAAGAAGCAGAAGCAGATAGCTATTAAATATTTACTGTAGCTTCAACTTCCATGTTAATTGGGGTTTCAAATGGACGAATACAGTGACTTATTTTTAAGTCCAGTTACTATGTTAAGAATGATTAAAAATAAGGAAAAATGTCCTTTATGTTTACCTTTCTTTTTTGTTCATTTCTTTGTGTAGAGTTAAGCTTCCATCTACTATCATATTCCTTCTGTCTGAAGAGCTTCCTTTAATATGTCTTTTAGGTCCACTGGCGATTAATTCTCCCAGCTTTTCTTCTTTTTGAAAAAAGTCTTCATTTCACCTTCAGTTTTGAAAGCTATTTCTCCAGAATATAGATTCCTGCCTTTCCAGGGTTTTTGTTTTGGTTGGGTTTGTTTTCCCCTTTCAGTCTTTAAAAAAATGTCACTCTAGTGTATTCTGGTTTGATACTTTCTGATGAGAAGTTTGCTATACTTTTTATCTTTGTTCTCCTATATGTAAACTGTTCCTACTACTACTTTCAATAATTTCCCGTTATCTTTGATTTTTCATCATTTCACTATGATGTATCTAGGTAGTGTGTAGCTTATTTTTATTTTATTGTGGTTTGGTTATTTTGGCAAGTCTTTATCTTGCTTGAGATTCTCTGGGAGTCTTAGATTTGTGGTGTGATTTCTTTCATTATTTTTAGAAATTTTCAACTATCTTCAAATATTTTTCTTCTCCATTCTCTTTTTCTTCTTCTTCTATGACTCCAATTACATGTGTGCTAAACCACTTGAAATTGTTGCATAGCTCTTAGATGGATGATTCCTCTTTTCCCTTAATCTCCTTCTTTCCCTTATTCTCCTCCTTTTGTTCCGTTCTTTTTTTCGCTCATATTTTAGTTTGAATAATTTCTTTTGGCCCATCTTTAAGTTGACTGATTCTTTGCTTAACTGTGTCAGGTCTATTGGGGAGACCATTAACAGAATTTTTTATCTCAGATATTATGGTTTTTGTTGTTGACTTTTAAAAAAATTTCAAGCATTTCCGTTTGACTTTTACTTGGAATTTCTATTTTTCTGCTAAAATTCCCCATCTGTTCATGTGAATTTTCTACCTTTCCCATGAAAGCCTTTAATATGTAAATTATAGTAACTGTAAAGTCCCTTTCTGCTTGTTGTAAAGTCTAGGTCATTCCTCAATTTGGTTCTATCAATTGCTTTATTTCTTGACAGTGGATTGTTTTCTTTACTCTCATGCCATCTCCAATGTGTTTATTATTTGGTTAAATTAAATTTACTTAAAAAATTCATATGTGACAGTGAATTCTCTTGGGACCTTCCTTGACATTGTCCTTCTTGTTCAAGCTTCTCTTCCGCATGACATCAGCTACCCACTGTGCTCTGAAGAACCTGAATTATTAGAATATATGCCATTGAAGTATCATTAACTAAAACACTCAACGTGTCAGCTCTTGCTAATATATGAAAATACTGTATTAAATTAATTAAAGTACCACAGTAAATATTTTCAGCTATGCAGGCCATATGATCTCTGTCATAACTACTCAGTTTTACTTTTATAGCATGAAAGTAGCCATAAAGAGTCTGGATGAGTCTGACTATGTTTCAGTAAAGTTTAATGGACACTGAAATTCAAACTCTGTGTAATTTTGAGGTGTGAAATACAGTTCTTTTGATTTTTCAACCACTTGAAAATGTAGGAACCATTCTTAGCTCACGGACTTTACAGAAACAGGTGGTGGGCCAGCTACAGCTCATGGACCCTACTTTGCTGACCTCTGATCTAGGGGACTTTTTCAAATTATAAGTGCATCATCTTCCTGAGAGTCTAATAAGTCACCTAGGTGAGATACATCCCCAAACTGAGAAGTCACTGATATTGGAAACTAAGGGGAGTGATTTCCATACTTTCAGATTTGCTGGAATGAGAACAAAGCTTGAGATAATCTAATGTGAACACAGACTATCTAAACATACAATGTGGACCATTTCTATAAAGAAAGTAGAAATCATGAACAGCTTCAACATATGGTCTTACTGGCATGGTATTTTCTGCTGGAGACTTCGAGTATTTGAGCACACAGTAAGAGTTTGGTATCTGTTAATGATTTTAGTAGAAAGGTGAGATAGTCTCTAGAGGATTAATACATTTAGCATTGTTTGTCTAATGAGATGGGTTTGTTGTTTTTATGACTTTGGGATTTTTTCATAAGTATCTCTTCTGTAACTTTAGCATGGAGTAGTAATTCTGATTTCTATTGCATGTTGTGATTATTTGGTAGAGTTGACGACAGTGTTGTTCTTTAGGTCCTACCTCCAGAGATTACTTTAATTTAGGGTAATTCTTGTGAGCAGCCCGGGTTGAGGAACTTTGGCCTAGTAGAGCAACTTCATTGATGAATTTTAGAATGAAAAACTACTTTTTTAAAGACAGTATGTTTGCAGCAAAATTAAAAAAATATACACATTTCAGGTAGGTGCTGAAAAATATAAAGGATATATAAAATAATATCACCCATCTCTTATCTTAAAAAGATAGCCATTGCCAAGTTTTCTGTTTGTGCTTTTTTTCTGTACATAAACATTTTTTTAGCAAATAGGATTGTACAGTATGTACCATTCTTTGACTTGTTTTTACTCAGTTAATACATTTTAGACATCTAGAGAAAACCATTTCTCATAAATAATTTTGTCCAAGGATTAAAAACAAAAGCACAGAAGATAATTTTTGAGCAACTTGGCAACAGGAGCTGATGAGAGATACAGATTGGGAGCAGGGCTATTCTAGGATTGTTTGGAGGCCGGGACACATCACAGTTCTCCGTGCAACAATTCAGGCAAAATTTGTTTACGGTGAAGATTCCATAATCTTTGAATAGGGAAAAATAACCAGAGGAGATGCACCCAAGAAGAAGGAATATTTCCTTCCAGTGAATTAAGGTAAGTGTATGGATGGCAGGCTTCAGAATTTTCTGTTTGGTGCATTGTATTTTTAAAATTTTGTATTGCGTCTTGTTTAGCATGCGCCGAGTCTTCCTCTGGCCTATCCTCCTCTCACTGTTGCTCAATTGCTGGAGGCATGGATTAGGTGGGCCGTTGGCAGACAGGAACACTGGGCCTGTGGATGTCCACATCAGCTGTATGGCCTAGGCAGTTGAAGAGAAGGTGGTGGTATTCCATACCTGTCCTCCTAGCATCTGTCCTTCCTCTAGGGCTCTTGGACATCTGATCTTGCTCACCGCTTAGGATCCTGTAGTTCTCTTCACCTGAACTAACCCAGCAGGCTTCCTGTGTTTGCCAGTAGTGAGCAGGGCCTAAGACAGACTTGCTTATGCAGAGGAGATCGAGTTCTTCAGAAGCCTGTCCACGGACCAGGTTATGTGCATCCATCAGGTAGTTCACAAGCATAGTGATAACATGAGGCCTAAGTTAGCTATAGATATTCTCAGCAGAGTTCAGTTTTTCCAAGATAAATAATAACTATTTTTTAACAAAGACAGAAATATGAAAATAAATTTAAGTTTAGGTAGTTTATGCCCAGTCTGCTTAAGGGATAACCCTTGCCTGGTCTCTAGAGGACTCTTCGAGGCTCTATTTTAGTTGTATAATTCTTTGATATCTTGGGGCTTCATAGAACATTAAACTTAAAAATTACATTTCCAAATGATCAGGCCAATTTATTGTTGAGGCCAATAACTATCTAGTCAATAGACAAACACCATTATTTATAATGTCAAATAATCCCTCACTCATAGTCTTAAATATGGTTAAGAATGCTTTCACCCTATTTGCATTTCAAGGACAACGAAGAAAAGTGCTTTCTGGGGTAGATCTGGTAAGCTACCAGAGTTGGCTTGGGATACGAGGCAGATGATTGTTTTCCTTTTCTTTCTTTCTTTCTTTCTTTCTTTTTTTTTTTTTTAAGATTTTATTTATTTGTTTGACAGACAGAGATCACAAGTAGACAGAGAGAGGGGGTGGGAATCAGGCTCTCTGCTCCGCGGAGAGCCTGATGCAGGGCTCAATCCCAGGACCCTGAGATCCGGCCTGAGCTGAAGGTAGAGGCTTAACCCGTTGAGCCACCCAGGTGCCCCGGTTGTTTTCTTTCTTAAGAGTATGTGCCTGTTGCTATAGAACCCTTCTTGTCTCAGAGCTCCCCTGATGAAAATGCCTTCATATTATTATTCCCTTATATTTCCAGTTTTTTAGGTTCACTTTGAAAAATTACATCTTTTAAGATAGAAATATCTTCTGAGCAGGTTAAGGCTTTTTGTCTTTAATGCATTTATTATAAATCGAAGCTATTTGTTTGGGAGTGACAGCATGAAAACACTATTTTCCTGAAAGCTGGAAGGGCAAGCTTTGTCTTCTTTTCCGTAATGACCAGCATCTGTCTCTTATGCCACTGAGAAGCATGCATGGTCCTTCAGCACACATTGGAAAATATATCCGATGACTCTTCCTTCAAATTATTTCACATTAACTGAGTCCAATCTAATTGTTACTCTTAAGAATTTGTCATGCTGAAATGATTTTATTTTTTAATCTGTTTTCTGTGTATCCTCTCTTTTTTTTAAAAAAAAAGAGCTTTTCACTTGGAGATGATTGTAGATTCACATGTGTTTGCAGGAAATAATGTGGAGAGAACCCTCTTACCCTTTACCCAGTTTACCCGATGAGACCATCTTGGAAAACCACAGTATAATATCAAAACCTTGATACGGACCTTATTCAGACTTCACCAGTATTACTTGGATAGGTGTACTCATTTATGTGTGTGTATTTATTTCTTTACAGAGTGACAAAACTGTACACTTGTACAAAACCACTGCAGTCAAACTATAGAATAGTTCTATTGCCCAAGACCCCTAGTATTTACCTTTTCTATCCACACCTTCTTTCCTTAATGAGGTGTTTTTTTTTTTTTTAAGAATTTATTTATTCATTGATTTCAGAGAGGGAGAGCGCAGGGGCGGGGAGAACAGAGGGAGGAAGACAGGCAGACTCCCCGCTGAGCGCAGAGCTAGACGCAGGGACCCATCCCAGGACCCTGAGATCATGACCCGAGCTAGAATCATGAGTCAGGTGCCTAACCTACTGAGCCACCCAGGCGCCCCACTCCACACGTCTTTAATTTGTTTCTCATTTATGGTCATGACTTTAAATTTTATTTTATTTTTTTCAGTGTTCCAAGATTCATTGTTCATGCACCACACCCAGTGCTCCATGCAATACGTACCCTCCGTGATACCCACCACCAGGCCCTTCCAACCCCCCACCCCTCACCCCTCCAAAACCCTGTTTGTTTCTCAACCGTGAGAGACTGTGGACTCAGAAAATAATTATCTTTGAAAATTATATCCATACTTTAAAAAGTTTATTTTTAGTGTGGTTAAAAAAAAAAACCGCATAAAATTTCCCATGGTAGCTATTTTAAGTGTGTAGTTCAGTAGCGTTTAGTCCCTTCACACTGTTGTATAACGGATCTCCACATCTTTTTCGTCTTGCAGAACTGCAGTTCTGTACCTGTTTCCCTCTTCCCAAGCCTCAGGCAATCATCATTCCGTTTCGTCTCTGAACTACACTGCTTTTGATATACCTCATGTGAATGGAATCACACAGTATGTGTAGTTTTCTCTGACTGGCTGACTTTACTCAGTATGAAGTCCTCAAGCTTGAGCCCTGTTGTGGCATGTCCCAAGGTTTCTTTACTTTTTTAAGCTGAATACTATTCCATTGTATGCACCATCCCCGTTGGTGGACACTCGAGCTGCTTCCGTTTCTTGGCTGCTGTGAATAAGCTGCTATGAGCACGGGTGTGCGGATCGCTCTTTGGGATGCTGCCTTTAATTCTTTGGCTCTATACACAGAAGCGGAATTGCTGGATCGCATGGTAGTTCTTTTTCCAAGTTCTTGAGGAACTACTCTACTTCTCCTGGCAGCAGCACCATTCTACATTCCCACCAACAGCATATACCTGATAAATCTGTTCTTATTCATCCATTTTTGTTCTCTCTGTCTGTTTCATGACTGTTTCATTGACCTTTCTTTTACAGTGATAGGGAGCGAACGCTAACGCAGATAGATATTTTGCATTACGGAATGTTGGCCTGCCAAGGATGATCCTCAAGGTGACATCCCAGTGTTCTGCTGTCAGCTCTTCCAGCTCTAAGTCACACAACTTGTTTACATAAAAAGGAATTTTATGACAAGGAAACTTGGGTGTTATGTGGAAACTAAGGGTGGTGATGTGGCAGGCCATAGGAATCACTGGAATGAGGGATTTGGTTGTCTCTTGTCTTTGGTGGGTACAGTTTTCTTTCGTCCTGTCCCGAGGCTCTCATCATGTGATGAAGAGATCCCTCAGCCACCCAAAGACTGAGGTGCTCCCTTGGGCCCAGTCCAGAATTCTTGGGGAAGGGAAAGAGCGGCTCACCTGGGATCAGTTGTCTCCCCTGACGTACCTCACCACGGGCTTGGGCGGGGAGATGGAGTCAATGCAAGGACCTGGCCAAGCCTCTAGGAGCTGCACGGGTTGACTGGGAGGGCGCAGGAAGCCAGAAAGAAAGGGAACGAGCACGAGAGAGACAGCATGGAAGGTGCGCTCATCGACCGTAACCTAAACCACAGTGAACAGTAATTAAGGACACTCTGAGGAAGGGACAATGAAGCTTGGGAAGGTCTGGGTAAGGACTATTAAAATTATGCGAGACAAAGAAATTTAAAAAAAAAAAACAAAAAACAAAACCATTCTGAGTGATGCCTTAGTATATAAAGTTGGGAGCCAAGAGGGGAATTGCCTGAAATGCCCAAAATCATAAAAGATGAAATTGTTGATTTCTGGAACAATTTGAATTAAGAGGTAGATTTCAAAAATGTCAACGCCGTTATTTAGTGTAGAAACTAGAAAATGCTGTCTGAAACAGCAGTTACTTTATTGCACGAGATTTGCAAATACGTTAGGGACGCGTTAGATGCGCTGATGGAGACAGAGCCAGTCAGAGCGTCTTCGCCGTAATGTGTTGAAGGCTCAACTCTTCCCCCCTCGAGCATCAGCGATGATGGTCACCGTTAATGTTTAGTCAGTGTTGCTGCATGTGAGGCACAGTACTGGGCACTTTTCTATCCGTTCTCTCATTTACCCTTCCTCCAAAGCCTGGGTGTGCCCCTGTTCGTTGACCCAGATTGTCTAGGTTGTTTCCAACAGAATTAATAACCCTCTGCTCTTCTTTTCAGAGATGTGGTACTGGATCTTCCTGTGGGCTCTCTTCTCGTCCCTGTTTGTCCACGGTGCTGCGGGCGTGTTGATGTTCGTGATGCTGCAGAGACACAGGCAGGGGAGAGTGATTTCACTCATCGCTGTCAGCGTCGGATTTCTGGCTTCTGTCACCGGCGCGATGATTACTAGTAAGTTGGTTTTGTTTTGCTTAAGGACCTGACTGTGCATGTACTTTATTCTTACGATGAAGGGGACGTTCGTGTCATCTCCCGTGGAAGGTATTTTCAGCACTGATCACACTTCACCTGGGAGGGAAAGATCCGTTCATGGGCTCATGGAATGGAGAGTTTTAGTACTTCTCTGTAAAGACTCGCTATGGAAGGTTCTGTGGGAACTAGAACAACTTGTGAAAATTGACAAGGGGACAGAAATTCAGGGGGGAGTTTATTTTCTAGTGGACTTAGTTTTTGCTTTAAAGGAACTCCCGATCTAGTCAGGGAGAGAGACAGGCACACTGATTTGACAGTGATGATTGTCATCAAAAAAGTGAAAATAGAGCCCCGAGGTCCTTGATGTTATCTGTGAGGACTACAAGGTAAAACCGCATTTTCTTCTTAAATACAATTTGTTACGACACAAATCTCCCCTGACCTAGTGGGGATCGGCCACATGCGAGTGTCCTCGAGCCCTGATCAGCTGTCCTCCTGTGCTGCCCGAAGTGCCCAGCATACAGGCCCTGGGTGACCTTCCCTCTGCCTTTCCTTGACGCTGGAGCGGGGCCCCGCCTCTGCCTGGGGTTCAGAGAGGTGGTCCCAGTTCCTGCTGTGCTGGTTGAGCCAGGACTTAGATGCATCCTTTTGAGACCTGAGGGTGCCACGGCCGTTTCCTTGATGCAGCTCTGCCTGCACGGGGCTGCTTCTCCGTGCTGCTGGGGACTTCTGCCCTCACTAGGGCATCTTAGCGGCTTACATGGCCCTGCACTTGGGGCCTGCTCCCTGGTGTCTGGGGCAGCTCACTGCTGCACAAGAAGGACGTCTTCCTTTCTGGTTGGTTCCTAGCCCCCCAGATGTAAGAGTCAGTCCTCTTCTTCTCTAGTTCAAAGGCCTCCTTTTGTGGGGGGCAGTCACCTTTTCCCAGAGGGATTTGCATACCTTGCCCTGTTCCCATGTCCCAGTGTCTGTCCTGTGGCACTAATAGGACATTCATAAAACAGTTGTGGGATAAAGTGCAACTATGATTTGTACTGGGATTTAAGGGAATGGAGAGGTTAATTTGGAGGGAACTGGTATAGTAAACTGTTCCCCCCAAGAACATGTATTAGATTTCCATGTTGTCATCTGTTTCTTCATCCTTTCTTCTCTCACCGTTTGGTTTTTCTGTGTTACTCTGTATTAGGTTTCCGTTGTTGCTGCAGGCAGCCTGTAACCCTATCATACGGTACCGCGGCCATTCTGCCATAGCTGGGGTGTAGGGCAAGCGCTCAGGTTTAGCCGAAGCACAGGACATGCAGAGTGAAGCTGGAGATTCAGCTGGAAAGACAGTGGAACCAGATCCTAGAGGGCCGTGGAAGGAGAGCCAGAAAATTTGGGCTTTTTTCCCGCAGGCCATGGAAAACAAGTAAGATCGTTTTGAATGGGGTTGGCAAGGGACAAAGCAGTCTGATGGAAAAATTTGTTTTAATAGCTGAATATAGTTATACATAAAGAACCAAGAGACAACTCTGAAGGGGCAGGGGCCTTGTCTGTCTTCACCACTGCTGCCTTCCTAGCAATAAAACAGTGCCGGGATCATAACAGATTCTCAGAAAATGCTGGACGGAGGGATGGGTTCAGTAGGGGAGGAGGTACAGGGGTAAGAAAGGAAGAAACAGGGGAGTGAAGAAGGGAGAAACGGGGAAGGAAGAGGAAGTAAGAGACCTTACCTGTGATCTGAACTTGAAGCTGGGATCTGAACGAGAGTTGTAGCTGTGCTTGGACATGACGGGTAAGGACTATGGCAAAAGGAAACAACCCAAATTAGTTTTACTCACTGTGGTGGCATACACAGAGGCTTGGAAGGGACTGCAGTGTTTTTGGTGGGCGCCACTGCTGTGATTCTGAACCCACAAACAGAGTTGGGAAGAAGGAACATTGTGCTTAGGAGTTGTGAGCCGCGTGAGGATATGTGCATCCCTTGGCATAAATTACCGTAAAAGCTCGGAGAGCAGGAGAAACGTCACTCTCCTTCAGTTTATCTCTAATGATGCATTTGTATGTTTATTACCTAGTTTCAATTCAGCCAAGAATAAAATATGCCAGTGATTTTAGAAACTGCTGAGTTATATATTAAATCCTTAAAAAGATAAGTCTGACATAATTTCAAGTAAAAATGTGTATCCAGGTTAGCAATAAAGCATTTCAATGTCTTCTGGCTAGTCTTTTGACCTGCAGACACTTGAATTAAGAAAACTAGCTGAAGTGAAACTATTTTAGCTATATTTATTTTCTTAATGCAATTTGTGAGTGTCCGTATTCTCACAACTGTGTATTCAAGTCTGCAAATGATTGCTTCAGATCTCTTCTGAATAAGAAACTGATTGAATATAGACACGTATCTATTATATTTTGCTCCTCCTTAGGTTTTATTTCCAATACAGTGATTTTTCATTTTAGTTGGTATTGATGGTTAATAACAAAATTGGGAGAAACCAGGTGTCTGTATATTGCCATCAGCCAACATTATATAGCTGACTAATTTTAGCAAATCTGAAGGTATAAAATGACATCTCTTTGTTGGGTTAATTTGCATTTCTCTGATCACTACGGAGTTTGAACATCTCTTCTTATGCTTATTATATATTTAGATTTCTTTTTCTGCAAATTGCTTCTTTAAGCAATTTAAGTGCTTGCTTTTCTTTTGGGGTTCTTGCTTCCTTCTCATTAAATTTTAGGGGTTTCTTATACACTAGAGATATCGGTCTCTTGTTGGTTTTGGACTTTGCAAATAACTTCTCCATCTTTTATCAGTTACCATCATCTATGATGGTAGATGATCTATTCTATGATTCTATGATCTATTGAGCAGAAAGCCTGAATTTCTGTGTTATCAGCTTAAAGAGTTTTTTCACGTTATGGTTTATAATTTAAGAAGTTCTTCCCTCCACCAAGGTCAAGAGATATGCTGAAATATTTTCTAAGGTTAATTTTATTGTTTTACCTTTAGTACTGAGGTCTTTAATACCTACAGAACAGGAGTCAGCCAACCTTTTCTTAAAGGGAGTATGTAAACTTTGCAAGCCCGGTGGTCTCTGTCAGAGCTCTTTGGCTCTGCCACTGTAGTGTGAAAGCAGATACAGAAGTGTGTAAATGAATAGGCATCGCTTTTTCTAATAAAACTACAAAAACAGGGGTCTGGCATTCAGGAATAATTTCATAAATTCCTGACTTGTGCCCTGGTTGAGAGTCTAACTTTGTATTTGGAATTAGATAGGATTCCAGGTGTATTTTTCTTCCCACATAATAAGTCGGTTTTGACCACACCATCCATTAAAAATACCCATCATTTCCTCATCGATTCACCTTGTCTGCGTATTATGCTCAAGCATGAGGATCTGTCTCTGAACCCTGTTCCGAGATCTGTTAGTCTTTTTATGTGTTCTTGAAGCAAGGTCACATTTTTTTTTTCCCCTGTGGTTTTGTGTTATTTCTTGATACCTGATCAGGCTAGATCCCTCTCATTTCTTTAAGTTAACATGGCTGTTTAAGGACTTTTATTCTTTCACATAGATTTTAGAATATGTTTACTCAATTTCTCAAAAAGTGTAACTGTATAATTTTTATTGGGATTTAATTTAATGGAGAGGTTAACTTGGGAAGACCTGTCATAGTAAACTGTTCTACCCAAGAACATGTATTAGATTTCCATGTATTTGGATCACCTTCTGTGTCTTTCGTTAGAGTTTAAAAATGTCTTTTTCAACAAGAGGGTTGCATGTTTTTGGTTAATTCTTAAACTCTTACATCGTGGTTGCTGTGCATAGTATCTTTCAATGACATTAGTTAGTTTTATTGGTATAGAGAAACGCTGTTCGATTTTCTGAGTGGAGTCTACGAAAGATAAAGCAAAACACTGATTCTTTGAAAAGATACTAAGATGAATAGATCGCTGGTAAACTAATTTAAAAAAAAGTGAAGGCAGAAAAATAAAGTATAGAACAAAATAGAATAAATAACTAGAGACCCAATGGTAGAGATAGAATAAAGAATTATAAAAATAACAGTTTTGCCAACAGGGATATATTCCTAAGTATAAAATGTCAAAATTGGCATTAGAAGAAACTAAATGAGATTAGGACAGTAAGTATATTTAAACAATTGAAATGCTGAAGATCTTCCCCTCCCAAAGGAATTCCAGGGTCAAATGAGTTCTACCAATATTTTGAAGGGACAGTTTAGTTCCTATTTTATCCAAATTTTTGAGGAAATGGAAAGAGTAAAAGCCATGCACAGTTCATTTGCTGAGGCTAAGGTAATCTTGTTAAGCAAAATAAAGACTGTGCAGGAGCAGAAAAGTATAGGCTCATTTACCTTTTGAGTGTTACCCTAGGAATGCAAAAATAATTCAGGATCAGACATGACTATGGCTGTGTGCCAATAAAACGCTATTTATGGGAACTGAAATTTAAGTTTTGTACAACGTTCATGTATCATGAAGTGTTTTTCTTTTGATTTTTAAGAAATCATTTAAAAATGTAAAAACCATTCTTCACTCCTGTGCCACGTCTGTGTGATGTGGTATGCAGAGTGGACCTGTGAACCGCAGCTTGCCAGCCCCTCACTGGACCACACAGGCTGGTGGAACCAACACTGTTAAAACCAAACCTGCCTTAGCCTTCACATTTACTTATTCTCAGGAAATTCGGAGGCAAGTCAGGTCACTTTCTTTGGTGTGTCACTGTATATTGACATCTTTCTTCCGTTGGTGGCTCTTTTAGTCTCTCTTGACCTTGTAGGTTCATGTCTTTCACTAACTCTCATGTCAACTCAGCAGTATTGCTTTCCGTACTTCATCTTTACTGTGCAAGAGTTTGCTAGTCCCTAGGTCCTCAGGATCTCTTTCCTTATTTCTAAGTGATTCTTTCCTCCATGGTTGGTGGGGGCAGTTCCAGACATGCACCATTTATTTCAAGCATCCTGTTCTGCTTGTGTCTTCTTTATTCTTGCATAACTTAGCCTTGTACTTCACCAAAAAAATAAAGACCATAATATTTGTGGTCTTTCATCTGGCTAGTGTGTAGCAGAATACACTGTAGAGAGAGTGAAAACTAAAGCAAGAATTGGAGGGACGACATTTGTGAACATATATAAATATAAAAGGATTAATATCCAAACTATATTTTAAAAACCCTATGAATCAAATAATAAGAAGAAAACTCAATAGAAAAAAGGATGGAAGATTTGACAAGCATTTAGTAAAAGTAGAAAACCCTCCTGGCCTCTAATATGTGAAGAAAAGTTCAGTCACATTAATTATCGGGGAAATGCAAATTTATCACAGAGATGACATCTCTTATCAGATTGACAAAAATTTAAAAAATAGATACCAACTGCTTCTAAAGATATGAAGTAACTGAAATATAAATTGGTACAACTACTTTGGAAGATAGTTTGGCATTCCTTACTGAAGTTGAAAATGCCCATAATATAAGACTAAGCAATTCTACTTTTACTCGTGTATTGAAGAGAAATTTTTGACTGTGTATGTGGGCCAGGGGTCACGCACAAGGATCTTCACAGAATCAGTGTTTGTCATTGTTAAGGATTGGAAACAAATTTACTAGCAGTAGAGTGAACAAATTGTGGTATATTCATGCTTAGAATTCTATGCAATAGTGAAAATGCATGAATTATAGTTACACACTACAACGTGGGTAGCTTTCAGACCTATGATATTGAGCCCAAATTCTGGAATACTTACAGCGTCAATTTACAAAAAATTAATTTATTTTACAAAACTAAATAATATATATTTTTAGGTTACAAGAAGGTGGTAAAGCTGACAAAAAGTAAGGGAATGATAAAAAACAAATTCAAGGAGGGAATGGGACATAAACTGAGCAGAGTCCACAGGAATTTCAGAGGAGATAGTGACGTTCTTCTCTTCAGTTGGATGATGGTACTTGGGAATTTGTTATTTTATAATCTACACACACACACACACACACACACACACTTCAAAGATTTATATTTGAGAGAGAGTGGGGGAGGGGCAGAGGGAGAGAGAACCCCAACAGGCTTCACCCTGAGGTCACAACCCTAGGGTCATGACCAGAGCTGAGACCAAGAGTCAGACACATAACCAACTAAGCCACCCAGGCACCCCCCTTACATATGTTTTTATAAATATTCTTTCAGAGCTGCTCCATATTCAATAGTAATATTTCAAAATTCATTTATTAGGCACCTAAAATTGTTTTCTTGTAGATCTTTTAGATTGAGAATCACTGGTACACTCTTCTGGCCAGTGTGTCTGGGTGTGGAATCCTACAACACAGTGGGGATTTCTGTAAATCTGCTTCTTCTGGAGGAAAGTTGTAACTTCCGAATTGTTTCCTGACTGATTATCAACTGGAAAGAAAATGGTGGTTTATTTTCTGTATAACACTATATAGGCTTGAAGAGCTTGTCCTCTGTTCCTTGAAAGATTTTAAAGAAGAATGGTTTATTTAGTAGCTTTGTTTGTTTTTCCTCGAACAGCAAGGCCTTCCAGCGTGAAATCCATTTTAATCAGCAGAGCAGCCAAATACTCAGTAAAGGAGTCAGCTTGTTTGGGAAAGGAGATGCCAGTAGAGTGGAAAGGTTCTCAGTACTCATTTCCTATTCCTTAAATCTTTTTTTTAATTCCCTTCTTCCTTTGTCTCTTCGGGTATGTTTCCATGGTTCCTGACCTCCAGTTAAAATCTAACCCCCTACAGAGATGCCCCAAATGTGTTTTCCTGGGCCCTCTCCCTCCAGCCAAAGGACCCCACCCTGAACTTCAGAGGCACAGAAATAATAAGTATAAGCACTGCCTCTTTTAGTTACATAGAAAACACTTGACATTGAACATGTACACAATTTTTCTTATTCTGTAAGATTTGCTACCTAGCTTAAAATGTAATTTATTCCTTATTATTTCATATTAAGAATTCAGTGAACTTTGTCATTACCTACAAATATTTTAGTTTGGAAAATAGGATTGAACGATATTCTGACCTTGAGGATGAAAGTTTCTTAGATTTATAGAGAAGTATAGGCAAGTTGGCTTGGAAATTGTTAGATTTTTAAAATGAGTTTTAATTTCATAAGTAATAAATGACTGCATATTCTCCTTGTAAAACGCAAAACATTATGGATGAGGCAAAGGTCTCTTTGGACTAGCACTCCCAAACTAGTGCTCTTCTCAGTTGTAATCCCTATTTTTAGTTTGGCTTTTATTCCCCCAGATGTATGTCTATATGAATATTACATTTATTCATATTTACATATATAAACATTTACATACAGGCACACCTGCATACAGATGCACGTATTAGTAGAGAATAGATAGAGTTTTAGGTTTCATTTTCTTTGTTGCATAAATGATATGTCATAGGTTCTTTTCATATCAGTTCATACGTTTTTTTATTTTTCCTTTGAAATTGTATGGGTTTCATCGTGTGGGCTTGATCTGGTTTACCCAGTCCAGACTGAAGGATATTGGGTCCTTGCTTTTGATTTTGTGGTGTGTGTTTGTGTTTGTTTTTGCTACTACAAAACGTACTCCCTTGGTTATCATATGTGTGTTTGTGTGTATGTGTGTGTCTGTGCTGTGGGCATGAATCAAGTATTTTTCTAGTCTGTCCTTTTAGGGTTTTTCTCTTTTTTATATAGTTTTAAGCTGTGTTCTTTGCCTAAGATCATAGATACATTCTCTTCTGTTTTAAAGTTTACATTTATAAGTTTGTTTTTAATATTTTGTTCTTTAACTCATATGAAATTTATTCTGGGGAGTGGTGTGAAGGAGGGATCTAGATTTTCTCCTTCCAGTGGCTGCTAGTTGTTCCAACATCATCTACCGAATGCTAAGTCACTGGAAATACCTTTTTCATTTTCTACTATGACAACCATTAGCCAAAGCTGAGTGCATACTAGGACCAGTCACTCTTTATCTTCATGCTCGCCCATTTTACAGTTGAGGAAATGAGGCACAGAGAAGTTGAGGGACCGCCCCATGTAGCATGTCTGCTAGCTAGTGGATTTTGGAGTTTGATCCACAAGTCTGGCTCCAAAACCCGTGCTCTTCACCTCACGTGAGCATGAGATGTTTGACTTGACGCATTTGCTTACCATTTCCTGGGAAGCCTGAACTAGTAAGTGCTTAGATTTTCACTTCTTGGATCATTTTTGAAAACTTAGTGCTGGAGAGATGGAGGCCAAATTGAAGAGAGTCATGGAAATCTAGGGTAAATCCACAGAAAAACAGTATTTCTTCAGGTTTATTTTAATATTATTTTTGAGAACAGAGAAAGCATAAAATCTTTAAAATATTTTTTTTCTTTTTCAAAGATCTATTATTTTAGGGAGAGAGAGAGAGTGCATGAGGGAGGAAGGGGCAGAAGGAGCCCCGTGCAGGTTCAATCCCAGGACCCTGAGATCATGACCTAAGGCAAAATCAAGAGTCAGATGCTTAGCCCCTTAGGTACCCACAGGCCCCAGATCTTTAACATTTTTTAAAGAATGTTCTCTAATTCTAAAATTTGAGGACATCACCAGTTACACTAGTGAAGCTTATTACTTGATGAGGTAAATGTTAGTGCCACTAGTTTTATTTAATGTTGAGATGTTTATCAGACTTTATGATTTTCTGAATTCCTTGCTTTCTTTTTTACTTAGTACATATGTGAAATGATAGAACGATTTGGGGATTTATAGCCAGATTAACTGATATTGAAATTCCAGCTCTTGTCCTCACTGTACTTCTTTGGGCGGGTCATTTAACCTCTCTGAACCTCTGTTTTTCATCTTTACAGTAGGTGATAATATTCTGGCCTGGGATGATATTTAAACAAGATAGTATTTGTAAAGATAGTATTTGTAAAATTGCTATCAAGATACATTACACGTAGTAAAAAGGGAGTACATTTTAATTTCCTTCTTAAAAAATGCACATATGAAGTCCTTGGCTTAGATCAGTAACTTCTCTTTCCAGTTTATATCTCTTTAAAGGAATATAGTTACTTTTATTTGGGGGATTTTAAGAGAACGACAGAGTTAATTCTTAGCTAATTTTTTATGAACAGATTTCTATCTCAAAGAATTGTCGCGTCAGTATCTCTGAATCATTTACTTCTGGTCTTGCTTTTTGTTTGGCCATTCTAGGGTAGATCGTTTTTTTCTAGGGGAAAGTTTGAAGGCCATCTCAATCTCTAAATTAAATACTCTACTTACTCTAAATTAAATGCTTAGAAGGCATACTCTAAATTAAATGTTTCATTATAGGTAGTATATTAATAAGGTGAAGTGTTGAATCAGACAGGCTCTGAGACTCCTGGAACTCCGGGATTCCCGCATTCTTGGAAGTGTTCAAGATCTAAACATTTTTCCAGAACAGACGTCAGATTCATCTTCCATTTTTATTAGATGTCATGATACTAGTCTCTAAATAACTTTATGGTTGTATGCTTTATTGCAAAATAAAAACTATATGGTAGATTCTGAAATGTAGCCGAGTATTCTTCAATATTTCCTATCACATTTAAGAATTCTTAAAAAATTTCTTGAGTAATTTAGGAACTGCATTATACTGTGCAGTTTTCTGTATTTTCATTTATGATTATCAGCATATTGAGTTGTATGTTTATAAAAATAGTGATTGGCCAGTTCAACACCCAGGTGGGAGATTACAGCAACCGATTACTCATGTTTATGAACATGTTTGGTGTCACCTAAACAGCGTGTGTTGTAAATACGTCTTTTGCAGCTGAATAGAAATCCTGTCTCTCCTGGAAGCGATGTGGTCAAGTGTGACTTACGGATCACACGCAAACTTCCGTGGACAGTTTAGAACACGAGCGTGTAGGTGACTGACTCTGGTGTGCTGAGATGGAGAACGACCTGACGCGCCCACGGCGCAGGGTGTCAGGAAGGGAATGAACGTGTTCTTGTCTTTCTCTGCCCCTTGTCATCCAGGCGCAGCCGTCGCGGGCATCTACCGAGTGGCAGGGAAGAACATGGCCCCCCTGGAGGCGCTGGTGTGGGGCGTGGGACAGACTGTATTGACATTAATCATCTCCTTCTCAAGGATCCTCGCCACACTCTGAGCTTTCGGTGGGAATGTCTAACTTCACAGAAGGAAACAGATGTACAGATTCTCAGAGCACGGCCTTGTGAAGGAGCGGGGATGAAATTGAGCAAGGAGACCGTGGAAGGAGCAGGTCGCTGCAGAAGGCCTTGAGCTGTGTGCGAAGATCGCCCTCTGGTGTCCGAGTGATTGCACTACCGCACCGCACCTTAACGTGCCTCCGTCCCAGGCCAGGCGCATCCTGGAAGCCGTGAGCAGAAGCACCTTGTTCAGCGGCCAATCAGGTTAACACTGGTGTTGACTCATCGTTCTTTAACAGTGTTGTGTTGAGTTACAGGGACGTTTTGAGGAATTGATATATGTGCCAAACTCTTCTCTCTCTCTCTCTCTTTTTTTTAAACATTGATCCTGTGACAATTTGCAAGTGTAGATGTAGATGAGTGCTGTGAACCACATTTGACATGAATTCAGGTAACGTAGTGAGATTTTTGTTTCGTGACGCTAAATCCCGTATGAGTGCTGAACACCGAATCCTTTAGTATGAGGTGAACTTTTTGGTTTTTAATGTTGAACGTTTCTGGGATTTAGGGCTTTCATATGTTTAGGCATTATTGTTATTTAATTTATGTGGAAAATAATACTTAATGGAAAACTAGCTAAACTCTTGTAAGGACTCAAAGTAGACCCATAGGGTGCATCCTTCCCACTCACTTAAATAACACTCTTTTAATAGTTTACCCCCTACGTAACTATTCTATTGATATGAATTCAAAAACTATGGGTCACACACATTGACTGTAGTTTGTGTGTCATAAAAATATAATTTGAAAATTTTCTTATAAACTTTGTAAGAAAAGAAGTCTGAAATGCATGTTGCATTCTTTGACCCTTCTAAAGTAAGTTTTTGCCATGTATCTCATGGAGAAAACATCTTTATAACTCGTATCTCGGTGGGATTATATTACTTGTTGCATATATCTTGATTTTTGACAAAACATAAACGATCTTGCATTCTGGAGTATTACCTATATTTAAAGAGTGGCCTAAATTAGGCTGTGAAAACAAAGAGCCTCATTTGTAGATAAATGACAAGTTATATAAGAGTGATAAACTATCTTACATTGGGCATGTGGTAACATAATTTCGCTAAATAAAAATTGGGGAATATAATTAAGTAATTTAAAAATTTGGCACTTAATCTCAGCATATCAGTACAGTACTGAACATATATTAGAGCGGTTCTGTCGTTCAGTTCTCGATTTGCACTATTAAGTTTCCTAGAATCAGTGATGACATTTAATAGAATGAAAAAGTCCTTAGTTATACAACATTTTAAGAGGTTTTGGCAAGATGGAGTTGTTTTTAAAAGTGCAAGGAGTAAGGGGGACAGAACCTGGTTGAATTTGTCTCCAACTGATTGTTTTAAATTCCAGGTCCTCTGATAAATGTGCTAACTCAGAAACCCACTGCAGAAAATGTGAGGTTAAGGGCAATCCAAAAAACAATCTGCATACTCTAGCCTCGCTGGTTTATACCCCGATTTGCTAAAAAGTACATTTCTATTAGGTCCCATTCAAATTTAAGACCCTCATTACCCACACCACTTCTTTTCGACCGAAAAGCAGAAGATCTTTCAATGACTTCACGATAGGGAGTTGGGGAAGGGGATACTTTTACCAGTATGGAAGCCAGTTTTGGGGGGTTTACTAATGCTGTGGCTTGGAAATCTGTTTTTTTTTTTTTTAAACCAATAAGCAACTATGCATCCCTAGAGATCTTTGAAGTAAACCTTAAAATTGATTATTTTTATTATGTACGAGCCTAAAAATTATTTTCATGTGTTCTTCATGCTTCTGATGTTTTCCCAAATTAAATTTAGGCATAAATTTTCCAAGTCAGTTTGATTTCTCCTTTTCTTTCAGACTTGAATTGTGTTCTTCCTTTACTTTGGCTCTTCTATTGGTCATTTCACGTCTTTGAGAGGAGTAACCAGTCACATGTTCACATTGTTTCAGATCGACGATACGAGTATTTCTTTGAACATTTGGTTGTTTCGTGATTTAAGAAAGTTACCTTGGTAAGGGAATAACGAGCACATGGTTTAGAATCCAAAATTAGCCAGAAAATAACGCAGACACATTACATCCATCCGTGTGTGGACCAAAGAGATTCTAACTCCTGTTTTTACTCTAGAATGGAAGTAGAATTGGATGGTTCTTAATTAGTCTATGGAGTGTCCAGCTCTCCCCATCAGGTTGCTTTACATTATGAATTGTGTCTGTGTGTGTGCTCTTAACCTTTGGAGGAATTGCTGGTTTCTTTGCTGTTTTCAGTTCTTTCCATTGGGATTTTGTGCAGATGTCACTCTCTTGATGTTTTCAAATGCAGTTGAATCGTGTGAGTTGATGAAATTGTCTTAATAGCTCTTTCTATGCCGAGATTTTTTTTTTTAAATTAGTGGTTTTCCTACAGAGACAACACATGCTTAATGTTATATATCCACACACACATATATATCATTATATACATATATGTAAAGCTGCTACATATGAATATAGTCTAATTGGAAAGCTTTTGTTCAGTGAACACTTTCCCGTTCTAGTAGAGAATTTTATATATTTGTTCAGTTGAGTGATCCTTTAAATAAGCAAGGATGTTTGAGATTTTTGAATTTGGAGAAATTTTTCTTGGGTTATTAGTGCTGGAGACCCTTGTTTGTGATACGACAAAAAGCCCTTATGATGTATTTGGGTTACACCATCTTAAAATTTATATATGATTTAGCAGTAAACTTTCTTTGTGATAAATGCAGGAAGGAAGGGGGAAATCTTTTAGAGTTGATACTCCTTTATTTAAAAAAAAAAAAAAAAGTTTACTAAAATACTACTGATGGTGAAATCAGTTCCCCAAAGAAGAGATCTATGCCAACATCTCCAATCTAATTATTACTTAACATACTGGTTAGAACTGTCCATAGATCAGAATCGATCAGGGGGGCCCATTGAAGCTTTTAAATGAAGGCAGTGCAGGTGGCCCCATGGGATGACTCCACTGGTTGCCTAGAATAAGGACATTTCTAAATGGTGGCTGTATTCAATGCCCACAGCTTAATCACTCTTACTTTACATCTTAATGTATACTAAGCAGTCTTAGTCTGTTACCTGAGGTACTTTCTTAGTATTTGCAACATATATTTGCACAGCCCAAAAAAGCATAAGGGTTTTGTTTGTACTTTAAATGAGAAGTGAGGAAATGAGCTGCCCCGTATATCATGCATCTGTGATATAAGGAATAGGGGTAAGTTAAAATCAAAGAGTGTTGTTGAAAGCGCCTTTAAAGAAGGACTAATTAAGACACAGAGGGCTCTGCCATGTTGCTGTGCCCATGCTAGCACTTCCACGCCAGCTAATTCCGTCTGGCACGCATGGCTCTGTGGCTTTCCAGGTCCGTCCTGAGTATTTCTATAGTAAATACAAGGATGGGGGTCCCCGCCCTTGAGTCCACCAAGAGCTAGCAAGGTAATTGTAAATCCTAAAAAGTTGGGATATTTTACTTCCCGATTCTGTTTGAGAGTTTAAGTCCTGTTCCTCCTCCCCCCTGCCCCCAGATTCTGGTTTTCCCAGTTTATCCACTGAATAGACTTTCTGAAAGTGAGATACCATTGCCCTGACAGAGTGGACAGAAGGCTAGACTCTAGCCCACCGCCTCACCTCGAACCCAGGACCCGTCTCTCGTTGAATGCACAGCAGTAACTATTGGGCAGTAGGTGACCAAGGGAATCATTAGGATGGTTTCAATTACATTTTTAACACCAACTGAATATGTTGTTTTGTAAAACTCATCTATTTTCTTCCATTTCCACATGTTCCCCTACATCTATTTTAAGAAGGAAACTAAAAAAAAGTCTCAGAATCTTGCTTCCTTTACCTCCTCTCCAGCTCTTTATTTTGGAAATGAGCAGATTCTCCAAGACCACTTCTGGGAGTTGGAGGGGGTGGAGATGGCCAGGGCGAGCAGGAGTAAATTCGTTCGTTTATTGCTAGTTCAACTAGAAAAAGGGTGAGACACTCCTCCTCCCCGGCCCGGTCTTTGTCTTATCCTGCTTTGCTTCCCTTGGATCCTTCAGCCTACGTCCACTGAATAGCTGCCACATGCGGCTTCACTGTCCTTGTTTTAGGGATGGGACAGGGTGTCCTCCGCGTCCTCCCCTCCTCCGCCACCCTGCGCCACCGGCTTCAGGTGTCCGGTCAGTTCTGCAGGAAATAGATCTGGGCTGCGGTGCCTGCCGCGTCCCTCATCCCACGGACCAAAGGTGCTTATGCCCTACTTGTTTCTAACTGCAGGGGGTTCTGTTATTTTTGATTTATGTCAGGTTATAATTCATGAAGTCACAAGACACGAAGGGTATTTTCTGAAATATTCTCAAACTACGTCACTCTTCTATTACCTTTTTTTTTTTTTTTTTTTTGTCTCTTGACTGTTTTAATCAGAATCTCTTCACAGTCCTTACTTGTTTGTAAGATGTGAAGAACATAGAAGGTCACAAAGAAGTTCTGGTAGACCTAAAGGGCAGAGAAGTTGGGCACCACCTGCTGGGTTGCTGTGTAAATTGTTGCTTTTAATAGTCAGGGGTGAGAATCTCAGTGCGGAAAATTGGCTAGTGATCCGATCAGTTGGCTCATAATCTCTCTTAACTCGAGGGGAGACTCTTCATGCAAAAGGACATTATTCGATTAAAGATGACAAGGTGTTTCAAACACGTGGTAGCATTTTGTAGCAGGGGGCAGTTTTTCCTTTAGGCAGGAAGAAGCTGGAGGGGAAGCACCGCAAGCCAGGGCGAACACAACTGCCCCCCGGTGGTAGGTCTGTAAACTACACTGTGAGGACGTCTGCTGTTTATTTGAGAGACTCAACGGAGCATTCGCAATCCGTGTGTGTGTGTGTGTGTGTGTGTGTGTGTGTGTGTCTGCGTGTGTGTGTTTTGATAGGTTTGCTCTTCTCATAGAACGATCTCTGTTCAGTGTAGACAGTACAGTGATTTTAAGGAGGCTGCTAACGTAGTTATCTAAAAATATATCTGTGAATTTGTTTGGGGGAGTAGTACTTCATATGTTTCAGTAAATGTGGAGGCTTACCAGTTAATACTTGATTAAATCGATGGAAGCACCCACATTTCTGCATGAGCTGAGCTCTGAACTGTTATCTCCTCCCTGAAGGTTAGAGGACTCCTCCTTAGATTCATTGCACATACGTTGGACTTACATAATGACCCTTTGTCAATTTCAAGAACGAATTTTCCAGTTTCTTAAAAATCTCCCCCTTCCTTCCATACCGACGTCATAAGTTAAAGGTTAAACCCAAGTGCCGTTTGTTGATAGACTCAGAAGCGCTGTTTAGAGGAAAAGGTTCTTAATACCTTACAGTTAGAATCTCACTGAAAAATAAATGCTCCAGGCAAGCCAAGAAAGCATGAACCTCTTCCATATTTTTTGGATGATGTACTGCGTCCTATCAATCTCCCCTCAATGGTAATGTGACTGTCCCCTCTTTGGGAATCTCTTTAGGTACGGAACTGAAACTGGAAAGCGGTGTAACACTAATATATAGAACGAGGCACCATCATCCATAATGACCATAACTGTAACACTTTTTCTCCTAATTACATATTGAAAATTTCCAAAGTCCATCTCTCGTTTTAGAGCCCTGTACGAACGAATGTTAACTTGACAGTACTACTGATTAGGAGAAATTTCTCTTGTTTTTAGACTTAAATATTTGCACATCATCACTAAGTATCATGGGGGAAGGAACATTTTAAAGTTTCCTCCATAGAGAGCGAAATAGAGGCCCTTGTTTGAAAAGAAGTTAAAAATGATTTACTTTCAGTACTGGATGAGTTGGTTGTCTAACTGTTGACTCTTTCTTGGTGTTTGTGATAGCAGATGCATTTATGTGGAGAAATTTTTAGTTTCCACCCTCAATACACACACACGTGAGCTGTACACATTTTAGATGAACAAATAAAACTCCACAGTATTTTCCATTACAGTCCTATAACTTACTAAAAGTTATAGGATTCTGCCATGAAGTATTAACCCCTGACTCTAGACATTTGAGGATGAGGGGATCAACTTCAAATTAACCAACAACAATGGCTTGATTTAAATAGCAAAAAATATAGTTTACCCGATAGGTATTAAAAATTCACTTTCAAATTGTGTTAACTCTCAGGTCACTGATTAATCATTTAGTAAAACATAGCAGTTTTTAAAAGCTAAATGATGCCTTAGTGCCTTGGAAGTTAAGATACTTTTGCAGAGTGAATTTGGCGGGATTCAGGATTGGCATACTTGTTACTGGAGATTTAGAATTTAGGGATGGTTTTATTGAATTAACTCCTTATGGTGAATAAAAATCAGCCATTTTGCCATTGACTCCGACAGATGACAACTACTTTCCTTACATTTTCATGATGTGGTATTTGTCTATAATTTTTTCTTTTTACAAGTAAGTTTGAGATGGAGAAATATGTAGTCAAGACAATGAAGTGTGGGATTTTAAAATTCAGTTTTGTCGTAAACTAGAAATTCTAGCGTGGACAGTGTTTTATATCGTAGTATTAAAGGGCAGAAACTTTATGTAACATTTAGGAATATGTTTATCATCAGGGATTTCTTTTTACTATAGAAAAACTTAATGTACTGTGAAGTTTAAAGACAGGAAGAATAAACGTTAGACGGGGTCACACACAAAAGCAAAGGCATATGTGATGAACTACCCCATATTATGTGAACACAATCCCCCCTTCTGTTAAGACTATAAACTACACTGTATGAGTATGTGTACTGCATGTTTACATAATACAGTTTAATTTTGAAGGATTATTTTAAAAACTATGTTTATGTATAATACCTAATGAGCTGTAAATATTGTATACTATTGATTTTTAATTTTATATAAGCGATTTTTTTATTTCCCAATTCATGTACAAACCTCATTGTGTATATAGCCTCATTTCCTGGAGAACACAAATTTTGCAGTGAACTTTATTTTAATTGTGGTAAGCATCAAGTTAGCCTTAGGGATGTTGGTCTTTATTTTAAATTGTTTTTCACCACTCATTTTCTTCAAAGGGCAGCAATAAACACATGCAAGTTATTTTTGACTCTAGAAAGTTGGTCTGCAAACACAAGATCTAGGTTCCAATTCATTGCTTTAAAGAAAAGATGCACAATTACTATCTACTGTCTGATCACAGGACCATTTCTGAGGTCCGTGTGTCTCTCCTCTTTGTAATATACAGGGTGAACTCTTTACTGACACACACAGGACAACTGTTAAAAGCGAATCCAGCACTTAAACGTCATTACACAGAATTTATTGGATTAAAAATTTGTAATATACAGTATTTTAATAAAATTTCTGTATTCAATTTCATGCACTTATATATAAATAAACCTGTCTTTAAAAGCTTTATGGGGCGTTTTGACTCTTGATGACAGCTTCTCAACTCATTCACTGCGGACTGGAATGTTTTCTCTTACCCTTCGGTTGGGTTTTCTCGGCCCGTTTTACATGTGGATTTTGGAGGTAGTCCTGCAAAAGTAAGAAGTCCAAAAGACAAACTTGGTTGAATTTATTGTTTTACCCAGCACCAGTCGTAGGCCACATAAACATCTTCTAAGAATTATTGTTTTACAAGGCACACTCTCACTTTTATTAATAAATGACTACCATTTATGGAGTGTTTATTATGTTAGACACTTTATTCTTTAACACGGTGAGCCTTCAAATTAAGTGGATTACTAAGGTTTGCAAAGGTAATCCTTTGCAAATGAAGCATTGGAGGTTCTGAGAAGGTGAGAACTTCTCAAGGTCACACAGCTAACAGCGCTGTGCTGGGGTTTTCTTACTCTCTTACCTGTGTGTTTTCTCCGTGATGCTCTGTTGGCTTCCACAGAGCATTCTGGGAGCTCCTACCTGCAGGAAGAAAATCTCATTCTTGACTAAGACCAGATGGCCTCACAGGGATTTGAAAAATTATCAACTCAGGATTTGTACTGTCAAATTTATGAATACTTGGAATTTTTCTTAGGGATTTCAAGGGGCTGGTACTGGATACCCAGTTAGACTCCTCTATTCTTCTGCCTGAGAAAAGACTGGGACTGACAGAGCCAGTCACTGTCATCATTACTAACCCCACAGGAATAAAAGTGAGGTAACTGTAAAAACTCTACAAGCAAAATGGAAGTAAACAGGTTTTTTTTTTCCCATGTACATGGACATATTAATTACTGAACTGATATTTTTTCTCGGTAACTATAATAATTATAAAATTATTATATTTCTTTATAAGTCTTAAAAAGTTCTTGAGCAAAACATAAATCTTGAGATTAAAAAAGCATTTTCTGATGCACCTGGGTGGTTCAGTGGGTTAAACCGCTGCCTTCAGCTCAGGTCATGATCTCGGGGTCCTGGGATCGAGCCCTGCATCGGGTTCTCTGCTCAGCAGGGAGCCTGCTTCCCCCTCTCTCTCTGCCTGCCTCTCTGCCTACTTGTGATCTCTGTCTGTCAAATGAATAAACAAAATCTTCAGAAAAAAACCCCCCTAATTTTCTATGTTGCTTCTCTTATCTTTGACACTTAAAGTAATATTTTTATAATGTTTTTCTAACGGGTAAGCTATCCTTGGGTATTTTGATATTTACTGAGCATTGAGAAAAAATGTCAAATTCAGACTTAGTGCCGCTGGTGCAGAACAAGAGCAGGGGGAAAAGGTTCGGGTGGTAGGCTGAGCTCCGTGAGGGAGCATGGGTCTTAGTGAGACTTGTAGAGGAAGAGGAGCTCAGACTTCCTGGATAGGCACCTGGACCGTCCATGTGCTGAAATGGAGCCCGTGTCAATTAGTGAAATAGTACTAAACGTTTCAGGATACAAGGAGAAAGGAGAACAGGACCTGCCACTGATCTTTAAGGAGTAGAATTTGGGTTCACCTCCAGCTTCTAATGGAGTCTTACCAGAAGAATTTTGACAGAAGAATCGTTTCCGTTCCATTGTTCTTGTTGACTGCCATTGATTTCCCATTATTTGTTGTTATCGGACATCTTTCTTTAGGCCAGTTTTACGAATATTCTTCAGGCTCAGAGACTTCTGGGGGCTGATTGGCAAAATGGAATCACCATCGGGGGATTTTCTTGCAGAGCAAGAGTTGTACCACTAGATGGCGCAATGGCTCCATTTTATTTTCCCCTGCTTTCGTCTTGGCCGTACCCTACCAACAGAGCCTGTACTTTTGGACTCAATTCTGTAGGCTACATCTAATGTTCATTTTTTTCCGGCAAAAATACACATGAGGAAAGTAAAGTTGAGAAAAATCAAGAGCTATACATTATCACTAACAAATTTAACTTTCCAAAGAACATTAAGATCAGGTTCAGGGGTTATTTGCAAATCAGAAAAATCACATTAACTGTGTGATTTTGGTAAGTCATTAACCTGGACCTGGATTTACGTATTTTTCTCAAATATGTTATTCTAACCCCTAACACATTTTTTTTTCATTGAAAAGTTAATGCTTTAGTGACATTTAGTTATATAGTTGGTCAACTTGTTGGATCAAAGGGGATACCCCAACATAATGCCGCCTTGTAGCATGAGACTTGGTTGTACATTCCTGATCTGCCATTTAGTGTGTGGACTTGGCCAAGTTATTTTCCTTCTGTGACCTTCAGTTTTCTCCTCAGTAAACAGGGACGCTGTCTCCTGTTGCATGTAATGGGTACTCAGCAAATACTCCATCCCATTCGTCCTCTCGTGCAATGTGGGCACCTGGAAGGGTGATGTCCTTCTAGACTTTGCCCTCAGTTGTGGTAGTTAAGTTCAGATACCTCCATTTCCAAGTCAGAGACGGATCCTGTTTCCACATAGCACACAGTGTATTTTTAGAGAGAGGACTCGTTCCAGGTTCAAACTGTCCCACTGAACCGTGCGCTGCTCTGGCAACAGTCCGCTGAGGGAATTTCTCAGAGACATACCTCAGTAGACAAGAGCCTGGTTAGAAAAAAAGAATGGATAAACTTGCTCAGCAAGTGAATTCCTTGCATTCTGCCAACCAAATACGTACAAGATGAGGAAGCCACAGCAGCCAACATCGATTCAATCCCCTGATGACGGTTGTGACTCGCCTGTCAGCTGTACACAGAGTCATCAGTCACCTCAGATCCTGCTTCAAGTGGGCTTCTCGACTTTGTTTATTGTTCTGCAGAGACAGGGAATTGTTGGGCTTCTCAGCTCCCGAGTTTCTGACCTTAAAAGCACAGGCGGAGACAAACATGCCTGTGCACTCAGGGTCTTAAAGAAATCGAGACCCGACTTGAGCAACCAGAGAAGGTACCAAACTGATCTTCACAAAGCGAACCCTGGTTTGAATCCCCGTTGTTTTGGGGAGAGCTGGTGTTGGTGGGTGAGCCCAGCTTGTGATACAAGACACCAGTGTTCTCTTCGGTGTGGAAAACGAGAGGAGGGATGGAGACGGTTGGGAGATGTAGGGCTGAGGGAACAGCGGGTTTGAGAGACTTAGGATTTCTGGAAGCCCCATGGTGTGGACTGATGGGGAAGGGATCAGATCTGGGTCTTCTCCCTGGTTCTGACCCCTTGTGCCCATAAGACCTCACGTTAGAGTAACCTGTCTGTGCCAGTTTCTTCTGGAAAACAGATTGGCTCTTTCTGTCTTCTCTTAAATGTGGGTTGAAACTTTCCATGGGACAACATCAGTACAGATCCATCATTCAAGGATCTTACTGGACCCAGACTGGTTTGGCATCCTGGACCTGACATTTGCCACATCTGTTACAGTTCTAAGCTTTGGCCCACCTTTCAATTTCTTTTTCTTTTTCTTTTTTTTAAGATTTTATTTATTTATTTGAGAGAGAATGAGTGAGAGAGAGCATGAGAGACAAGAAGGTCAGAGGGAGAAGCAGACTCCCCAAGGAGCTGGGAGCCCGATGTGGGACTCGATCCCAGAACTCCGGGATCACAACCCGAGCCCAAGGCAGTGGCTCAACCACCTGAGCCACCCAGGCGCCCCACCTTTCAATTTCTTATCTGAAGCTTGTTTAGCTTGGAGACTTTTTGCAAGGTGAAGGAGGAGGGATGAAATTTTCAAAACTAAGGTATAACTTTTTTTTTTTTTAAACAAGTATCTGGGGGAAATGTGTAAAACCTATATGGGTAATCCTTGTAATAATGTTGATAGTCAGTTTTTACTCCCAAACCATTTTTCACATCTATAATCTCATTTTATTCTCACAATTTGTTCTTATTGGAAGAAAAGAAAAAACGCCTTTTCTTTTTTCTTTTCTTTCTTTCTTTCTTTAAATCAAAGCCATTTACCTGGTTAAATACAGGTTATTACGATCAGATGCTAATAAGTAGAACAGACCGGAAATGGCCACAGCAACCTAGTTGCCTCGTCTCAGGTAACCCTCAGATGCCTGAAGAGATCCCCTTGGAAACTAATTATTTCCTGCATAACCCACGACTAGATCATTCTTCCACAATGCTTTGGCCTAAGACATTTTCAGAGAGGATGCAGAAGGCCCAGATGGGTCCTACTGAGAATTTATTGAAGAGTCAACCTATTTTCTTCCAACAGAAATATCTTCCTGGAGCACCTGGGTGGCTCAGTCAGTTAAGTGTCTGGCTTCGGCTCAGGTCGTGATCCCAAGGTCCTGGGATTGAGCCCCACATGGGGCTCCCAGCTTGGCAGGAAGCCTGCTTCTCTTTCTCCCTCTGCTCTTTCCCACCACTCGTGCTCACTGTTTCTCTCTCTGTCTCTCGAATAAATAAGAAAATATTAAATAGAAAAGAAAGAAAGAACTTCCTTGTGATGAACATTTTTAGTCCTAAGACTTCCGTGCCCAGTGTCGGTAGAATGCTCATATTGACAGAAGAGCCACCATATTTAATTAAGGTTTTCCCACGAGTTAGCTTCACTAAGCAAACAATTCCTTTCGTAAATAAAACAGCATGATTGTCAGAGACTCTTGTTTTCGCCTTAACTGGCTGAATGCACAGTACAAATTATCTGGACAGGAAAACTTGCCGAGTCAAAGCAAAACATGAAGTCTTCCTAGACATTTTTGCGTCCAAAAGAGACCAAAGAAAAAGCTGTAATTTTAGTATCCCGGAGATGGGAAGCAATGTGTTCGGGATATCTGTAAATTAGGGTCTTTGGTATTTCCGTAGCAGACTCGTTGACTACAATAGGCAGAGTGGACAGCACGAGTCAGGACTAAGTGAAAACACATCCGCGCTTGACATCAGCAATCTGTTCATGGTATTCGAGACTGTATCGAGAAAATTATTGAAAGCTGGAACCAAAACCTAGATTACAACCGTGTCCGTAAATAAAGATCAGCTCAACATTATGTCATCCCCCTTCACAATGGAGGAAACAAGAGGCAGAGATAATAAATCGGCAGATAACCCCCAAAGAATTTTTGCCTGACATTGAGACCCACGCTGCTTTATCAACATCACTTTGTATCTTAAAGCATTTCTTTCTCAAATGTATATAAACTTGGTCTTCACTCACCATCTCTGGAAGGAGGCAGAGGTAGTTAAGTGTTGAAGGATTTCGAAGGATTTTGTTACATGCAGAATACAGAATTAAGACGGATTGAGCAGATAAGATTCCTTTTTTTTTTTTTTTTGTCAAAACAACCCCAGAAGTTTACGAAAGGAGTCCTAGAAATAGATTCTGACACAAGGGCAAGGTTTCTTTCATAAACTAAGATGAGAACAATCAAGCTAAAAATAAGGACGAATTGTTTTATTTTTGGAAATATCCATTCAGTGTCTCTATTATTAGAAAATATCAGATGTCAACTGGAGAAATGTATCAAATCGTTTGGTAGGGTTCCAGGGTTTTGAGGTGCACCTTTACTGTTCTGTAATTATCTTGGCTCTGATTAATCCAGGCTGGAATCATTTTATCTGAAGCTACCAATAACTCGGGCTCTTAATACAGTGAAAATTTGGTCAACCAGGCCCAATCTCTCTGAAATTTCCCAGTCTCACCGCTTCTGAGCCATGGAGAAACACGGGTTTCACATAAATGTAAATAGGGTTTATTAAGGATATTCCAAAGTTCACTCTTGAGAAAAAGAATTCCCGGGACACATAAGTGATAAAACTTGCCTCGCGTCTTCCTAACTTAGACTGTCACGGCTCACCCAAGCCTCCTTAAGATTTTGAAAACTTTGAGTTAAGAGCCCTGTTTGGCTTTGCTTCGTTGCCATGAACCCTCTGAAAAGTTGTCCATGGCAGTAAGACGGATCTCATGGCTGATCTGGGGGTCTTTTGGAAAGCACTTCCAAACGTATTTTTAAATTTCCACCTGGCGTGCCCATCTCAAAGATCCCCGGCTCAATCATGCTAAACATGAGGTAGGGTTTTAATATCTAAGTTTTAACCCACGTTTTTAATCCCAGTGGCCCGAGGCTGCTCCTCTCTGGCTTCCAGTATATGCCGAACTTCAGGCTTCTCACCCTTGGCTTGGCCCGGACCTCTGGCCGCAGGTGCCTTCCCATGTGGCCCTGCGAGGTCATGCTTGGCAGAGGTATGTCAGGCATTGCCGTAACTAGCATGCCCTTCTGGGGCTTCTCGGTCCCACGTTCCCAGGCTGGCATTTGCCATCCGTGACCCAGGCCCAAGTTAGTCATGTTCACTGGGATTTTCATGTAGACTCAAAGGTTACACCTGACACGTGTCAAGTGAGAGGTACAGGTTGAATGTCATGGCATTTCCAGGGGCGGGAAGGTCAGGGACAGCTTCCCAAGTGACATGGCGTTAGGGCAGGACTCTGAAGGGTGTTTCTCCAGCCTCTGTTGAGGAGGAAAAGGATAGAGCTGGACAGTGCAGGGGGAAGGATAACAGAAACCCAGGTGGTGGGGCGGGATGTGCCAGGAGAGCGACAGACAGGACAGGGGGAAGTGGGAGATGGCAGAAGGGGGCCTGGACGGTGCATAGACACCACATGGAAGAGCCCTCACCTGGGCTCATGAACTTGACTTTGATCCTAGAGGAAGAAGGAGCCATTGGAACTTCTGGAGAAAGAAAGGCATGCCTCCATCTGAGATGAGAGGGAAGGAGAGCAATGGGGTCCAGGAGCTCCCCGGTCATTCCAGTGTCCCCTTCTCACCGTTAGAGGAAAGAGCAAGGGCTTCCATCCAGAATCCTCCTCCTGATCTCACTTATGATCCTGAGAAACGTACTTGGCCTCACAAAAATCTCAGTTTCCTCATGTATGAAATGATTGCGAAACTACCTCGGGGGGGGGGGGGACCCAGTTCTCATGAGCGTCCAAGATCCACCCTTGTCAAGCGGCTGTGCTGTCGGAAGAAGACGCGGCCACCCACCGTTTGCCTCCACGTGGATGGAACCAGAGGGGATTCTGCTGTGCGAATCGGTCAGTCAGAGAAAGGCCAGGACCATCCTACGGTTCCGCTCGGATGTGGAATGTAGGAAATAGCACAGAGGACCACAGGGGAAGGGAGAGAAAACTGAATGGGGAGAAATCAGAGAGGGAAACAATCCATGAGAGACTCTGGACTCTGGGAAACAAACTGGGGGTTGCTGGAGGGGACGCAGGTCGGGGAATGGGGCAACTGGTGGTCGGGCATGAAGGAGAGCACGTGATGTGATGAGCCCTGGGTGTTAAATGCAACTGATGAATTACTGAACGCTGCCTCTGAAACTAATGACATACTTACTATAGGTTGGGTAATTGAATTTAAATAATAAAAATAATAAAAGACACGGCTGCAGACAGCTGCAAAAGCCATGCCCTTGGCCATCACTCTGCTCTTCTGGATACAGAGACGTTGATCAGCGTGCCGTGGGCTTAGCTGCGCACCCCGGCGGCATCCCTGAGCTGGCATGGCCCGAAGTGCCCAGGACAGACAGGATCCTGCCACCTCCACGCTTCCCCTTCTTGAGCTGCTGGGTTCGTCTGTTTGCCAGGAGCCCCCTACCACTGCTTTCTTCAGCGGCATTAGCCCTAGCCTTAGCTGTCATCAGGAGAAAGGCAGCCACCTGGGCTGGCTCTGGGAGCAAAAGGGCTGAAACCCAATCTGCTCAGATAGCTCCCGTGCAAAGGAGACAGTCAGAGGAAGGTGAAACCCATTGACCCCAGCCTGGCTCTTTTCACAGAAAGCTGGGAAATCCCAGTTCCCTCGTGGCTTTCCCCTTTCTGCTTTCTGAAGTTCCTTAATTGGGGGAGAGAAGGACAGATGGGAATTGTCTCGAAGAGCTCTTACCTGGATGCTAGCCGGGGCCCAAGGTGTTGAAAATAAGCAAAAGTACATTGTCATCTATGGGATTTCATTTAAACTGTAAGACACTTAGTACATGGTTATTTTTAGCTAACATTTTATTTATGTCCCTTCTGTCCTTATCTTGTCTCTATGTGTCGGGATTTTACAAAATTGATTTGAACACCCCAGGCAACTGGGGGCTCCGTCGGTGGGGCATCCAGCTCTTGGTTTCGGCTCAGATCATGATCTCAGGGTCGTGAGATCGAGCCCCACATCAGGCTCTTGCTGAGTGGGGCGTCTGCTTGAGATTCTCCTTCTCCCTCTGCCCCTCCCCCTCCACCCACACGCCCTCTCTCTCTCTAAAATAAATAGATCATTTTAAAAAATTGATTTTAGCCCCTCAACCCAGACTCTCTTTCTGGACTAAAGGCCTTATCTCGTTCTCCCCTCACGTGGTAGCTTTTAAAATAATGTGTCCATTTGGTCCCTTGTTCCTTTCTTTGTGTTTTCCACCTCCTCTAGGCATGACACCCACCATGGCCCTACTCCAGGGGCCGCTGTGCCTGGACATGGTTTCTGGGGAAGAACTTGGGTAGACTCTGAGTTATGGGGATAAAAATGCCAATGGAGAAGGAGGAAAGGGGACAGAGAAACAGAGAGGAAGACAGAGAAAGAGAAGGAAGGAGGGAGAGACAGAGAGGGAGAGAGAGAGAGACAAAAAGAGGGAGGAGACGGAGGGAAAGCTAGGGATAGGGAGAGAGAGAGAGGGAAGGAGAGAGAGGGGAGAAGGAAGGAGAAGGGGGAGATGGAGGGAAAAAGAAGAGGAGGGAGGAAGGGGGGAGAGAGAACTAGGGAATGGGAGAGCTAGAGAGAGAGAGAGAGGGAAGGGGAGGAACAGAGAGAGGGAGGAGTAGAGAGATTGTTGGAAGAGAAAGAGAGCAAATAACCTCCAGAAGTTCCCACAGGGTGGGAGAGGACGAAAGCCTTGACCTCCTAAGGCTTCTCTTTCAATGACAAGGAAGAAAGGGATAGAAGACTGTGTGTGGCTGTGGGAACGAACGTGCCATTGATACAGTATTGATATCACATGATCATGAAATCAGCACATACCCTCCCGGTGGATAACGGTGTGGGCTTGCTCGCTCGATCTCGCTCTCTCTCTCTCTCTCTCTCTCTCGGTAAGAAGGAAGAGCGCCGGAGCCAAGGTTGGTCATGTGTTAAGTTCAGCACTTCTAGCTCTTGGCTCCTGCTGTGGCTGTTGGTCTCCTGGGGTCCTGGGGTCATTTTCATAAAGAACATTGCAAGTCTACATTTCCATTCTTGTATACCCCAGAAGCCCAAATCCTGCTAAAATGTTGAAGGCTGTATTTTGCCTCTTCGACTTCCTTACGGATTAATTGCATTTAGAATGAAATATCAGATCTTTCAAATCAACTTGATGCCAGCAGGATGGTCAGAATATCTTCCCGGATTTATAAATAAGTATTTAGAGGCCTTTGAATATGAGGCAGTAACCAATGTAAACGTAGTTAGATCAATAAATAGTTTATGGTGCGAATCATTTGTTTTTAGTAGAAATTGGTGGGAAGTTTCTCAGGAATGGTCTCTGCAGTGCACCACACGTTTTCGTTTGGTTTTATGACAAATAATAAACTGCCTAAAACTGTGCTAAGACTTTTGGGATACATTAGAGCCATATTTTATGGGCTGGAGATGAAATATATCTTATCAGTGTTCAGTTTCTTGAATTTGATAACTGCACTGTGGTTACAGAGGAGCACCTCTGTTCTCAGGCAAACACTGCTCTACCCCGGGGAAGAGGACATCTCTCAAGGAGTTTAGGGGAAAAAATATGGGGAGGGGTAGTCTGGCTACATGGACTTAGCAGGATTCTTGCTGAACTTGGACAATCCAGAGACAAACACAGAAGCCCACAGGTCAAAGGCTAGTCTGGAAGAGTTTGGAAGAGGCCAGATTCGAGTTTGGTCAAAGAGAATGTGTATCAAATAGCCAGAGGTGGTTTATAGAGAGAATAATGTGAATTCAGTTGAATAGTCAGAATGAGTTACTACCGGCAATTAGATCCTTTCATTCTACATGCCCTTTGCTACTAAGACTGCCCTTTATCAAACATTGGTCAGGCTCGTCTGAGCCTTCTTTTCTACTAGGTCTTAAAATTGACCCCCTTCCTGTACTGGGCCTACCCCAGCCTAGACTTAGCAAAGAATCCTGCTAGGTCATCTAGCAAGAGTCCCCTATTTTTGACATGACCTCTGAGTAATATCCAACCACACCTCCCCTCCGACCCCTTACTCCTTGGGTGTAAACCCTCAGATGTTCTTACCAGGTTCAGAGGTGAGTCTATTCTCCTTCCCCCAAGTCTAATTTTTACAGAGATGCTAAGACTGGTCCCAGCTGGGGTAGAAGTGCTTAGGATCCAACAAGGAGAGTGTGGGTGGCATGAAGAGACAGCCATGCAAATAGAAAAATGATGACAGCAAAAGTAACAGGGCTAGGAGTCAGTTGCTGTGAGGATCTAGACTGAACTGTGTGCTAAAGAATGGGTACAACTTTGCCACATAGAGACACAGGGAGGAGTGCTCCAGGAGGAGAGCTTCGAATGGGGACCTTCCATGTCTTGGCTCAAACAACTGATCTACTGGTAGGGATTCCAGACCCCGTCTGGGGGTCCCCCTCAAATCACTTGATGGGGCACACAGCCCTGCCCCCAGGAAAATGCTCATTTCAATGATCCACATGCTACAACGCCCTGCCTTTGTTATTATAAAGGGATTTATTAAAGAGGAACTTTGGCCCTTCGGTTTGAAATGTCAAAAAAGAAACTTTTCTCTCTTTCTTTAAAAACACAATCTTTCTTGTAGTTCTTCTGAAAGTGACTGAGAAGACCAAAGGGGGTGAAGCAGGAAGGAAGAAGGAAAAGAGAAAGCTTGGCACTGGAGCCTGGAAAATGAGCCCCTACGTGTGGAAAATGTTTTCGCAGTTTCTCCTAGGCAGGACTCGAAGCAAAGAAATCATGCAGAAAAGCCCATGGAAAATTCAAGCAAAATATTTTTAGCTAGTTGACCTTTTTGTAAGAGTAGTATCTCCTTTAAAAGGAAAAATTATCAAAAGAATGTTATGGTACTAATACTTGGAAGGGAGGCAGGAGCAGGAATAAGCCAGAGGTAAAAATATCCAAGTTGGGGTATACATTTGTGGGCCCTGGGCACACAGTGCCTCATCTTTCTGGACTGGATGGTCTGGAACTCTTTTCTCTTAAATCCGGTAGAACTACATCCCTTGCCTGTTGGGATGTGTCTCAGGGTCATTTCTCCCTTCTCAAAATGTTCCCTTACAGCTCCCTCCCTCCCTCCCTTCCTCTCCCCACCACCATTTCCCTCCCTCCCTCCCTCCCTTCCTCCCTCTTTCCCTATCATTTTTCTTTACTATGCTCAGGAAGAGGCAGCATCTGGGAGGTGGTGAAGCTTCTGGTTAGGAGCCTCGGCTAGAGAGTCTCGATGGCCTGAATTTGAGTCCAGACTCTGCTACTTACTATATGCGTGATCTTGGGTCACTTACTTAATTTCTCTGGCCTTCTGTTTCCTTATCTGTACGGTGGGAAGGGTCACAGTGGCCATCTCATGGGGTGGTCGGGATGGTTAAAGGAGAGAAAAGTACAAGGGAATTCTCAAGGAAACTGGAGGAGCTCCTTAGAAACCTTAGAAACCCACTCACTGACTCTCTGCTCAAGGGAGGAGGAGTGTAAGATAAGCCACCTGCTGGGGACGCCCCATCCAGCCCTCCTGGGATTTTCATACCTTCCAGTGTCATTCCAGTACTCCCTGACTTGATTCTGTTGTACTTGGCTAGATTGCTCGGACAGAATAAACTCTGAGCTAATTCCACTCCATGTTCTGCAATAAAGCGAAATCCAAGTAAAATTATGATGCCGATAGGGCTTTGCTTCGGTATTGCTTTGTTTTTGTTCCTCTCTACCTCTTCTTTTCTCTAGGTTTCTCATCTCTGCTTCTTGCCTGCTCCACTAAAGTCCCAAGTACCCAGAGTTCCAGACAACTTTACTGCCAACAGCCTGCCCAGTTCTGCCTTCTTCCTTGTTTTCCAGAATGGTCTGTCTTGGTGATGGTCTTCCCCCAATCTCATTTCCTGGGGCAGGAGATGCACAGGTGACCCATCCACAGGTGACCACAGGAATGACCTTCTCTCCTGTGCCTCTCTTGTCATTTTGATTTCCAATGCACATCTCTACTAATTAAAGAGTGACACATTTCCAGCCCACCCCTGATGGTACCCATCCTGTAGGGAATTCCCCGTTCTTCCTGGAGGTTAGGCTGGCTCCAGCCAAGTAAGGTCATGACTCTAAAGAGACCCACTGCTGGATAGAGGGACCAGGCTGCAGGGCTGAAAGCTAGACAGGTTACATGGCAGAGGGGTGGGAGCATGGGTGGGTCATCCTGCAGGCAGAGATCTGGTTGTCCCTGGGTGTTCTCTTAGCTTGACTTTGCCAATTGGAACAATTGTTGGAATGGATACAGTCCTTTTCTTTTCTTGGAAAGTCTTGTCGAACTCACTTGGGCAGTTGGAAAAGGAGAGGAGTGAGCTTCCAGGACTTGCATGCTGTGATTTCAAGGACTCTGTGGGTTCTAGACCTTCTGTGATATTAACATTCTTTCTGCTTAACCAGATAGAGATTTCTAAACCTTTCTTTCCAAACCCGGCAAGACCCATGCCCCTCCTACCTGAACCCCATTCAGCCAATGATCTTGGCTCATCCACTGGCCCCTCAGTTTCCCTCACCTGCCTGCTTTCTTTACTTGTCCATCCCTCCTGCCTCTCCCTTCTCTTCAGGACCCCTGTGCTCCTCTGCCTCCTGAAGGCTAATGCCCTAGTCCCTGACCTAGACTTAGAGTCCTTCTGCAAACCCCACTGACTTTGTTCTGTTATCTGTATCTTCTCTTCTTTGTCTTGGAATGCTCTCCTAACAGATTATTATGAATACCTGCACATCTTTGCAGTCTTCGTGAGTGGGAAAAACCCACGTCCCTTCCTCCTTTGAATTCCTGCACATCTTCCTCTCCCTGCTGGTGGCCAAGATCTTAGAGATGGCAATTCTATTCACAGCCACACTTGCTGGGAGCTCTCATCCTCTCTCTGACTTCTGAGCCCAAAGCACTCCAGGTCACTGTCCCCCTCCCTGATGCACCAGTGTGTCCCCTTCTTGAAACCTTCTCTTTCCCCACTTCAGTGGCACCTTCTCCATTGTGATTTTTTTTTCTAACCCTTGATTATTATCATTCTGTTTTCTTTACTGTGTTCTCTTCTCCCTTCCTCCTCCTTCTCCCTCCTCTTCCTCAATGCACAGGTTCTGTCCTAACATATTTTCCATTTTTTCTATGGATACTCTTTTGTCCCTTTTGTTTTTCTTCTGACTTCATCTGTCAATGACATCTAAACAGGCACTTCCCTCTTTTCCAAACTCCAGATTTTCTTTCCCTCCCTTCCTCCCTCCCTCTCTTCATTCCCTTCCTCTCACCAGTCCAGCAGGTAATTACTGAGCAACTTCTGTGGGCCAGGCCCTGTACCAGGATGTTGGAATAGCACTTAAAATGATGCAGGGCAAGTGCTGTGATGTGGGCGGGGGTGGTGGGGTGGGTACAGGACATTTTGGGAGAATCCAGTAGGGACCCTCATTAGTGATGGGACCATGAGGAAAGGCTTTCCCTAAGGAAGAAGTGTTGAGGAGGAGCAATGGGACAAGCTAGAGACCTGAAGGGTGGGGACAGTGTGTGGGGGAGTGTCTGTAGGACCAACCAGCGGAGCTCAGGCATTTCTACTGGCTCTGTTCCTGCACTCACAACTCCACCTGATGAGGTGTCTCTTGGTGACAGATTCTTAAGCCTGGACAGGTTTCAAACTTCTTATCCCTTCCCACCCCTTCCATGCTGGCTTCAGGAAAAGTCACATCAGTGTCTTTTCCCCAACTCTCCTGAATGTCATATCCGATGGCTCTTGTTGGCTCACGCTTCACATTGGTCCCACCTTTGCAACATCTATCTCATCCTTCCCTGTGTTTTCACGCCCATGAAAACATTCATTGTTTTCTTTTTCAGATTTTATTTATTTATTTATTTATTGGGTGGGGGCGTGGAGAGAGTGCATAAATTGAGGGGTGGGTGGAGGTGGGAAGAAGATGGACAAGTAAACTGTGCTGAGAGCGGAGCCTGACACGGGGCTCAATCCCATTACTCCGAGATCATGACCTGGACTGAAATCAAGAGTTGGACGCTCAACCGACGGAGCCACCCAGGTGCCCCCGAGATTCCCTGTTCTTCTAGCTCTTCCTTCTTCTCTGAGCCCTCCAGTCTCTTCCTCATTCGATGAACCATGCATTTCTGTTTACAGATATTTCCCAAAATACATTGTTCATCATATCACCCTCTTCCTCAAAAACTGTCAAATCACTGTAAAATAACTTATCTGACTCTGATGTCATGCATTTTTACCATTGGATTCAAACAAATATTTCAACTTTTTCTCTCACCGTTCATTTCCAGTGAATGGTCCAGGCAATGCCATGTGACTGTGGTGACAGGATCAGGCATGCACTCTGCTCTCCCCGCTCCAGGATTCCCATAGACAATCCCCCCACCTGTGATACCCTTCTTTGCCATGGTCTTTTTTTTTTTTAATTATGGCAAAAGACACATATCATGAAACTTATTATTTTAAGCATTTTCAAATGTACAGCTCAGTGGAATGAAGTACATTCACACTGTTGCACAACTGTCACCACATCCACTCCCAGAACTCTTTCTATATTCTATAACTAGAACTCCACAGCCCTGGGGCGTCTGGGTGGCTCAGTTGTTAAGTGTCTGCCTTCAGCTCAGGTCATGATCCCAGAGTCCTGGGATCCAGTCCCGCATCGGGGTCTCTGCTCCATAGAAGCCTGCTTCTCCCTCTCCCACTCCCTCTGCTGTGTTCCTTCTCTCGCTGTGTCCCTCTCTGTCAAATAAATAAATAAAATATTAAAAAAACAGAAACAAAAACAAACAAACTCCACAGCCCTTCAACACTTGCTCCACATCCCCCCCTCTCCCAACCCCTGGCAACCACCCTTCTACTCTCCATATCTATGAATTTGTCTGCTCTAGGGACCCCACATAAATGGAATCATACTAAATTTGTCCTTTTGTGACTGGTTTATTTCACTCAGCATAATGCTGTCAAGGTTCATCCATGTTGTTGTGTGTGTCAGAGTTTCCCTCCTTTTTAGGGTGGAGTGATAGTCCATTGTGTGTATAGACTATGTTTTGCTTATCCATTCATTCACTGATAGATGCTTGGGTTGTTTCCAACTTTTGGCTATTGTGTCTAATGCTGCTGTGAACATGGGTGTGCAAATGTCTGTTCTAGTCCTTGTTTCAATTCTTTTTGGTCTATACCTGGAAGTGGAACTGCTGGCTCATGTGGCAATTCCATTTGGAATTTTTCTGATGAACCACCATATTGCTCTTCAAGTGACTGTATTATTTCACCTTCCCAACAACAGTGTGTGATCATTCCAGTGTCTTTGCATCTTGGCTAACACTTGTTCTTTTCTTTCTTTTTCTTCTTTTAACAGTAGCCATCCTAATGGGTACGAGGTAGTTTCACGGTCTCCTTTTGAAACCCTTTTGAATATTCTGAAATTCTTTTAGAATCAGTAGATTATTTTTTATATCTTTATTACTTAATGATAAAAACAAGACTTATTCCCTTAAAAAAAAATAAAATCCAAAACTCAAAAAACCCTACCCCAAACTTTGCCCTACTCCCAAACTTCTTTGACATCTTGTTATTTCCTGTACCAGCTGCACTCCTGGAAGTGGGAATGATGTTCGTAGGCATGAACTTGCCCAGTGGCTTACAGTATGTCCATTCTCACTGGTTCCTGCTTGTGACTTATTGGTTATTTGATACTCAGAATATCAGTCTTTTCCTGGGAGTCCTTTCTTCCGGATACCTCAAATTCACAACGGAACAAAGAGAGGAGAAGTTCTGGGGCAGCACCCACGGGCTGGGGGGCAGAGCCGCCATGGAGGACTTCTCATTTGGCTCACTCAGTAAGAATCCCTTGGAGACCCTGATCACAAGGCCCAGGTAATATGAAGTCCTTCTTCCCACTGCCTCCTCCACTGGAGGTCACGTCTTCCCTCCTTTGTGCTCCGACAGCACTTTGCTTGGGTCTGCAATTACATACGATTACTAATAAACTTTTGGCTCTTCATTATCGTTATTTATGTGTATCTCTCCTCATCCCTGAAACTGTTGGCTTTTTCACTCCCTTAAGTGGTGGCCAAACTATCTTTCATGTAATAGGCATAAGATAAATGTTGCCCAATTCAACTGCATCGGGGCTGTTGCTCCGGAAGGCCCTGGTGATTTCATCCCTGGACTCGTTTGAACATGTGGGTAGTATTGAACTAATCCAGGGATGCCTGCGTGAGTTCCAGCAGCAACAGTCAGACAGTTAATGATGTGTTTTTCCAGATCCAGAGATGCTGACTGGGACCTTGGACCTGGACTGTGGTTTAGAAACGACACCTAGGGGGCACCTGGGTGGCTCAATAGGTTAAGCCTCTGCCTTTGGCTCAGGTCATGATCCCAGGTTCCTGGGATCTAGCCCTGCATTGGATTCTCTGCTCAGCAGGGAGCCTGCTTCCCCCCCGCCCCCGCTTTCTGCCTGCCTCTTTGCCTACTTGTGATCTCTCTCTGTCAAATAAATAAATAAAATCTTAAGAAAAAAAAAAAAAAAGGAAACAACACCTAGGGTTGCCTCCTGGGTTTTTTTTTACTACCAAAGTTGCTTCCCAGGACTGTTTGCATGCTCGGGGTGGGAGTGGATGAGAAACCTTTATGTCAGGAAAGAAAATGGTGATAGGGCATCTGATTTCTCTTCTGAGGTCCTTCTCATCCAGCCCTGTGTTCCAGGCCTCACTCATGCACAAGATCCCTGGTTGAAATCCAAACTCTTGAGATCGCGGCACCTGACAGCTCACCCACAGTACAGTGCAGGTTGTTAGTAGCTAGGCCTCAAATTCCTAATCTTTGGACAACCCTATGCAGGCAGGGGACATAAAGGTAAGGGACACTCCAGGATCCTACCCTGGAGAGCTGTGCCAGAGCACATTTCGGCTCATCAAGATGGCAGAGCCTCAAGTGACAAAGAAAAGGAACCAAATAATCAAGAATTCACCCTTGTGAATGGAGGCCGAGACCAGACTAATGACCTATAAGGCATCATGGTGGCACTGAATGCTAAGACAGTGTCTGGGGTTGGGCAGACTGTCCACGTCACTACAAGGAAGCTGTCTCCACGACACAGCTGAAGGCATATGAAGATGATGTCACCCAGGAGTAGGGGCCTGGGGGGGAGGGGAGATCAGCACTTTCTCAAGGATAGCTCTAGTGTGGGTCCCTGACGTGAAGCTTGTGATCACTGAGGCCTCCATCTCAAAGACAGTCACCTTCAATACACACATGGCCCACTACACACCTCCACGCAGGGCCAGGCCACTTCAGCCACGGAGGTCCCCCTTGCAGAAAGGCCACCCCAGCCACGGAGGTCCCCCTTACAGAAAGCCCTGAGTGCGAACACAACAGACCATTCCAGGGACCCTATTTTCCCCTTCCTGCTCTGGTTTTAAGTTTGCCAATAAAAAATGAACCTGAAAAACCCAAGGCACTCCACTTTTGACCTCCCTGAAGCGAAACCCCAGGTCTGTGAGCTCTCTCTCTCTCTCTGCTCCCACACCTGCACAACCTCACTGTGTGGTCTCGGGCATGCTGCTGTGGACTGTGCAGGACCTGTGAGTAATAAACCTTGTTTTTTCAAAGTTCCTCTATGCAGGTTGCTTAGGGTCAACTTGGAATCCCAAGATCCACAGAGGGCCAGTCTGGCTGCAACACTGGTTCTGGTCAGAGAGACTTTGGAGGGGTGGAGGGGGGAGTTGCCGGAGCAGCGCAGGGTGGGGCCGGGTGAGGACCGCAGGGGACAGGAGCTGATAGCATCTATCCATGGCCACCAACCGGCTGAGGCTAACCCAGAACTGCTTCTGGAGAGCTCTTGTTTGCATGTGATATTTAACCCCCAAGAAAAGCAGTCTCATCAGGATGACTTCAGGTGACCAGGAAAGTGAGAAACAGAGGGAGAAGGGCTACGGGAAGGGAACGGAGAAAACAGGTGGCTCCAAGTCTACACCGTGTGCTTCATCTGGGTTTTGTCAGTGTCAGAAAATGGTTCAAAGCAGGAGAGCCCCAGCCTCTTTCCCTATTAGACTCCCTAGACCTGGCCTTTTAAAATCTTATCATGTCTATTTAAAAGGTTCTGTGAAGGAATAGAAGAGCATGAAAAAGGCATTCTGCCTCTAAGCCTAAAGCAATTTTTATCAGCTTCCAGAAGCTTCCTTTTTGAATCATGTGTTACTCACCTTTATTTTAGGAGCTTGTAAGAGGTGACTTACTAACTGCAGAGAATTCCCTGGAAGCCACAGATAGGACTCGAAGATCAATGGGGAAGGTGCTCGGAAACCACGGCCCCTCCCCCAGGCAGCCCCGAGCAGAACCTTTGGAGCTTTCCCATCAAGAATCTACTCGGGTTCTTGGCCTGGCTGCCCCACAGGAGGGGTACGGAAGGCCTGGGAAAGGAAGAAAACCACATTGCAACACCACTTGTTTTGTTTCTCCTAACACCTCCCCTTTCTCCACTTGAGTTTGGGCCCTCAAGGGTACCATTTGTTCTCATACAAAGGCACAGATAGATCTGTTGTGAGTTCCCCGTGTACCTGACTCTGCCACCTGACATCGGGATGGTTTGTTTTCTGGGATGCCTACAGCTGTACACATTCCTTTCTGGGGTGAATGCTTTGTATGGACATAAACAGCCTGCTAAGCTGTGGGGACTAAACCTGTAGCCGATTTTCTTTCTTTGGAGCTACATTCCTGCCGAGATAAACATACAGAAAGACAGACAGATTATAAAGGAGGAAGGACGCCGTGTCAGCATGAGGGCTCCAAAGAGAACAAAAGGGTTATCGTGTGCAGAGGCTGAAAATAGAATATAAGCTCTTGGGGCTGGGGAAACAGTGAAGGCCTCCCAGGGAACCACCTGCAAAAGAAAAAAAAAAAAAAAAGAAAAGAAAGAAAGAAAGAAGACATTCTGAGCCTCCCAGGAAAACAAGCCTTGGGTTGACTTGAGTGAAAGCAAAATTTGATAATCTGTGTTGAGTAATGCCAGAGGAGAGAGAGGAGAGAAGCCACTGCCTTCAAGTTTTGCAAGGAGCAAGGTACCCTGGCCTTGGGCATAGGGCTTCTTCCGAGGCTGCCCCAGTTCGATGCAGTGGGGGGCGGGGGGTTGGTGGTGGGACCTGGGGCAGGTCTTTGAAATGGGCCCTGCTGGCCACTTGGAGAGAGGCAGGAGAGCTGCCAAGGAGTGTGTGTTTCTAAAACAATATACAGTGGATTGATTTTACATTTAAGACCCTTCATAAAAGCAGATGCTCTTCCCCCAGCCCCTTCAGGTTTTTGGCAAGCTTGCTAGAATTCAGTGAACCAAGTCAAGGCTTTCTTTAGCTCTGACTTTGTGCAGGTTCTCTGCTCCTTTGCATATGAAGCCACTAATGAAAACCGTGCAGAACAGAGGTGATTTCTCCTTTTAGGCTGTTTCAATGGGTAGTTAACCTTGGGGCTCACCAACTCTGTGCCTAGGTTCAGCTTCCTCCTCCTCCCAGATCTAGTTGGCCACCTGCCTTCCTGTGACAGAGACAGCCTGCTGAACCACCCTAGGGACACTCAGCTGAGTGTAGCCGGTCCTTGAGATAAATCCATGAGAGGAAGGTGCCTTTTAAGAAACCTCAGCCTTCTGATTAACGTAATAATGAAGCCACGATGCCTCTTTGACGGTCTTTGGGCTGGCTATGAGCTTCTCCAGACAGAAGCCCTCATCCAGACATTTAAGCCCAGTTCCTCCTCATTGCTGTACCAGGCCTGAGTGCCAGGATCTGTGCCCATCCTAGGGGAAAAGCCTTCAATTCTAGACACCTGTCATCGAAGCTTGTCTATCTGCCCTATTTATTCGTTCATGCATCCATTAATTTTGAGGGTCTAGTGTGTGCCAGTCACTGGTCTGTGCCCTTGAGATACCTGAAAACTGACAAAACTTCCTGCCTTGAAAGGTCACCTTGTGACCTTCAAGGGGTGGGGAGTGTGTGGGAGACAGATGGGAAACAATAAAGATTAAGGAAATTGTGTGACATGTTCGAAGTACTAGAAGCAGAGGGTGCCCTGGTGGCGTAGACAGTTAAACATCTGACACTTGCTTCTTGGTTTTGGCTCAGGTCATGATCTCAGGGTGGTGAGCTCAAGCTCCACCTTGGGCTCTAAGCTTAGTCTTTTTTTTTTTTTAATTTCTTTATTTAACACAGAGCGAGAGATCACAAGCAGGCAGAAAGGCAGAGAGAGAGGGGGAAGCAGGCTCCCTGCCGAGCAGAGAGCCCGATGTGGGGCTTGATCCCAGGACCCTGAGATCATGACATGAGCAGAAGGCAGAGGCTTAACCCACTGAGCCACCCAGGAGCCCCTCTAAGCTTAGTCTTAACTCCAAGGGAGTTTGACTAAGACTGTCTCTCCCTCCACCCTTTCCCCACCATATGCATACATGCTCTCTCTCTCTCTAAAATAAACAAATCATAAAAAAAAAAGAGAGAGAGAGAGAGAGAGAGAGAGAAGTTATAGAGACAAAATAGAAGCAAAATTGGAGCAGAAAAAGGGAGACCTGGTGTGCAGGTAGAATGGGGAAAAGAAAATTGTCAAAATATTTTCAAGGGCAACCTTAATGAACAAGAGAGAAAAATGACAAATGAGAATTTCTGTTCCTTCTTATGGAGAGTTGGTCTTGCCAATAAACAAGCATTGAGACAGTGATATACATAGCATTGTCTGTAGAATTAAATCTTCTATTCCATAGATAATAATATTTATTTAGAAAACAATATTCAGAATATCATTTTATAATTATATGTATACACATGTACGTAATAATACAGGTTGTAATTTAATTAAAAAGTTTATCCTCAAGGAGCTTTGACACCTCTTTCAAGTCAGGGGGATCTAGATTCCTATAAATCTGAAATTTCCAGTCCCCCAAATAGTCTTTGTGTTTATTCAGGAAGAGCTTTTTGACCTTATCAACTCACTCGGTCAACTTGGTGACATGAACAGCAGAAGCAAACTCCCCGTCTTTTGATCCGAACCTGATGACCAAGGTCAAAGCTACTTCATGCTGTCCTTCACCCTAAGATGACTTTTGGGAGCAGAGGGAATTCGAGGCTTTGGGGCTGGCACAGCACCGGGAGACTCACACTCCTCATGAAGAGAGATGGCCCTGGGGAGGAAGGCCATTGCCCACACATCTCCTTGCACACTACATTCAGCTCTGAGCCCAAGTGAGACCCCAAGTTTCTGGCTTCTTTGAAAGTATTTGGTGCACAAATAAGCAAATTGGGGATAAGGAATGTCCAGTCATTGTTTGAGGATTTTCTGGAATTTGGAGCATTGTGATTTTTGTTGTTTAGAAAGGCTTTGGTTGCCTGTTTATCATCCAGTGCAGGCTCATGAATAACTTCCTGGGGGACTAGCCCACATTCTTGGTCCCGTTGGCGTCTCTTGCCCAGCAAGGTTCACTCAGGACGTCTTCCCAACATCCTGTCTGAGAATGACCTTCTTTTCTCCACTTACTAAGCTCCGAGTCCTTATTGAAATGACCTCCTGCACAGGAAGGCCCACTGTGGCGCCTGGCAAGAGCAAACAGTTCTGGTTTCTAGGAAGTTAGATACACACACAGGCACACACACGACGTCTCGTTCAGAAAAGGCAAAATGTTTGTGTTCCTCCTCGGGCCTGATACGGAAAACTAGCAGACATTCCAGCAACACAGAGAACAGAGGTGAAGGCAGGTGCAGGGAGGACAGCTGGAAGTCAGAGAGCACAACAAGCCTCCTGTCCCCTGGCACCGAAGCCTAAGTGACCCCACCAGGCGGATGTGGCTGCTTAAACAAAGCCAAGAGCGTGTGTGCGTGAATCTGTGGGGACACTCGAGCTGAAAAATGACTCAGTGGGAAGCCTGTAAAGCCCTAAGCGTTTCAGAGAAAAATAGCCATGGAATTTATCTTAACATCAGGGAAGAAGTTTGTTCTTGCCAAATAGGTTCTGCAGCGGTCAGGCTTTTTTCTTCTCAATTTTACCAGGGAGAGTGAGGGGAACCCCAAAGAAAGGGGCGGGTATGTTCTTTAAAGTCATTATAGTTCGGGGTCTCTGGGTGGCTCCTGGGGTTGAGTGTCGGACTCTTGATTCCAGTTCAAGTCATGATCTCGGGATTGTGAGATGGAGTCCAATAGAGTCGGGCCCTGGGCTCTGTGTGGAGTCTGTCTTCTCCTTCTCCCTCTGTCCCTCCCTCTACTTATGCTCTCTCACTCTTTCTCTCTCTAAAATCAATAAGTAAATCACTAAAAAAAATAAATTCATTCCAGGTCTTAAATGAGACCTGCTTGAATGTGAAAAAGAGCTTTAAGGACCCCTCTCTCTCTGGTACAATGATATGATTTTGGAAATAAGAACTTTGTAAAGATCATATACAAGAAACTCATTTTATAAGGACTCTGATGACCAAAGAGGAGTTGTGCCTTGCCCTTGGTCATCTGCTGGGTCATCTGTCCGTCTTAATGCAGAATGGTGATTCCCAACACACGGTGTCTAACGTGCCGACTTTCCTTCTCTACGCTGATGAGGAGGGCCGGCATCACGGACAAGTAAACTGTGCTGTGGTCTGGAGCCCACTCTCAGAAGGGACCCATACCCTCTGGTTTAACACTCCGCTGTCGCCATCTTGAAATTCTTAATAATATTGTCTTTGAACTTGTGTTTTGTAAATGAAGTCCAATGGGATAGCAGAATATGCCTATGAGTTGAGTAATTCCACACAGTATGGACCTCCATTGGTTCTGGTTCTTAGTGCCCATTTCTGGGTACCATTTGAGATGCCCCATGAGCACAGAACTCCACAGGACCCAGGATGCGTCTGAGTCTAGGAAAGACTCAAAGCAAATACAAGGAAAGCGTGCCTATGACTAAGGTGGGAGCAGGAAAGAAGGAGGGCGCACTGACAGTCCAAGTGAACACAGAACTCACTCCTCTCCAGAAAGAAGGCAGTGGTGTTCTGAGGAGCACAGATGACCACGGAACCCTGCCATGTCCTTCTGTACTGCTTTTGCTTCCCTGAGCTAGCCAATCATTTTGGCTGAAAATGAAGACATAGAAGAAAATGGGAAAATAGAGCCAATGGCACTTCTTTTTCTTTTCAGTTCTTTCTTACTCACCAGTAAGCCAGAGGTATAGGCTGTTGATAGCATGTGTGTATATCATGAAATGAAATAAAAATAATTGAGTTAGGTTTTTTAAATAGCATTTCCACTGTTTTGGTAAGAATAAAATGAACTACAAAATATGAATTATATAATTTCAGTGATTCTGCATGAGTTACATATTCTTAGATTTGCATTTAAAACTGGCATTGCAAAAAAAAAATAAAACTGGCATTGCACCTGTAAAGAAAATTCATGCTAATAATTAAAATGTTTCATTTTTTCAGAGTCCATAGTCTCTCATGGCTCATCTCCATGAGAGACTATGGTCTCTGAAAAACAATCTGAGGGTTTTGAAGGGGCTGGGGGTGGGAGGTTGGGGGAGTCTGGTGGTGGGTATTATGGAGGGCACGTATTGCATGGAGCACAGGGTGTGGTGCATAAACAATGAATTCTGTTACACTGAAAATAAATTAAAAAAAAAAAGAAAATTCCTCATTGACTTTGTTTATCAGAGTAGACAAAAATTATGTGGAGAATATTGAAACACAAACCTTAAAAAAAAGGAGGATTTCTCAAATATTGAAAAATATTAATCGTAAGTTAGAATCAAAGCTATAGCTGTTTTACTTGTATGCTTAGAGCATATTTGTATTTTTAAATAAATATTCAGTAACAGAAAAAAAAATGTTTCATTTTTCTATCTTAGAAGGACGTTAAATAACAAATATTCAAAATGCCAGGGCAAGTTTGAAAGATTAAAGAAGGAAAGAAAAAGCTGTATATGACAGCTTTATACCTTTTTAAAATTCATTTTTAAATTTTATTTTATCTATTTTATTTATTTTTTTATAAGATTTTATTTATTTTTTTTTAGAAAGAGAGAGAGAGAGAAAGCATGGGCGGTGGGGAGGAGCAGAGACAGAGACTCTCAAGCTGATTCCTCCCCGGGAGTAAGGCCCGACACAGAAATCAGGTCTGATTTCAGACCTGAGCTGAAATCAAATGTTGGATGCCTAACCGACTGAGCCACCTAGGTCCCCCCATATTCTAGTACCTTTGACAACATTAGTCCCCGTGCTTTTATTTTATTTTTTTTTAAGATTTTATTTATTTATTTGACATAGAAAGAGAGACAGCACAGGCAGGAGGAGCAGCAGGGAGAGGGAGAAGCAGGATCCCACCGAGCAGAGAGCCTGACATGGGGCTTGCTCCCAGGACCTTGGGATCATGACCTGAGCCAAAGGCAGATGCCTAATCGACGGAGCCCCCTGGGCGCCCCAGTCGCCTTGTTTTTAAACAATCTTCACTTTGCCCTGGGCCCCACTGAAGAGGGAGCTGGGGGTAAATACAAGCGTCTGCAGAAACACCTAACGTGGTCGCTAGACTCAGCCCCGATCATAGATTTGTCTGGCTCGGGTCTACTAGGGTTCACATCACATTTAGATAGGATTTCATTTTAGTGATTGACTGTGTTTGCATTCCCCCAGAAGTGTGCCCTGACATAAAGATTTGAGTTGAAATAATGTATTTGGAAGATGATCCCTGAAAACCCCCCTAGGGGAAGAGGTGTGGAGGGGAGAGATGGAGAGAAGGAGAGAAAGAAGGAGGCCAATGAACATTGTGCTATCAAACTAGTTACCACTGTGGGGAACTAGAGCTCGATCCTGCTGGGACCTCCAGGAGACAGTGGTATCCCACAGTCACCCCAGATGAAGAACGAGGAAGCTGGGGTGTTTGTCTTTCAAATTTCCATCTGTCATGAGTGGAACTCTATTTCTGGGAACATGAATTCTCTGTCGTTTCTGGCTTGTTCTGCTCATGGTTACCATGGCCAGAAACTTAGCCCTAAGGAAGAGTGTTGCAGGAATGGGAAGGGTAGGCATGGCATCTACAATTTGTCAAGCAATAGGAGATTCTATACAGATTGGAGCCACCTGTTGAAATGACTAGTGAGACCTCCCACCCCCAGCAGAAAAAAGACATAACACAATGATGAGTCTTTGCTTTGCCTGTCTGAGGCTTCAGAAAAACACAATCACTGGAGTCCTCATAGATAGGGGTCTGGATGATGTTATTGCATCTGTTTCTGTGCAGAATGTGGGATGAAACTTTCAAGACAACAGAGAAATACAGGGGATCTGAATGGAAGCTTTGGGGGAGCCGTGCAGCTAGCACGGCTTTGCTAAGGAGAGCCAACAGTCTATCAGGAGCCCTGGAAGAGAATCCTACATTCTTGCCAATGGCCAGCTTCAGACCTTACGATGAATGTAGGTCTTGGATGACTTTGGCCTGCTGTTGATTTCCTAATGCCCCAGCTCTCCAGGGCTCAGAGATACTCAGAGATACACCAGCCCCCCGCAAAATCCCACTGGGGCATAAACAAATGATCCTGGCTCAGTATATACCTAGCTCCAACTGCATTGACCTTTGACCTTTTATTCCCCCCCAGAAACTAATTATGTTTGGTTTCCTTGTCTTTTTAAATATTTCATTGTATTTTAATGGCTTTCTCTTAATTTTATTTATTTACTTCAATGATAAGCTCATTCCTGGATGAGTTCTGTGTCTTCCTTTCTTAACTCTCATGGTGCTTAATCTGGCCGGACACATATAGGTGAGTGATAACTACTTGCTGATGGACTGTTTCTCCCAGGGCCAGAGAGCCTCCCTCAAGGCAGCTGCTAGCGGGTTGGACAGTCCTGGAAGGTTCCGTGGCTTCTGAACTACAGGCCCAAACAAATGAGTTCAGGACACATGCTGTCAGGGGCTGGGGGGCGGGTACCCAGGGTTCTGAGATGTTTCCTGGTCCTGGAGGAACACCGAAAGGGCTGGGACTACTCCCAGAAGGCTACAGAATGACAGGAGTCTTGGGTCCCGGCAGGGGCTGCCCAGGCATCATGGGACCTGGTAGCTGAGTGGGCCAGGGAGGAGGAGGCAGTGGCATCTGGTGGTGCATGCATCAGTGGGGAGGGAGGGGCTGCTGAGGAGGCATCATGACAGGTGCCAGGCCAGGTCGTCCTGAGCACAGGTGCCCCTGTCCGTGCGCTCACTGTTGCACTGGCCACTGAGCTCAGGTTATTTGCCCTGTTCCACATTCAAGTTCTGGCATTCAGTGAACAATGGCTGCCTCTGTCGTTCTAAGGCCCCTCCCCACCCCCACGCGCCTCAAAGTGCCCAAGTCTGATCCCCACATTCTTCATTTCTGTCTCAAGCAGGAGGGCAACCAGAGACTTGAACTTCCTACCCTCCATGGCAACCGGGCATTGGATTTGGGAGCAGCTGAGGCGGGAGCAGCTACTTGGGCCTTAGAAATGACATATTCTACTTTGTTCTTCCCAAGATCACCCTCTGGTGAGTTCCATGTTCTCTTCGCCCTCCCTCCTCCTGATTCGGTATCCTCCCCGACTTCACGCTCCTGTTCCTTCTCGCTATTGTTTCTTCCGCTTTCTCCATCTTGTGCCTTATCATCTTCACCTGCTTCATTTTCACCTTTTTCTTCTGCCTTTTCAGGCTGCTGACCATTAGAGTCTGCTCCCATTTTTCCTATCTCCAGCTTCTCTGTCTCAGAGGGTCCCATATCAGCCATACAACTGCCCTCAGGCCCAAAGCACTAGTGGGGGGATTCCCAGAATGCATAGGCAATTGAAGGATTTACCTAGAGCTAAGAAGACTTCTACAGAGAGTCAACATAGGAAAGATGGATGGGTGGACAAGTATACAGCCAATCCTGATTTGCTTTCTGTGAATGCAAATGAGCAGTTGTAAAATGTAATATTTATCAAATGATAGTGGTTCAGCCAGTGCCGTTGAGAGGAGGAATGCATTTACTCTGAATCCCTTTGGTTTTAAAAGTTTATATTAAATAAACAAAGTGTGTGCAAATACTCACCTGAGCTTCGTTTGAGATTTTTATTTTATTTAATTTTTTTGAGTTGAGGGAGGTTCCGAGGGAGAGAGAGAGAGAGAGAGAGAGAGAGAGAATCTTAAGCAGGCTCCATGCCCAGTGCAAAGCCCAATGTGGGGCTCCATCTCACCATCCTGAGATCATGACTTGAGCCAAAATCAAGAGTCAGGCTATTAGCTGACTGAGCCACCCAGGTGCCTCTCATTTGAGATTTTTAAAAGATCAGACCGCTTTTACTTTTTTATTCAGTGTTCACTATTGTATTCTTCTGGGCCTGGGGTTGATGTTTACCGTATATGCAAGTTAACAAAGTAGTGTGTTAGTGTTTTCTGGAAGCCAGCAGAAGCTACGAGCTTCTTGTATCAGAGAAAAAGAATTCTAATACTTATGGCAATGCCACTAACATATGCCCCTTCTCACCAGAGAAACACAATGTGGCCCAGATGAATGCCACTCAGTGTGTTTGCATTATAAGTGACCCTGACCTTGGAGGGATCCACTACAAACAGTAAGTTAATTTGGCCCTTATTCAGGGACAGGTGTTGTCTCATTTCTCAAGGGGAACAGCTATAAGAACATTCCTGAACAATTGCCTGGGTAAAGAGTGACAAGGTCTTGTAGTATTGGCTCACCATGTAAAAGAGGTAAGAGATAGTAAAACACCCCCTAGAAATGCATTCCGTATTTAAGAAGATAGAGGAAATTATGAGCATATGGAGGAAAAACATGACATTTAATTTAAAATTAAAAGAAAAAAAGACCTGAGTCAACTAGTTAAGTATGAAAATGCCATGTCTGAGATACGATTACACTGGATGGCATTAATAGGAGCTTAGACATGATGAAGGAAAATATTCGTGAACTCAGCAGTAAACACTACTCAAAACGGAACATGCAGAAGAAAAATGGTGAACAAACATCAACCAAATATCAGTGGGCTCTGGGTGAACCAGTCATAATTTCATATATGTGTAAATGAAGTTGTAAGAGGGGACCAAAAAAATGGTCAAAAATTTCTAAAATTGTAGAAAACCATAAGCTCACAGACCTAAGAAATGGAACTAAAATCAAGGAGAAGAAATGTGAAAAAATTTCTTGGATGACTCCAAGGCACATCATAATCAAATTCAATCAGGTAAGAATGGTGGTGAGGATAAAGTTCATGACAGATTTTTAAATTTATTTATTTCCTTCCTTCCTTATTTATTTTTAGAGATTTTATTTATTTATTTGAGAGAGAGAGGCAGAGAGAGAGAGTACAAGCAGGGGAAGAGCAGAGAGGGAGAAGTGGGCTCCCTATAGATTTTAAAATTTAGATTAAAATTTAAAAAAAAAATCATGGTAAGGAGAAAATCTGGGAGGTGACCAAAGGAAAAACATACATATACAAAGGAATAAAGATAAGAATTTTAGAAGACTCCTCTTTGGAAACAATGTGTGTTGCAAGATGGTGGAGCTACATGTTAAAGTTTGGAAAGAACAAACAAACAAACAAACAATTATCCACCTAGAATTCTCTACCAGCAATAATAACTTTCAAAAACAAATGTAAAATGGAGACTCTGTCAGATACATGGAAGTTGAAAGAATTCATCGCTTGTAGACTGTGCAAGACATGTTAAAGGAAATCCTGCAGGCAGACGGAACATGTTACCCGATAAAAAGCGGGGTCTACACAAGGAAGCGAAGGGTGTCAGGAATGATGTCTGGTCATTTCGCCCATGACATCAGTTCCTTCCAATAGCTCTTTTCCAGATTTCAGTCTCCACGTGGAGCAGAAATGCCCTGGAAAGAACTTGTTTCTCAGCACTGTAATGTGAACAAGAAATATGTTACATTTGTGCTAGAAGACCAAAAGAAAAAAGATAGGAGAGGAAGTGGTGGAACTTGGAGGGGAAAGTAGCTGAGGAAGAGACATCACAGAGGAGAACAGCCAGGGACAGCGGATTAAAGCTCTTGTGTGTTTGCTTCTGGAAGATGCTTGTAGTCTTTTCCCTTATTGAGATTATAAATAATAGAAGGAGGTGGTGGAATCAGAAAAATTTAGCAACATACAGAGTTTAGAGTCAACTTAAAAGTTTGACTTGATATATTTGGGTATAGCAGGAGAAATAGTTGGGCCCTGAAGGTGTTGAGAAATAAAGACAGGAATAAATCCCAGTAGTTGAAATTTGCATAGACTACCCCAACTGCCATTCCTGACCCAGCCTTACCTTCCTGGGAATAAATGTAAGGAATTTTCTCTCTCTATGAGTGACCACATTAAGTGTTATTGAACACCCAAAGATGCAAGGCAGAGACTTCCGCCCTCAAGGATGCACTTACAAAGATGGAATATTCCTCCTCCCATCTCTCCCCCCACAGCCCACTTATTTCCTTTCTGTTTTTATCTGTCTCTCTTCATATCTACAGACATGGGAAGCAATTTCAGCATGAAGTCACAAATGATGGATGTTAAAGAGGTGATGCAGGTCATTGTTTCAGAAACAGGGAACAGTTCAGGGAACATTTTATGGATAAGAGAGGTTTTGAGCTGGAAAGAAATGGGATTTTGATGAACTGAGACAGAGCATAGGCACTTTTCTGTCTAGGAAGATGAGGTGTTGATTGGTAGGTCTGTTGGGCTTGAGGATGTATGCTTGGATGGTTATTTGCCATAAGCAGCCTGTTATGTTTCCCGAATAGGTCTGACCCAGAAGGGAAGGGAGATCATAGATACATATCAATCTGTAAGTGTCCCACATAGTCGAGGTGGAGAAGGTAGTGTGGCTGGGATCTCCAAGATGAAGTCTAGAGAGAATGGCAGAGAAGTCAGCACACTTATCTCAGAGGTAGGAGAGGAATCAGGAGGGAGATACTGGGGACTCCAGGAGGTCAAGAGTGTTGAAGCCTGAAAGGTGTGCCATGTCCTATAATGTGGAACAGAGCCTGAGAGCAAGCCACCAGATTGGGTGAGTGAAAGGAGATTGAGAGAGAGAAGTTCTAGAAGAAAGCCAAATTTCAGAACACTGTGGGTTTGGGGGAGGGGTGAGGAGGGGACAGGGACAGGGCCCTGTGAGCCCAGATGAAGATTTTGGGCCAATTAGAGAAAGTACTCATCTGGGAAGACCAATTAGAAAAATACGCTTTTTTTTTTTGCATCAAGAAAAAGACATCCCATTCTTAGGAAGCGCAGTCCTGTGTCCTGTGTCCTCTGTCTTGGCAAGTAGATTCAGGGCTGGATTCAGCCATCTTTCACCCCTGCCCCGAGTGTCTTAGAGAGAACACAACCTACAGAGTGGGTACGTGGTGATTCTGAGCAGGGACACACTGTATAAAGTGCTCATTGGAGAATATGGATGGTGCAAGGAATGACCAAGTAGTAAAATCATTTAAGGGGGCAGAAGGGATCACAGAAAGGTGTTTGAAAAGAAATCTGTGCATCTTTCTAGGCAGAAACTATGCCCCCTGCTCTTCCCCTGTCCCCCCAACTTTTGTCCATTATGTTTGTACCTGTGGATTTCAGAATTGTTTCAGAGGAGACCCCCATGTATCTGGGTGTTATGGGCAGAACTGCACCCACCCCAAATTGATACACTGAAGTCCTAACCCCTAGTATCTCAGAATGTGACACTTTGGAATAATAGTCTTTAAAGACGTAACTAAATTAAAATGAGGATGGGCACCAATCCAATGTGACTGGTGTCCTCAAAGAAGAGGATATTAGAACACAAACAACTCAGACTGGACACAAAGAATATGAGAACACCACAAAATGGCTGGGGGAGGGATCTCAGGGGAAACCAAACATGCTGCCATCTTGGTGGTGGACTCCCAGACTCCAGAACAAATGAGGGAACTACGTTTCTGTTGCTTAAGCCTCCCCAGTCTGTGGTACTTTTGTTCTGGCAGCCCTAGCCAATGAATAGCCACAGTTAGAAAAAAATCTCCTAGAAGAGTTGTCAACCAGTTCCTTGATGGATGGACCTCAGGAGAAGTGTGGTAAGGCTTGAGGCCATGGAAAGGCAGCAAGTCTGCAAGCCTGGCTCAAGAGCAGAGGACTTTTGAAGGTCGGCTCTGCCACTACATAGATTTGAGATATTGGGTGTGATAATCACTTGGCATCTGTGTTTCTGAAAGCATAAAATGGGCTTCACAATAGCGTCTGTGTTCAAGAGATGCCACCAGGATTAAATGAGACAACACGTGCAAAGTGCTGAGCATGTGGTAAGTGCTTGACGTGCTAGCTTATCCTTTTGCTTTTCCACAGTTAAAGCTGCTTGAGGGCCAGCATCGTCATCTCCTCTGCTTCCAAAATGAAGCATTTATAAAGTGCCCCTGGTAGGTCAGGCTTTCACTTTAAGGATCCAGACTGTTCCTGTGTGGGATGGGGTTTCAGTGACAGCCCATTGCCTGGCAGCAGTGGACTCAGCATGGGCTTGGGATCCAAAGACAGAATTCTACTTCAGGCTCTGCCACAGACTGCTGGATGACCTTGGGCACTTTATTCCTAAAGGTTATGAGTTTCTCATCTGCATGCAGAAGAGACTGGACTTGATGATTTCCAAATGTGTTAAAAATCAGATTTTGTGGGGCACCTGGGTGGCTCAGTGGGTTGAAGCCTCTGCCTTTGGCTCAGGTCATGGTCTCAGGGTCCTGGAATTGAGCCCCGCATTGGGCTCTCTGCTCTGCGGGGAGCCTGCTTCCCCCTACCCCTGCCTGCCTCTCTGTCTACTTGTGATCTCTGTCTGTCAAATCAATAAATAAAATCTAAAAAAGAAAAAAATTAAAAAAAAATCGGATTTTGTGATTCAGAATTGCTGAATGGCCCTGAGGAACAGGTAAGAAACCCAGATGCATATGGTGGCAGAGATTTGCCTCCTGTCTTCTCAGCAAGAAGGGAAAGCCCCACCACTGGCAATGCCTTCTTGTGGCTGAAAGTGCAGAGAAGCCACGGCAAAGATGACATCGGGATGCCAAGTCCTTATTCATGTTGTGGTTACAGTAACAAGTCTGCTAGGGACTTCAAGGAATCTGATTTGCCCTCCAAGGACTTGCAAGTAGAAATCCTTCATGCACTCTCTGGCCACAGAACAGAGAGTCCTAAAACAAAGCCTGTTCTGATCTTTTGTCTTGGTTAGGGGTGATACCATATCTCCAGCATAAACTACGATGCTTGTATTGTTTGCATGCCAGCAATAAAAAAAGAAAACACAACCAAGTGGTTTGGTTAGTTTTGGCTCGCACAATTCAGGGTGGGAAATTCCCTTGGATTTTGGCTGATAACCTCGTATTTAATTTTTTTTAAAAATAAGTGTGTCAGTTTCAAAATTCCAGAGGTTCTTGTTGAAGGGCAGCCACAAAGAACTGGACATCCTGGTGTTTGGAGCAAACATTCCAGCTCGTTGGCATCACAGCACTTACTGTAATATCAGTGATAAGAGCAGTGACCACACTGCCGTGAGGTCCCTGGGGACCTCTTTGGGGAAGCCTTTCCATTTTTGGTGAAAAGCAGTAAAGAAGAGGGGAGCTGATGTGCCTCGCATCGCACCTCCTAAGTGTTCCAGTGTCGAGAGCAGTGAGTCTCAAGGAACTGTCTTCAGCCCCAAGAGCCCTGGGACTTTGACCACCAGTTATCCAATCTGGTTTTGAAGTCCAAGACTGTCTGATCTTGGGCAGATCATGGTCCTAGCTTTGGGAAGCTGATGATTTACTGGTCTGAGGTCCACCTACTTGAGGGGCATATATGTTCTGACTCCTAAGTTAGAATGTATGACTCACTACCTTGTCTGACAGTGGTCTGGGTGCTTGCAACCCCCAGTTGGCCCATGGACCAGCAGCATCAGCATCCATGGATGCTGAATCTCGGCCCCACCATGGATGTACTGAATCAGCCTTTCAACATGATCCTAGGGTGATTCCTTTGCACATTTCAGTTTTCAAAGCCTTGTGCCAGAATACCCAAAATTAGGTGCACTATCCTAGGAACACACGCATGAGACAGATTAGCCATTCACTGGTCCAGGATAGTTTGGCTGTAAGAAGACTTAATTCAGGAAGCTCACTGAGTCCACTCAGACCGTCATCTGTTTTCTGCTGTGTGGTGTGTGTATATATTATACCCTATATATATGCACACACATGCATAAGAAAATCGTTCATGATTGTCTTTCCATATGCTTTCTGAAACAGCACAATTGAAAAATACTAGATAAAGTCTGCTAAAAGGCTTTCAGTTAGCAGCTCTGTTCGGAAAGCATTTTGCTAAGAGCGAGGACAGCAGGGGGCCTTCTGCAAAATGGGACAACATGAACCAAATGAGAGTCCGGGGCTTCAGCCAACTGGCCAGCAACCTCTGTTTTCCCCTCTGCTTTCTTCAGGTTTCTCTACCAACTCGAGAGCACACATAGGACACTCTCCAATGACCTATGTCCTCCTGGATTTCACAAATGTGGTTCATACACAGTGGGTGGGTCCAGCTGACACAGGGAGGCCACAGAATGACTCCAGGAGGAGCTGCTGGGAGAAGAGAACTGTTTCTTAAGGAGTAGTTCCCGTTTGTCTACAACAGCCTTAATGTGTTCTAAGCTTTAAGTCCTTCTTGGAAGATGAGGCCATCATTCAGTTGATGTCATCATTTTTTAGTTCCTCTCTAATATTTACTTGAAAAACCCTTTACTTGACTTCTTTGATCCACTTAAATGTCAGCACCTGGAAATTTTCTGAAATTAAAAAATCTGTATATACAAACATCACCTGAGTTCAACAATACTGACAGCTTGTGACTTTTCTACACATTAAATGCCTACCTACTGGTCTTCTTTCTTTTACATTCCCTGACTTAAATGGTGGTCCTGGAAGGTCTGAGGTCCCATTGGTGAACAATACCTTCTTGCATCAAAGAAATCTCACCAGAGGAAGTGACATAATCATAAGCCAAGGAGACTGTATCCTTGGCTCTCACATGTGGGTTTTGGAGAGGGAGCACTGCCTCCCTTCTGAGGCCCATGCTCCACTGATGGTCTAGGCATAGACTTCTGTGGGTGCTGTCATCAATTACCACAGACTTAGTGGCTTAAAACAATATGTTATTATTCTGAAGGTCAAAAGCCTAACATCTGTCTCATTGGGCTAAAGTCAAAGTGTCACAGGGCTGGCTCCTCCTGGAGATGCCAGGGGAGAATCATTCCTCGCCTCTTTCACTGTCTAGAAGCTTCCAGCACTCCTGAGCTCATAGTGCACCCTCTGAACTCTGCTTCATCATTACCTCTCTCTGATACAGACCCTCTTGTCCTCCTCTCATAAAGACCCTGAGGATTACATTGGTCTCACCAGATAATTTAAGATAATCGACCCAATTCAAGACGCTTAACTTAATCACACCTTTAACGTCTCTTTTGCCGTAAAAGACAACATAGGCGTAAATTCTGGGGATTAGGATGGGGGGCATCTTTAAGGAGACATTATGCTGTCTATTACAGCCTAAAAGGCAACAATGTTGAAATTGTGACCCTTCAACATTTTTGACCAGCTAAGATGGAATTCTACTTACCATCTATAGCTTGAGCTGCTTGGAATCATACCACATAACAATTCCTGCACACCTCAGAGATGGGGAGGCAGAATCATACTTTTGATTAACTTTAGAGACATGTTTTTACTGGAATGGAGTCCATTTGAAAAAATGAGAAGGGATAAGAAGAGAATGTGGAGACTTGAAAGAGTTTAATTATGAACCTAACATCTATTATTACTGAACTGCTATGATCCATGCACAGGCCTAAGTACCCTGCATACATTATTTCATTTGATCTGCATCAATGGCTGGAAAGCAGGTGTCTGTGTTTCAAGGTGGGAGAACTGAGCTATACAAGTATTCTGGGATGTTTGTACAGCTTCCTTCCTAGGTAGGTACTCAGGGACAACTAGTTGTCAGTAGGGATGACATTTCTGAATGTGGTTTTTAATAACTAGACTTACCTTCCCTGAAGAAAGTCTATTTATAGACTTCCCAGAATCTGCTGTTGGTAAACTTGGTCTAACCCCAGAGCATCAGCAAGAATGAGTCCAGGCATCACTGGAGAGGACAGTGTTTATTTTGCTTGCTGGGTATATAATTCATTACTTTGTTTTTTCCACTCAGTTGGCCCACAGCCTATTGCATCTGCTTGTCTTTGATCAGAACAGAAACTGTAAAGTGTTCTAATGGTTAGAATTCAAGACCCTGTTTCAGAATACATTCATATTTGAGTAACACTTATTGAATGCCTATCATGGATTATGAGCTGGGTTGAGCTGGGTTCCTGGAACGTAGCTCGATAGGAGTTGGAAATGGGGCTGCCACTCCAGCTAAGAGGTCAACTGGCTTAAAGTGAGAAGGAGGACTTCATGGTCTGCCTACTTCCATTGTTCTCTGAGCTGCAGGAGAAGAGCCAAATGAATGGACCCCAACATGGTCTTAATATCTTTGCCTCTTATTCTCCAGTCCATGGAAGTTCAGTTTTGAAATATATGTCTGTCTATTGTCAGGCTTTACCTAACTGTCACAAATTTTGGGGTGTCCTAAGGAGAAAATAAAAAACAAAGCCATAATATAGGAATTTAAACATATTCTGGTCAACCTTTACATTTGTTAGCTTATACCCAACTGGTAGTGTGCTGAGCCAGCTTGAGCTTGAGCTTGGCTTGAGTCAGGGGTATGCACGTCTTTCCAGGTCCTTGTTCAGTGCTTTAGTAATATCAGGATCGTAGCTTCAAACTGGCCATGGTCATGCTGTTTTACATGGTGAGAATCTGCAAACACTATAAATCAGGACTTTCTTTTCTTCTTCTTCCTCTTCTTCTTTTTCTCCTCCTCCTCTTCCTCCTCCTCCCCCTTCTTCTTCTTTTTCTTCTTTCTTCTTCTTCCCCTTCTCGTCCTCCTCCTCCTCCTCCTTCTTCTTCATCCTCCTTCTCCTCCTGCTCTTCCTCCTCCTCCTTCTTCTTCTCTTCTCCTTCTTCTTCTCTTTTTTTTTTCTGAAGAGTCATTTTGCCAGCATACCACTGTCACCAACACACACACATTATGTTGTGTGTGTGTCAATCATAGTCAATTAAAATGAGTAATCAACTAGTTAAAGATATATTAATGTGGGGTGCCTGGATGACTCAGTTGGTTAAACATCTGCCTTCAGCTCAGGTCATGATCTTGAGGTCCTGGGATTGAGCCCCAAGTAGGAATCTCTGTTCAGCGGGAGTCTGCTTATCCTTCTTCCCTCTGTCCCTCCACCACCACTCATGCTCTCTGTCTCTCAAATAATGACTCTTAATGAATCTTTAAAAAAAAGAAATATTAATCTTCATTAGATTAATAGGTTAATAATGCTTAAAAGAGCAATTTTTATATATTTTTAAAGGTTTAGTTTATTTATTTGACAGAGAGAGACACAGTGAGAGAGGGAACACAAGCAGGGTGAGTGGGAGAGGGAGAAGCAGGCTTCCTGCCAAGTAGGGAGCCTGATGCGGGGCTCAGTCCCAGGACCCTGGGATCATGACCCGAGCTGAAGGCAGACGCTTAATGAGCCACCCAGGTGCTCCAAGAGAGCAATACTTCAAATACATATGTATGTATGCTGGAAGAGATGCAGAATGATGAGCCAAGCTGGATCCTCTTGGAGATGATCTTTCTGTGCTCTCCCTCAAAGTTTCAGCTCTCAGGATTCTAAGGCAGTGGGTATCTAGGTAGGGTAGTGTGGTAGGGTCAGGGGAGGCAGAGTGGGGGAGTAAATCCAGAATGCATGGTGGACATGTCAAGGATAGTTTGCCTCTGCCTAGACTTATAATGATTAATAAGAAAATCAATTTCTGTTTTTTACAAGTCCTTTATTAATTCCAAATTGCCTTTGCATGTCAGGCATGGAAATCCTAGGCTCAGAGTGGGGGGTGGTCAGCTGCTAGCCCTTATGGGGTTCTGCTATGGAAACGCCTATGACACATGCATAGATATGGAAAAATCCAGGGCAGTGGAAGGTGTTTGCACTGTGCCAGTGTTGTTCAGGAAATCATCCTTCCATGGCTAACCGTACCAAATGGATTAATTTGTTTCATAAATTTACATAAGCAGAAAATCTATCACAAAACAGTCTGTAGGAGGGTAGGCTTTTTGTAATTAGCATCCAGAGAACATATGAATGTTTCTTCTGTCAACATTCCTCTGCTCTGCACTTCCTGCTCTGCTTGCTGGCCTCAGCCCCACACTGAGCCTGTTGAAGCATGAAGCTGGGGAGGTCAACCGTTTCATACAGACTAAATCACAGATGTCACTTTCCTTCTTCCAGCCCACAAACCACTGAACCATGTAGGGCGAAGGTTAGAATTATAGTGCTTGGCCATTACTCAGTGTTCTTCTTTCCCCATGTCCCTCTGGCCTCCACATGTCACCCACTACCCCCGACCCCACCCCATCTTATAACAGTTCTTGCAAAAATAAACACATGGGAAAGATGGTGTAATTAATAGTTTACATATGAACTCTGGTATGTTGTAAAAGCTGAGTTCTTGTGTCCAACAACCTAAGGTGAATCTTGTTCTGCGTATTTGATAGCGTAGCAGCTGGAAATGTGGTTTCTGATTCCAGAAGACCTCCCAGCCATGGTGGTAGATTAAGGTAGCAAATATTTCTAGCCATTTTACTGGCCTCCCATGCTTTCTCCTTCTACAAATGTTTTAGCCACTGCTCCTAGGCATAAAATGAGTAAGAATAACCTTCTTTACTATCTCTTCAGGGCCCCTAGGAAGAGCTTTTGAGGCTTGATACGGGTGAGTCTGGCAGCAGAGCATATCATACAATGGAGTCAAGGTTAGTGGCAGGAAGACCAGAGAAGATTCCAATGTCATGAGACAAGGGCTGGATTGTGATAATGGCGGGCATGGAAAGGGAAAGAGTGAAAGATAAAATGGAGGGGATATTGTTATTGATTAGACTTAGGGATTCAAGTATAAGAAAGAATCAGTTATGACTTCAAGGTCTTGTGTCTGAGCCATGGGAGAATGGGGATACCATCAACAGAAGTGAGGAGGGATAAAATGGGATCAGTCCTAGAGCAATGAGTGCCTAAAGGAAACATTTGCATAGCACTAATATTACTAAACATGGATTTTGTGGTACCAGCCCATGAGCAATATTACAATTATTTTCATGAAAAGAAATATTAACAAAGCAATGAACCTGCCCAATGCAGTCATGCTGAGGACTGAAAGAAGTACACTAAAAAGAGTTTGTGTCCTCCAACCCTGACCCCCACCCAGAGAGGCTTGTTGTCATTGACAAGGTACTACTGCTGTGCTTTTATAACCTCTTGTGACAGAGCAAAACTCCTGGCAGCCACCCAGATAAGACTCTCTAGCTGAGCAAGTGAGACCACCTGGAAAGTTTCAATCCCATAAAGGATTTTTCCCAAGCCAGTTTAGTATCTTGTAGGCCAGGCACCAGATTTAGCTCTGGGGGAACAGGGTAAATGACAGAGACCCAGTCCTTCCACTATGAGGACACTTGGGAGTCTCTTAAAACTATGATCTCAATAGATATTATATTAGTCTGCATGGACAGCCATAACAAAGTACCACAAACTGGGGGGCTTAGACAACAAAAATTTACTTATTCACAGTTCTGGAGGCTAGAAGTTCAAGAGCAAGATGCTGGTAGGGTTAGTTCTTCTGAGGCCACTCTCCTTGGCTTGCAGATGCCTTCTTCTCCCTGGGTCATCACAGGGTCTTCCTTCTGTGTGTGTCTGTGTCCTAATCTCCTGCTCTTATTAGGACACCAGTCATATTGGATTAGGGTCCACACCTGTGACCTCATTTTACCTTGAGTACTCCTTTTAAGTCCCTATCTCCAAAGACAGTCATATTCTGAGGTACTAGAGGTTAAGACTTCAACATATGATTTTAGAGGGCACAATCCGGCCTATAACAGATTGTTTCCTATCTGCCTGCCTTACTATTCTGAGAGACTCTGTGTAACCAAGAGCACTATCCCACCCCCAGTCCCTGGGAAGGCCATCTCAGGAGTATGGGGAAGCCGCCATGTCTGAGCTAGCTGTAAAGATCCTCTGACTAGGAAGAAAACCCATCTGTAACATGGACAGGCCTATCTCTCTGCACAGATATCTATGCCTCTTGTCTCTTGAAATTTGTGGTTGCAATGGGGCTTTTATTCACACAAATGAGTGACTGGTGAGATTTGTGGTCTTGTGTAGGCCAGGACATCTCCCCTTCTCTCAACTGGCCCTGTCTCTAACTCAGGGGACAGTTGGAGGAGTTCTCCCCACCTCCATATATGGTCTTCAGGGATTCTTTACCCCCTGCCAGGTCCCTGAAGCATTGCCCTTCCCCCACCTGTTAATGACATACCACTTGCTCATTTTGTCCTCTTCAGCCAAGATTCTCTGTACCACTTTGGCTGGGTTGTTGTCAGGGGAGGAAGAAATCTTCTTTCCTCTTGCTGGGATAGTAAAGTAGTATCCTCATGCAAGGTCCCTCTCTTTCTGTTGGGTCTGCATTTGCTGAAGCACTGAAGGGCATGAGAACTCCCCCTGTCTGCCTCCTAACTCCATTCTAAGTAAGGTTTCCTTTTACTAATTTTCACATGTTCCCCTTTGATCAAGATCTTTTTTTGAAAGCATCACTAGTCAATAGTCAATTTCATTGGTTTGTCCCTCAGTAACAAGAAGGACCTTTTGTAGTTATCATGTCCTACATCAGAGGGAGAGTGCATAACAGTTGGAAACCAATGAAGGCAACATTTGTGTAACCAGGAAGGTGAGGAGGGAGAAATTTTCACATACTCCAGCCTAAAGCCTGTATTTTCCCAAGATCCTATGTGTTGGAAATCATCTCAAAGCACTGAGCCAGCATTATGTTATTAGGTACGTCATTTCTTTTTTTAAATTTAACAGTCAGTCAATATACTCAATATAATATGAGAAAAAAAAATCCCAAGATTGACTCAGAGATCCAGCTTCTATAAGCTGCTTCCAGCTTTATTTAGCATGACAAATCTTTCTCTGAGGACTCTTCCAGACTTGATTCAGAGAGCAAGATCCTTTTTGCAGAATGTCTTCCCTGTGTTGCAGTTACCCAGCTCAGTGACTTCTTAAGGCTCTTGGAATTTCCCTGAAGTGAACTCATCTCTCTTCTGATCATATTTCCTATGTTTCAGTCCTTTTTTCCTGAACTCACTATGAAGTTTTCTCATTTTTCTCTAAGTTTACAGTTCTTTGGGAAATTCCTAAATATCTTTAGAATTCTTTCCTACAACTCACCAGAGTTCCCAGCCTATTGAGCAACTTGGAATTCAAATTCATGGCTCCACGACTCAGTCAAATAGTGGCACAAAATCATTTTATTGAAATAAGATACGATTACTCCACCCCTAAACAGAATACATCTGTTTGTATTGTGAATTGTGAATACACCTGGGATAGGAGAAATGTGGGTACACATGTGCTTATGGGAGCATGTATAGACATGGGAATCATTTTCCTCTAGAAGGATGAGTCCCATGAGCTTTCTAGGTCTTTTTATTTGTTTTCAAATCCTAATACTCATGCTTGAATTGCTGACAAAAAACAGATCTTTTCCAGGAGGGTTGGCAACCGTGTTTAAAGTCCATAAAAATCAGACAATAGGTTGTTAACATTTAAGCCAAGTGGTAAAAAGTTGAGAGAGTCCATGGTAGGATAAGAAGTCATTTCAAGCCCTTGTTGTAAAGCCAGTACAGGGTGCTGCATAAGATCTGGCTTGGTGTTCATGCTATTTTTACAAAACTATTTTATAACTTGATTGTTCAGAAGGAAAAAAAACTTATTTCCTTGTACAATTGAAAGTGCTTAATTTGAGCACTTCAAGCACTTTTGACAATCTCAAGTACAGGCTGAGATTTCCTTTTCTTATATTTTGTAATTAGGACAATTCCTTGCAGACTCCAAGACGGAGATTTGGCTGCAGGGTTTGGCCTGGGGAATGCTCTCGGGGTCAATGACTGTGGGGACACAGAGAAAAGTTGCAGGTGACCCTGCAGTCACCACTGGGTCTTAGCTGATCCCACAGGTGGGAGGGGATGTAAAGCAGAAGTGGCCCTTCAGAACTGTCCTAAGTTTTGGAGAGGGACCAGGCATTTATACCTGCAAGGCCACCTCTCGGATGCAGTAAACATCCATTCAGAATTTGGTGTTTAGGGTTCTACACCTAAGTCCTTCTCTTTCCCTTCCTTCTTTTCTTTAAACCTATGTATTCTGTGTTTTCTTCCTTTTTTTCTTCATTGAATGAGAGGGTAAAATGGAGAAAGTTGTTGAAGGTGATTCCCAGATTTTTGCTGTGGGAAGGTAGGGATATGCTGAGGAGGAAGACAAGGAACGCAAGCCTGGCCATGTTGACATTGAGGGCCTGTGGGATATCCCAGTGGAGATGGAGCACAAGTGAAAACTAAGAAGTTTTTAGCTAGACGTCGAGATTGGGAAGTCATCTGGCATGTGATTGGGCAAGACACTGTAGAAGAAAAGATAGTCAAGAATGCTCAAGGAACGTTTTCCTCATTAAATCAAACTCTACCTTCCCCATGCCTGAGGAGATCTTTCCCTTCTCAGAATTTCCTCCAGATTTTCATGTCTGTCCAGCTTTTTGATCCTTGCCCCAGACCTCCTCGTTCTGTTATGGATTTCTTTTCTTCTCAGATCTCTGTGGTTGTGTGAGCCTGGGTGCTTGGTAGGTCAACATTAATGTCCTCATAACTTTCTTCATTTCTTGTACCTCAGTTTCTCTCAGTGTTCTTCAAGGTATGTCCATTGTCACTCAGCAAGAGAAAATGGCGAGAAAGCATGGAATTCAGGAGACCTGGCAAGAGCAAGGTGGAGTCCCAGTAGAATATTTTGGAGAGCTCTGTCAGATGATGGGATGGGACTCAGAAACAGAGTGAAGAGAAGAAAAGAGAAGCTCAGTGACCCAAGGCACATGGTGGATTCCAGAGAAGAAATTGTATAAAAAACTTGTGGAGACAGTCGTGGGGAGGAGTTGTGGCTAAGGTGATCTCAGGGGCTCAGGATCTTCCCAGATTAGACCAAAATGGGGAGTGATGTGATTCTCAGCCCTGCCAGGTGGGGAGTGGGTGGGCAGTTAGTTGGGGAGAAGGGAAGGATGTCAGGAGGAGGAGTGAGCGTGCTTGGAATGTACTGTTAGGATTGTTCTGGAGCTTGGGGCAAGTCAGACAGGTGTCTGGTCGGGGAAGGATGAAGGGGCATTGAAGGGGAACTGCTGGCTTCCTTTCCTGCAGTAGATGTTGTTGCTTCTGCTTCTTTCACAGTCTCCTCTGCTGCTGTGGGAACCAGATTTCCCTCCTCCATTTCAGCCTTTGGAGAAGGGGTGAGGACCTCTCAGTAACCACAGATCCCATGGGCCCCAAGGGGAAACTGAAACTCCCCCTTTTGCAGGAATATGGTCCAGTTATCCAGGAATATGGTCCAGTTATCCAGGACCTGGGTCTAATAGCATTTCAGTTACCCTCCCGGGGTTTGAATTATGGCCCCTTGAAGTTATGCCCACTGGACCCTCAGAATGTGACCTTATTTAGAATAAGTGTCTTAATGCAATTAAGGTAATGAAGTTAAGGAAAGGAACTCAAATTGAGATCATGTTCACTTAGGGTGATCCTTAAATCCAATAAATAGAGTCATTAAAAGAGAGAAAAAATTAGAATGCACAAAGTCACAGAAAGGGAACACCATGTGATGACGGAGGCAGAGATTGGAGCAATTCATTTACAAATGAGGAGCACCAAGGATTGCTAGGAGTCATCAGAAGCTAGGAGAGAGGCATGGAGCAGACTCTCCCTCAGAGCCTCCAGAAGGACCAAGCTTACTGGACATTCTGATTTTGAACATCTGGTTTCCAGAACTTGAGAGAAATAAATATCTGTTTAAGTTGCCCAGTTTGTGGTAATTTGTGGCAGAAATCCAGGGAAATGAATGCAGGGTTGTATCTGAGAACTCCTGGTCATTTGTTGGTCTGTATTCCTTCTGGCATTGTTAATGAGGGGCACTATGAACCCTAACTCTAATATTTGTTTTGAGTTTCTATAGGTCTTGTTAGTTGACCCTTACTCTCTCTGGCACAGCTCTAGGTAGACTTAAAAAATAAGTATCCTGTTGGCTGACCCTAATAATACCCCAGGATAGGTATGCTCCCAGATGTGTCTCCTAGCATGCCTGCTGTAGTCAATAAGGTACACTTTACAGTTTTCAAAGTGTTCTCACATATAATATTTTATTCTCAGAGCAACCCAATGAAGAGGGAAGCCAAGGACAGTTAGCTGTTTTATCCAGAAGAAAATAGAAGCTTAGAGAACACAGGACTATTATATTTGTTCTATTATTTGCTAATACATTTATGATGAAATCAAAGCAGATCAGGTTATTTCTTTCTCTTGCATCAATTAGGAATGTATTTGGTAAGAAGAACCAAAAATATTAACTAATGGTGGCTTCAAGAACTAAGGATTTATTCATCTCATCAAATAATAGTCTGGGGTGCCTGGGTGGCTCAGTGGGTTAAACCTCTGCCTTTGGCTCAGGTCATGATCTCAGGGTCCTGTGATTGAGTCCCACATCGGGCTCTCTGCTCAGCGGGGAGTCTGCTTCCTCCTCCTCTCTCTCTCTGCCTGCCTTTCTGCTTACTTGTGATCTCTCTCTGCCAAATAAATAAATACAATCTTTTTAAAAAAATAATAGTCTGAAGAGGCCAGGTCATGGCTGATGGGTGGCCTACCTCTGTCCCCAAGACCGGGACCTTCTGTGGCATACTTAGCACATAGGGCCCTTGCTCCATACTTGCCCTCTCTTGTTTTCCAATATGGCAGCCACAGCTTCAGGCTGTCGAGTAGGAAGAAGGGGGGATGGGAGAAGAAGAGATAAAGGGGACCATAGAATGAAGAGCTTCCTGCTAGCAAGGTTCTGCCCTTTGGTTTTTAGAAGAGGCCTCCTCCCCAATAATATCACCAGCCATAACTGTGTCACATGGCAGATTGTTTCCTTAGGGAGGCAAGGTGGGGAGGAAGGGATGGATTTTGGTCAATAGTTAGCTTTCTGACTTGGGCTGAATATAGAAGAGGAGGTGTTTCATGACCTAGAATATCAGGGGAGGCTTCATGGATTGGGATTAGGAGTGAAAAACTCAACAGACCCAGCATTTCCAGTATTTTCCCCCCTAAACTCTGCTTGGGTTGGTACTTTCTGAATTTGTTTATTTCTCATTTTGTTAGTGAAGTCTTAGGAACAGCTGATCTCTATGGCTGTTAATTAGTATTAGTAATAGTCACTGTATCAATAATAATGGTGCTGATAGAGTTATCAATATCCATCTGTTCACTGGACTCTTTTTCTTAATCTTTAGCAACACTGTGTGTTGGGTCAAAACAAAAGCAAAAAATGTTGCTGCCATTCATATGATGTGTTTGAACTTTGGACCTTTATAATCTGTCCCCCCCAAAATAAGTAAGAAAAGCAATAAACACAGATATTTTTTCTAAAGATTTTATTTATTTATTTGAGAGAGAGAGTGTGAGCAAGAGAGAGAAAGCACAAGCAGGAGGAGAAGCAGACTCTCCACTGGGCAGGCAGCTTGATGCAAGACTCGATCCCAGGATCCCAGGATCCCAGGATTCCAGGATCCCAGGATCATGACCTGAGCCAAAGGCAGATGCTTAACTGACTGAGCCCCCCAGTCACCCCTAGCATGCATATTTTTCATATGTTCCTTAAAAATTAATATAATCTGCCTTTGGTTCATTAGAATAAAAACAAAAAGCAATAGGAAAGCTATTATTTTTCCCCACCCAGTATCACAATTTGCTTTGCTATGAAGATGTCAGAGGCTAAATTTGAGTGCTAAAGGTTTGTGCTACTAAAAATAACTCTAATCCTCTTGAAGACCTACAGGAACAGGCAGATGCAGCCCTGTTTGGGAACACATTTTTCTCTTTCAGTGGGAGACTGCCACTCTGTCTTTGCAGTTCAAGGATGAAAAGTTACGGGAGGTGGAAGGGAATCCCGATTCTTTCCTTTAGAGAAAAATCATTTCTTTGCTTTGAGCAAAGGTGGGTTTGCCAGGAAGTCCACGAAATTCGGGCTTTAGGACCCCCTACCTCCAGGGGGTCCCCCTTCTACACAGGATCCTAGCAATGTGTTCATAAGTCACACATCTTTGACAATTTTCAGAAGGAATCTTTCCAAATTCTTTCTTTTAGAAGAATGTCCATCAAATTATCTAAACTCCAGGGTCCACAAAACCTGAATCTACCCTTGCCTCTGGGATGACATTGTTGACAAGCATTTCCTGAGAGGCAGCAAATATTTATACCCTTGGCCCCCAATACATGGCATTTCTCTCTTTCATGGCCCTGAAGCTCACTGGGCCACGCTGGATTGGCAGTTAGTCCTTCATGGTCTAACTGGGGTGCTTTCTGGCTGGCCTGGCATGCCTAGACAGCGGACTCTAGGAAGAGTGTCGATGGAGAGAAACCAGGTGGAGGAAATCAGCATCACTCCATTCTTGGAAACCAGGACAAAGACACAGCTCTTAATGTGAATAAAGTGTCTCTGGGAAAATTTCTTTGAAACCCCAGGCTAGAGGTGGGTTATCCCGTGCCTGTGTTCCTTGATGCTACTGGTTTCATAAGACCTGGTACATTATACTGATAGTATCCGCTTCTATAGTTCATATTCTATGCTAGAACATGGGCTCCTTTTTTTATTTTTTAAGATTTTATTTGTTTATTTAACAGAGATTCTATTTAGAATATTTAGCATATTCTATGCTAGAACATGGGCTCCTTTTTTTTTTTTTTAGATTTTATTTGTTTATTTAACACAAGTAGGCAGAGAGGAGGTGGGGAGGGAAGCAGACCCCCCACTGAGCAGAGAGCCCAATGCAGGACTCGATCCCAGGACCCTGAGACCATGACCTGAGCCGAAGGCAGAGGCTTTAACCCACTGAGCCACTCAGGTGCCCCATAGACCATAGGCTTCTAGAGAACATTTATCTTTGATCATCTCTGTGCCCAGGAGCAGGGATCAACAAAGTGACTGGTAAACAGTAAGCCCTAAAACTATTTGCTAAGCAATCCCCCTTTCTCCAATGGGGGGCTTATAACAAAGGATGCTGGCCCATCTGGTAGCTCTCTGGTGAGACTGTTGTAATAGGTGCCTCCTTGTACAATTCTTCTAGAGTGTGGGGCTGCCATCAGTCTTTCGAGGAGATGCTCCAAGTAATTACTGCCAGTGAGTGAGTTTTAGGAAAATCAGACAAAGATTCCTCCCCTCAACTATCCCATATTCACTGATTATTTCCATCAGAGCTGTCTTCTTTTGGGTATGAGAGTTTTCCAGATTTGAGTCTTGCTTCTAGTAAATATTCTACCTTAATTATCCATCAATGCCTTCATGGGGTATTTAAAGGACACTGAACACCAGGAAGAGTAGGGACAGAGAAGAGAGGAGGCAGCAACAAAGATAAATGCTTATTCTGTGAATGTCCAGGGTCAGTGTTTTCTAAGCTTTGAGGGGCTCAGGCTCATACCCCAAAAACATCCAATGTGGGCAGAGCAACCTTTAGTCTTACCTGCCTGAGATCGGGCTGGGGGTTGGGAAAAGCCAGGGAAAGCTTGAAAGCTCGCTCAGTCAACCATTTGACAGGTACAACGCCATCTGTGTACCTCTTTGGGAAAGCCCAGCTCCAGATGATGGCGTGTTGGTGTGGGGCTACTCTCACCGGCCCACTGAGAGTCTCTGGCAAAGACTGGTAACCCAGCAAATACTTGTTGAACATTGATCATACGTGAGGCATATGCTAGGTGCTAATGAATGCCACTGAAAATGTCACTTTCTTTGGGTTTTAGTGCCCAGGATGCTTTGGAGTCAGCTCAGTTAAGCTGGTATTGGGAAAGTGTGCTGAGAAGTGAGAGGCTAGAGGTCAGAAGGGCTAAGGTGTAAGTGGGGGCCAATGGATGTGAGGCCGTTCACCTCCTAGGCAGTCCACACTTAGTGACCTTATAGCCAAGCTCTGCTTGTGACCGGCTGCAGAAAGTGTCCGATTAATCTGGTTTCTTAAGTTTCTTTGATGGTGACATGATGGTGCACTCCCGGCCTGTGCAGAACTTATTTTTTGCTCACATAGCATGACTATCTTCCAACAATCACAACACTTGCATTAGTTACGTCAGTAATGCAAACAATAATGTGGATTCGATACTCTATTTTGGGTGCTGCCTACATGCCTTATTTTTATTTTTGTTAAATTGGAACAAACCCCATTTTTATGAGGATCAAATGAGATAATTGACTTTTAGCACTTGGTATTTTGTAAGCTCTAATAGAATAAAGCTGATAGTCTAATTAATAATTTGATTTGGTTTAATTACTAAGACAAATTGCAATATACCCAAGGGAGGGCATAGTGAAGGAGAGGCTGGGAATTTCTTAATTGAGGGAAGAATGTTTTGATGGAGCCAGATATGACCAGCTTGCCCATTTCAGGGATTTCCAGGGGCACAAAAATCAGCTGGCTACTGAATGACACACTTGCAGGCTATTGTTTTCTTTTAAGGTGTGTGCACTTTGAATGGAAGGAAGAGTTCTTTTTTGTGTTCCGGGATAACTGAAATATAGCCACAGATCTTGATTGTCTGGACAAAGCTCACTCTCTTATCCATTCTCAACACTCCTCACCCCACCCCAGGGAGGACTATCTTCTGAAATCACTTTTGTTTTAGAGAAAAAGCTGGAGAAAACCATCATTCCCAGCCAGCCTTGGCCGACGGCCCTCGTCTGGAGAGCAGTGAAGGCAGACACAGGACCCAGAGGGGCTTCCACAGGCCTTGGCTAAATGCAAGGAACGTCAGGCCCTTCAGGCTCTGGCAGGAGCAAAGCCGAGCCTCCCCCACAGACTGGTGTCTGCTTTGCCTGGCAGGCAGGACTGCCACACCACCACCTGCCTGTCACCGGCTTGAGGCTCCCTCAAAGCCCTGACCCTCAGAGAGGGGGCAGGCATGAAAGGCAGGCCAGCAAGGCCTCCGGCCGGCACAAGAGCCTGTCTGGACTTGAGGGCTGTGGCTGTGAACCTGCCTTTGGCCGTTACGACGGTGCTGGAATCCCTTTGCCTTTGTGTCAGATACGTGGTCATAAACACCAAGGGTGAGAATGTTTTTAGTTAAAACCTAACCTTGTGCCTTTGTTAGGAACGCAGATGAGAAGAGAAAAAAGGGACGTAGAAACCCTCTTTCCCCTTGACTCTGGGTAATGGCAGCACCCCTCTGTGGGGCAGAAGTCGTGGCTGGTGGGCATGGCATGCCGGGAATGCTGACCTGTGAGTATGGCATGCCTGGATGGGGCACCTGAGAGCACGGCATGCCGGGATTGGTCTCCTGTGAGCGCGGCATGCCGGGATTGGCCACCTGTGAGCACGGCATGCCAGGATTGGTCTCCTGTGAGCACGGCATGCCGGGATTGGCCACCTGTGAGCACGGCATGCCAGGATTGGTCTCCTGTGAGCGCGGCATGCCGGGATTGGCCACCTGAGAGCACAGCATGCCAGGATTGGTCTCCTGTGAGTGCGGCATGCCGGGATTACCAACCCTACCACAACGTCGACTCATTCCTTCCTTCTCTTCATTAGTTTTTCTTTCAACCTGTATTGATTAATGGCCAACTGTATGCCAGGTGCTGTGCTAGGTGCTGGAGATGCCAAACCCTGTTTTCGCTCTCAGAGAACTGGCGGTCTGGGCTTGTTACTTCCACTAGTCTAGGCATCTTTTGTGTCCTGATTCTTCCACTGATGCTCCCCATGCCTCATTTCTCCCCTTTCTTTTTTATATAATTGTAAGGTGGACTATTAAAAAAAAAATGACTGATTTTTCCCATGTGGTGGTGAACTGTTTATCAGCAACGTTTTGACAGAACAGTTCGAAAAATAACCTGAACATCGTCTCTGTGGTTAGAATGATTGCCTTCCGTGTGATTGCATTGAAGGACACCCCTTGTTTGGAGACGGGAGTTCTGGTGTATTTGTGAATAAACAAAATGAAAACTGAGCCTCGTTATCTTATTAGTCACACCTTGTACAGGTCGAACCACATTACCTGTGTTCCCTGAGGGATCCTTTGGTTGAACTAGCAACTTACCCTGTGGGGTAATGTTTCCATCTGTAACACACGGATCATTAACCGTGTGTTATGAGAAATCTTTTGTAATCGTGTTTTAATATTGGGATTGGGTTTACACTATGTGTGTTTAACGGATGTCTTCAGTGTATTCTTTCTTTGATAAGTGACAGGTTGAGAACAGAAACAGCGTATCAGTCCTCTTCTTGTCCTTAGCATTAAGTACTGTCTTTGTCTGGCAACCAGGTGAAAACCAACATTAGTTGAAGAATGAATGAATGAATGAAGCATACATGAAGGAGAGAGTATACCTATTTAATGCACTTTTCATACACATTTTATTATTAATTTTTAAAGATTTCTTTCTTGGGGCGCCTGGGTGGTTCAGTGGGTTAAATATTTCTTTCTTTATTATATATATATATATGTATATATATAGATATATATATATAAAGAAAGGATCTTAAAGCAGCTTCATGCTCAGCATGGAACCCAACACTGGGCCTGATTTCACAACCCTGAGATCACGACCTAAGCCAAAACCAAGAGTCAAATGTTTAACTGACTGCATCACCTAGGTGCTCCTTCATGGATATTTTAAAAATAACGTGTTTATTTTTGGTTTTGGATGTCCAAAGTGAATTAGTAATTCAAAGGAACTTGAGAAAAGTTTAGGAGCGATAAAGAGAAAGAAAAAATAAACTCCCTCTCTACAGCAATCCCTCTCATTGTTTTCCAAGTTTCTCTGTGATGTCTGTGTGTGTGTGTGTGTGTGTGTGTGTGTCCCATATGTCTATGTGCACATTTTTCTTGGGTCTCAGACTGAGTTTGAGAGGGATTGACCCAGGTAGGTGAGGTGCCAGTCTGGATGGGGGACAAAATAGGAATGGGCTCAGGACTGATCCAAGGGATGGGCACAGGTGTGTATTGGACCCACAATGGGAGACAGAAGCCTGCAGGAGAAGATTATGGAGCTGTCTGCTGTGCTGGTGAATACTTTGTCCACCCAAGAAGATTCCACATCTCCTTTTGCAGTGGATTGGCTGCCCTGGAGAGCTCTGAACACTCCAACAGAGATAGCTGAAGAACAGCCTGCTAGGGAGAAAGGGCTGCATCTACCAAAAGGCCTCACCCGCTAAAACATGACTTGGAGTTTCCAGAAAATTCTGGATGTCGTTGTTGCCACATTTCACCTAAGTTCAGGTCACCACCTAAGCCAACCATGGACATTGTCAACTTCATTCCTACCCCCTACCCCAGTTTTTGTAGTTTGATGTCCCCCTAGTCCCTACAATGCAATCTTGGGCAAATTGCTTTACCTGTTAGGTCTCAGCTTTCTCATCTGTGAAATGGGGTTTGCCATCGATGTTTTTTTGAGCCCCCCTCCAACACCACCTCATCATCTCAGTCTCATTCTTCATGCAGCTGTCCTAGACGCCCTCAATCGACTGTCTAAAATTCTTCCCTGTGTCTTCGGTCAAAGGGAGAGTTGCCAAAAGCTTGGAGGTCTGCCACCCCCACAAGGAATGAAAATAGCATGTTGTTTGGAAATAAAGAGAGGAGGAGGAGAGTCATTAAAGCTAATTATGGAAATAACAAGTTAGAAAGATATCCTAAGAAGAGAAAAATCCAGGCCTCATTGCTTTGTGGGTGAGGAAGTCATTCTGGTTTGGAAGTCCAGCTTCCCTAGAGAGGTTTGGGAGGGATGGTTAGGGTTGGAGGGTGCCAAGAGTTTGTCATTTTAAGCCACAGTGGTATCACTAACAGTTTGAAGAACTGGAGATATGGGTAGAATAATATTTATAAAGCAAGCTGGGTGAACCCCATGATGGCAGCCTCATTCTTCCTAAATCCAGCCAATTCTGGAATTCCAATTTCCTCAAATATAAGGAAAGAGAGCTGGTTTTTATTTGTCATCAGTGAATTAAAAATACATTAAACATGACTTGCTAGAGCACATTGAGCACAGGCAACCAGTTCGTTTAGGTCTTGCTGCATAGGCTCCAAATGATATTTTAGGAGTGGGAGGGTTTTAGTAGTTACCTAGTCTTACTTATAGAAACTTCCCTTAGAATAAAAGATGATGTAGAGATGTGGACCATCATGGGAATAGAGATAAAGCAGTCCCACTGTACTATAAGCCAGTCCTGGGCATCTCCAGGGAAATCCTAGGCCCTGGTGAAGTCCAGTCTGAAAATCACTTATGTAGGGGCACATGGGTGGCTCAGGCAGTTAAGCACCTGCCTTCAGCTCAGGTCATGATCCTGGGGTCCAGGGGTCCTGGGGGTCAAGCCTCACATTGGGCTCCCTGCTTGGTGGAGAGTCTGCTTGTCCCTCCCCTCTGCACCTTGTTCACACCCTCTCTCAAATAAATAAATAAAATCATTAAAAAAAGAAAAGAAAAGAAAAGAAAAGAAAATCACTTGTGTAATCCAAACCTCTTATTTACTCAAAAAGTATTTATTGTACACCAGCAGCATACCACATATGAGGCTTGAAAGCAAGTAGATATGGAAAGTCAGCTGTCCTAATTGTTGTTTCCTTTCGGTGTGCTCCCATGTTTGCTGGTTGATTCAGATGGCTGTTGGCCCTTCATGGATGAAGGCAGGAGCAGGTACTTTGCACCATCCACCTTCCTTTGCTGAATCTGGTTGAGCTTTTCAGCTTCTGCTTTCAGATGTATAAGTAACCTCAACCCTTCCTCGTGTGCATCCTCACAAAATGCTTCTTCATTCCCACTGCCATCTCATTACTAATGATGGGATGATCTGTCTGGGTATTTTCTCATTGGTTCATGACAGTGGTTACTGTTCCAGGAGATCCTGATGTGTGGCTGCCAAGGTGTGAAAAAGTAAGGTCTCCTTTTCACCTCCAGTATCAAGCTGCTTCTGATAACCCAGGAAATTGATTTTTTATTTTTGAAACTGATTTCAAAGGTGAGTCAAACTGCCAGCTTTACTCTCCTAATGAGTCAGATGGAAAGTTGTTTCTGAGAAGGACACTCTAAGTCCAGCATGAGTTCTGGTCTCATGAGGTTATGCTGTTGAGTCCCCAGTCAGGACACCCCAGTGAATATGAGGGCACCCTACATGGGGGGCTTGGTAGACTGTTTTCAGATGAGTCAGGGGGTTCTCTGTGGTCACAGAGCCTTGATGGAAACAGATGACCCCAAATAAGGATAATCTAGGAGACAGGGACATAAGGATGGTCTGGGTCATTGCTGGCCTGCCTCTGTGAATCTTCCTTTCTGGTCTCACTTCCCACTGCCCACCTCCTTCATTAGCTCTTATGAAGAATATTGCCAAAGCCTCTTAACTGATTTCTCTCTCTCCCCTACCTCCTGCCCCTTTGTCCTGCTGTTGCCATATCTCGCAGCAACAAAAATCTCAAAAAATCCATAAATTAATAGTGAAGCCTTGCGGGGGGAGGAGGGGAGAAAGGGAGAGAGAGAGGGGGAGAGAGGGAATGAGAATCCCTTTATGCCGTAATATTGCCTATGTGATAAAACCAAAACTTCTCAGCATGGTGATCAGTGTCTTTCAAAATCTGACTCACTTCCAAAACACCAGTCCCATGAGATCTGCTATCTACTGTACACCCCACTCTCTTTCTCTCCCTTGTTGTTGTTATTGTCCATGGTCTGCCCTTTGCTCATTATGCTCTTCCTGCTTCCTTAGTGAACCCCTCCTTATCCTTCTAGACTGAGCACAAGTGTTTCTTCAAGCAGAGCTAGTTATTCTTTAATCTGTGTTTCCACATGGCTGCATGTACTCCTTCACACCACACATTTTTATTCTGGTTACCTTTCTAGACCTATCTCATTCACGAGCAGGAGTGCCATAAGTCAGAGACAGTGTTCTATACAGCTCTGTGCACAATGCCTAGAACATGGTAGAAATTCATCAGAGAATATATTTGTTGAATACATCAGTGGTCATGTGAGGTATTGAGTCAGGATTTTCTGCATTTAAAGAAAAAAAAAAAGCAAACCAGCAACTCTAGAATTATGTTTGACATTTACAGAACTTTGCAGAATTTAGAGCTTACATGGACAAAGCACAAAAGGAGTCCATGAAACATGAGTGGTTGCACTGGCCCATTGGGTTCAAAGCCATGTGTGTAGGTGTATGTCTACCTGTACATGTGTGTATGGATGGAGCATAGGCATGCCTTTTGCTGCCTGGGAATGCTTTTCCTTTGAGCTGCTCTTGTCTGTTGGTTTCTTGCAGAGCCCTTTCCCTGTTTTCATTTTCCTCTTTGCTTGGCCTCATTTTCGCGTATGAAATATTTCTCTAGACCTTTATCAATTGAATCATTGACAATGAACTTTTCCTAACCCCTTTAAACTCATAGTTGGGAAAAATAATTCTACTTTCTAAGGGTACATTTTTTAATGAAAATGTGAAATCTTAAATATGATAGAGGGTCTTCCAATGACTCCCCCCTACATGTGCTTCCTGGGAAGAAATAAAAAGCTATATTTTGGTTCACGAAAACTACAAACAAAATGAAGATGCGGCTAGTTCTGTGTGTGTGTGTGTGTGTGTGTGTGTTTGTGTGTGTGTGTTTCCACATTGCTTTTCATTAGAAAAGGACATGTGGAGGAGTGGAGGTTGAGGACTGAATTTTGAGCCAAAAATATTCCCACATGCCTGTAATTCCAGCTGAGGACAGGGCTAGGATCGGTCATTTCTTCTCTGAGTGGTACATGAAACTGACAGCTTAGATTTCCATTTTGTATGTGTTCACAGAAACACAGCCTGTGGGTTTGAATAAGAGTCCAAAGGAACAGTAAAGTGATAGAGACACAGTATCCAGAGAATAAGGGGAGAAAAGACCAAATAACCTCCAGGCACCAGGCCAAGTTTCTGCAACTAAGTACTTTATAGCTCACCCTTCGTCCTTTATTAGACTCACTGAGTTGTCTTTTTTTATGTGGAAACATTTTGGAGCTGTGTGGGGAAGTCAGCGGCTGTGGGAGCAAAGTGATGGGTGCAGCTTTATTAACTGACTGACAGCTCAGCTCAGGAGAAAACATCAGATGCTTGACAACACTGTCTCCCCAACTCCCGATTCCCCGACACCCTTAATTCTAGAACAGAAAGGGCCGGTGGAATCCTGACTCGCTGACCAAATAGTTGAGTGGATGCATGTCAAAGGCCTCTGCAACAGATAACGGATTTTCTCTACTTCTTTCTATTCCAGGAGGATGAACCTTACTTTGCCCATGAAACAGACAAGGAATGAAAGTGCTGACCCAGGGGTCCTCCATGCATTTGCTCGGTCTATGCAAACATGGATTCATATCCATTGCGGCGGACATGGAGATGGACCCAGTTGACAGTGCTCCTGCTGGATCTGGTTTGGCAAGAAGAATTGGCTCTAACAGTGTTTTAACTTTGGAATCTACAGGCAGGAGAATGAAGCTTGCTGTCCCTGAGGCCCATCAAATCTTTACCGCTCAAGGCTATTTCCAATTACTCAGTGAAAGAGTAGAGCTGGGGCAAGTGGAAATGCATTTTGTTAGCAAAAGGAGATTGATGACATCTCAAGCACTATTTGCAGATTCGTAATATTCTCCTGGAAATCCCTGAGCTCAGAGTAAATTTATGCTTTCTTTCACTGTGACCTGTTTTGATAGAACCGTGGAAGGTCATGGCTGGATGAAACCTTAGAAATCAAACAAATCCCCTATTTACAAAGGAAACCAAGGCTCAGTGAGGTTAGACCCAAGGTCACTGAGCTCATTAGTGGGCCTTGAGAGAAAATGAAGAGAGTTGTCTTTCCTTTTTAAGGGGTGGGGGGCCCACTTTGTGAGTGCATGTTGTAAGTGCTTTTGTGTGATGATACCAGAACTTTTTAGTAAAAAAAAAAAAAAAAAAAAAAAGGTGGGGGATTCTTTGAAATACAAAGCCAATTCTCTCTCTGCCAAGATCCTTAAAAAACAATGGCAATGAGCTAGGACATCTGTCTATCATTGGGAATTTAGGAGGCAAATATTTTCATAGAACCTAAGTGTTCAAACAAACATGAGTAGCAAATACCGTCTCGTCTCCAGCTGAGCCATTAAAACTTGGACAGAGAAGAAAGGCAGAATAGAAATAAAAGGTGGATTAAAAAATACAGGGTTCCAAGATTCTTATATCCGAAACATAAAATTAACTTAGACTTTTTTTTTTTTTTTTTTTAAAGACAGGATGGCATTAGAAGCCTTTGCACTATCAGTGTTGGCTTCTAGGAAAGCATATGAACTTAAAAGTTTCTCCTTTGGAATGTCAGTTTGCGGTGAGGAACTGGCAGAGCTGGCTGTGTGCTTAGAGGGTTGTGTGAACCTTAGACAGAGAGGCTCTCTCCCCATCCTCCACAGGACTGGGTGGGCTCTGAGTTGTCGGGGGGTGGGGTGAGCTGGGCTTGCAGGCTCTCCAAGAGATTCAAGCCAGGACTTGACAGGGCAAGTAGGATCCTGGGCAAGGAGAGGTCATGCATGGGGAAAGGCAGTATGGGAACAAGAAGAGCCAGAGCCAGGGCCAGGCTGTTCATCTGAAGTGAGACAAAATCATGGGGAAAGGCAGAGGGATCCGGGCTCTAGATGTGCTCCTGCTGTGTGTTTTGGTGGTGGTGGCAGCGGAGAGGTGTGAGTAGGGACGGGCCAGATAAGTGCAGCTAAGTTGGGCTTTTGACTTGGAGTTTTCAAATGATTTTCAAGTAAAAGATGGAATAAGGGGGATGGTCTTCCATCCCAGAGTGATTCCTTGATGGTGCCCTGAGCTCAGGGTGGCCAGGCACCTTGCTTGTCCCACGGGACTAAAGGAAATACAAGTTCTCAGGATGGCCAGCATTCCCTGACTTGGGTTCTGATACCACTGGTATTGAAATGAACCTGATTTCCTTCTTCTTTTTAGGGAAAAGCTGTACTCTCTGAAGAAAAGAGGGGAGAAATTCTTCACTGTCGCTTTGGAAGTAGTCTTGCGTAGATATGGGCTGAGGGTCTCCTCACCGAGGTCCTATAAAAATTTCAAGCAATGAGCAAACTGTCTTCAAGCTGATGAGGACTATGTGACCAATGATATGACTGATCTGAGGAAATTCCTTAAAATGTAACTTTCCCAGACCGGTGTGATAATTACTGTAAAAATGCCATTATTGGAGATGCATTCTTTATCATCAACCTAGCGTGAACCGGGCAGCGTGTTTTCAAAGTGCGAAATCCTGATGGGGATACATACCCCATCAGGTCCCTGTGGCTACCTTGTGATTGAACTGAGTAGTGCAAAGACTCGGGGTCCAATGACAGCTCTGGGTGAGGATGGGTGGGGAAGGAAAACAGAAGTTGAAGGCAAGGGGCAACATTTCAAGAGAGGAGAAGACACCCCTGGTATAAGGTTTACGTGTTTGCCACCTGCAGAGGGCAGTCCTGGGAGAGGGGTGCTTGTCTGGTTCATGAAACACGAGGGTGTGAGCGGACTCGGTGCCAGGGCACATTGTGTGTGTCCAGGGAAAGGCACGGGGGACAGAAGCTTGTGTTTACTGGAGGTTGTCATTGCATTGATATGACCACCATACATTCAATACTCATCCGTACTTTCCAAGGTTCTTCCTCATAGGAGGGGGATGCAGTAGGGAGGGAGCAAGAGGGAGCTCTGTGAAGCCGATTTCAGGGAAGACGACGGAGCTCAGGGAAGTCCACTGGTGTCCCTGACGCCATGAGGTCAGAGCTGGTGTACTGACTGCCTTGGTGGATTCCCAGGAGATTAAGTTTGCAAGCGGTGGTTGCCGTAGCTCTCTGCTAACTCTGACATGGTGTTTACAGCTAATGTTTTGCATGTGCATACATGTGTTTTTATTGCAGAGAATTTCACCACATTCTCCAGGTGCTTCTCGAACTCACAAGGGTTGAAGACCTGCAGGCTGTTGTTCCATGCGTTGCTGGCATGGTACTAGAAAAATTCCATAACCCTCCTGGGGAGAGATTGGGGCCCACAAGTGAAGTGGGGAGCCCAGCCTGGCAGGCAAAGGACCTCAGAGTCCCTCTGTCCCAACCCAACTTAAGGGATCTACAAAGCCCACCTCAAAATGTATCCCTTTGGCATATTGACTATTTTAAATGAAAGTCACTTAAAGACACCACCATTGCAAGAACTGACCCCACGTTTGTCCCCCTGAAAGCAGGAAACAAATCTCCCATATGGAAAACACTCTCCCTGCACTAAGAAGACATCCTTATCACCAAGAAAGCTGTAGAAACAAACCTTGTTATTTTTTTTTTTTCTAATCTACTTGCTCAGCCTAGATTCTGCTTAGAATTCCCTACTAATTACAGCTCCCAAACACCTGTTTTCTTTGTCCTGTCAATTCCTCACGAATTTATGTCTCTTTGTCTAAGGTGTATAAACACTGCCTGCATTGGTCATTTCTTTAGGTCTCAATTTCATTATTGGGCCTCCTTGTGTGCATTATAGAACATTTTTTTTTTCCCTGCTGCTAATCTGTCTCATGTCAATTCAATTCTCAGTCGTGTGAAAGACTTCAAGTGGTAGAGAAAGAATTTCTTCTTCCCTGGAGAACCCTCGTCAGGGATCTGCAGTGTCACTAAGTGAACATCTAGCTTTCAGTTTCATTGCTTACTCAGAAGACCCTCCAAATGTTCACAGGTACTGTGAGCCTGGTGCAGGAACAACATTTTGCCTTAAGGAAGCCTAGCTTTAAGAAAATCAGTTTTTTTCCCCCTGACAGATTTTTTTTCATTTTATTCTATTTTATTTCTTTTCAGTGCTCCAGAATTCATTGTTTATGCACCACACCCAGTGCTCCATGCAATATGTGCCCTCCATAATACCTGCCACCAGGTTCACCCAAATCCCCACCCCCAGCCCCTCCAAAACCCTCAGTTTGTTCCTCAGAGTCCACAGTCTCCCATGGTTTGTCTCCCCCTCCGGTTTCTCCCTTCTCACTTCTCCTCTCCATCTCCCAATATCCTCCGTGTTATTCCTTACGCTCCACAAGTAAGTGAAACCACATGACAATTGACTCTCTTTGCTTGACTTATTTCACTCAGCATAATCTCTTCCAGCCCTGTCCATGTTGATACAAGAGTTGGGTGTTCATCCTTTCTGATGGAGGCATAATACTCCATTGCATATGTGAACTACATCTTCTTTATCCATTTGTCTGTTGAAAGGGATCTTGGTTCTTTCCACAGTTTGGTGACTGTGGCCGTTGCTGCTATGAACACTAGGGTACAGTTGGCCCTTCTTTTCACTACATCTGTATCTTTAGGGTAAATACCAGATTTTTAAAAAAAAATTACTTAAAAGATAAATACAGGGATAGGAGAAATTCTTTACAAAATGATGCAAAGTAATTTTTCAAAGAGGTTCAACTTATACAATGTTAATTTCCAAGCTTCTTGTGATCCCTTTAAGTTTCTTACAAATATTTGAGTATAAATAGTCTGATATTCTATGGGTGTTATGTTAGCTTAGGTCAGTGCCAGGTGCTAATCAGGTGCTAATCAGGTACTGGCCTAGTTAGGATGTAGCCAGCCAACGTTTTATCAGAAAGGCCAGATACATCTTTTACAAAGCCTCCTTGTTAATTCTTACATTAGGTATCAACAACAATGGGTTTTTATTAATTCTTGTTAATTAGCTCTCATTGACGCAGTTAAAAAGATTCAAGATGTGTAGATTAGAACTTGGAGGTGTTCCTTCTTTCTGACTGAATAGGACCTAAGAATTCACTCAACCATGGACCCATTTCCCTTGGGGATATTTTCTTAGCTTGAACCTCATTTAGTCCTAAGTCCAGTCATTGGTTTAACCGACGTGATAATGTTGATTCCAATGTTTTGAGTCTTGGTCAGGAATATTACTGTGGCTATTGTGAGCAAACCTTCTGTAGGACATGGTTGGAACACTTAAAGGAACAGAGCGTTGGGACTTAATCGACTTTAGAGAACCAGTTGAACTGTATTGAGCCTGGTTTGTTAACAAATGATTATCAGATGGATGTGTGTATGAGAATTTAGTATGATACTGGCTTCCATTATGACTTGCTGGCAAGGTTGCAGAGGAAAGCTAATTATTGCCCACCTAAATGCTCTTGAAAGCTACTGTGACTTATGAAACCAAACTGTAATCAAATTGGTTAAAGTAATTTGCAATAATCTTATTTTTCAGAAGGTTGCTAATTGTATATGAATATAGGATTGATCTACACAGATCAAAAACATTTTTATTATTCCAAAAATTGTGTGAGGACAAAGAAAACTCTTGAAGAGGATTTAGTGAGATTAGAAAGAAGGGATGAAAAGGAGGAAGATCTGGGGAGGTCTTCAGAGTACAGATGAAGATCTGCTATAAGGCACCCGGGAGGGGAACATGGAGATACAGAGACATCATTTCTGGCCAGAATAAATGGAAACATCAACCAGAAGTATTACCTCTCTCCCCACCCCAATGCTGCCAATAGAAAAGTTAGAGCAAGTGATATTATTATTTCCAGAACTGTACTCTAAGGAGGGTGTGACCATAATGTTTCACAAAATTTTCTACTTCTGTTTTCCACATTTTGCTTGTCTTACAACATCAACATTGGACCACATCTTTGTAGGTGTTCTCTGAGTTCCAGTTTTCACAAATCTAGTTAGTAAATGTTTATTTCATGTCTGTTGTGATTATAGTAGGTACTGAGAGGGATAGGAGAGAGATGTTAGTCTGAATTCTGACCTCAACAACTGGTTGAAGATGCCAAATTTACGGTCATTAAATAACTGGCAACCCATTCCATGCATTTCAGGGTCATGGCCATTATCATAATGGAATTCAGAGAAAGATGATATTGCAGTCTACCACAGTAGAGTGTAGGTAGATCAGAAGAATTTAAGGAAAAGATAGGGTTTGAGCTAAAGTTGTGGTTTAAAAGCATTAATGCTTTTTTGATGGGGGAAAAGAGATTCTTCAGAACAAAGTCAAAGGGCTTAGCAGAAGAGGGAGAGCAAACAGTCTGCATCAGAGCAGCTATATCACCTGGAAACATGAGGGTTCGGGAGACAGGGGGACCTGTTCTGCACTCTCTGTGGCCAGTCTTGGGAGATTTACATTGTGTCAAGCAGACATCTGGCCAATGATTCAGGTGTCAGCTTGGCGGGGAGAGTACACTGTGCCCATTACCATTAAGTGAAAAAAAGTCAAAATTATAACTACAAAAATCCTGTCTCGAAAGTATTGGGCCAGGATTTATGCGCCCACAGGCCAGAATTAATCTGCAAGTTTATGTGGTGCCGGGCTAGTGACCTGACAAACTCAGAATCATCCAGAAGGACGCTGAAAAATAAGAAATAGCATAGGAAGGACCATGGGTCCTATGTAGAGTGAGTAGGAGGGGGCTTCCTAGGTCCTTGGCTGCCTATCTCTCCCCACCCCAGCCTGGTTCTGAGTAAGTAGGTTCCACTAGCTCACCCCACCCCCCCACGTCCCCCAACTCAGCACACAGAAAATGGCTGTTATCAGCATGTAAACAAAACATGCTAATTTAAAACACTACTTTCATTGAAATCAAACACAATTAACTTATTATTTTAACTACCCAGTGGAGTCCATGGTGGAATTTTAAAAACCAAAGAAAAGAATATGATAACTTTAGAGAGTTCAAAGAACAGTCAGTCCATTTTATCAACACAATTGTTTGAGAGGTCACTGTTCTTTAAAAGAATTAGGGGTGAGAAGGTCTTCAGAGAACATCCGTCCGCCCTCCTCATGTACAGGTGAGGACTCAAGAGAATTACCCTGCTTACTTAATTTAGAGTGGGGTCAATGTTAGGGCAAGACTGCAAAGATTCTGGGTTTAAGTCCCACACTCTTTCAATGAAAATCTGATAACAAATTATGAACATTTATTTAACCTCATAGTTTTGTTTGTTTGTTTGTTTGTTTTATTGAGGTACAATTCACTTGAGATCCAATTCACTCATTTAAAGTACACAGATTGGTGACTTTTAATTTTTAAGATGTTATTTATTTATTTGACAGAGAGAGCAAGAGAGGACATCCAGGCAGAACAGCAGAGGGAGAGGGAGAAGCAGGCTCTCCACGGAGCAGAGAGCCTGATGCGGGGCTCAGTCCCAGGACTCTGGGATCATGACCTGAGCCGAAGGCAGTCACTTAACCGACTGAGCCACCCAGGCGTCCAAGATCGATGACTTAATATATTCACAGAGTTGTGCCTCTGTCACCACCCTTAACTGTCAGCCCCAAATACTCCAATTGGCCATCTCTGCATTTTCTTTGGGGATATTTCTGTCTGGATACTTTGTCCCCTCAGTCCTAGACAACCACCTGACTACTTTCTGTCTCTATCCTTTGCCAATTCTGAATATTTCATAAAATGAAATCATAGAACGTGTAGTCTTTTGCAACTGGCTTCTTTCACCCAATATATTTTCAATGTTCATCTGTGTCATAACCTGCATCTGTGTTTCATTTCTTTTTTTTTTTTTTTTAAGATTTTATTTATTTATTTGACACAGAGAGAGAGAGATCACAAGTAGGCAGAGAGAGGCCGGGAGGCAGGCTCCCACTGAGCAGAGAGCCTGAAGCAGGGCTCGATCCCAGGACCCTGAGATCATGACCTGAGCCAAAGGCAGAGGTTTTAACCCACTGAGCCACCTAGGCGCCCCTGTGTTTCATTTCTTTTTATTGCTGAATACTATTCCACTGTATGGCTAGATAGGCTTTTGTTAGCATTTCATTAGTTGTCGGACATTGGGTTGTTTCTACTTTTTGGCTATTATGAATAATGCTGCTAGACACATTCATGTGCAGGTTTTTGTGTGGACAAATCTTTTCATGTCTCTCGGGTACCTGCCTCGGAATCAGATTGCCAAATGATATGAAAACTCTATAATTAGCTATTTAAGGAAGTGCCACACTGTTTCCCAAAGCATTGGTACCATTTTACATTCCCATTAGCAGCACAGGAGCGTTTTGGGTTCTTCATATTTGCACCAACACTTAGTATCTGCCTTTTTTTTTTTTTTAAGAGCCATCCTTGTGGGTCTGCAGTGGCATCTTATTGTGGTCTGATTTGCATGTCTCCGATAGCTGCGATGTTGAGCATCTTTGCTGGACTTGCTGGTCCTTTGTGCATCTTCTTTGGAGAAATGCCTATTCAGATTCTTGTCCACTTCCACTTGGGCTACGCATCTTGAGTTGTAATAGTTCCCTATGTCTTCTAGATACAAGAACCTTATGAGATGTATATGATTTGCAATTTTTTTTTCTCCCATTCCGTGAACATATGGTCTTTTAACTTTCTCGATGGTGCCTTTTGAAACACATAGGTTTTATTTTTTTTTAATTTTTTTAAGATTTTATTTATTTATTTGACAGACAGAGATCACAAGTAGGCAGAGAGGCAGAGAGAGAGGAGGAAGCAGGCTCTCCGCTGAGCAGAGAGCCTGACGCAGGACTCAATCCCAGGACCCTGAGATAATGACCCGAGCCAAAGGCAGAGGCTTAATCTACTGAGCCACCCAGGCGCTCTGAAACACATAAACTGTAAATGTTGATAACTTCACAGGTTTTTAAATGCTGACTCATTTTTTTTCCTCTGCCTTTGGGTCATTTACAAATAGACCTTAATACACATGTGATCATAAAATATTTGCTAATAGAACACATGGTGAGTTGATCAATACGAGGTAGCTTCAGCTTGAGATAAAGGGCAATAAAAATGGGTAGAAGTGGTAGCATTAGAGAAAAAAAGCAAAAGAAATAAGGTCTAATGCTCAAGGGGATCGTGTGGAGAAGAGTTCTGTAGTTTTGCACAGGCAGGAATCACCCCAATTGCCCAATACCAAAAGACTCCTAGTCAGTGTCCCCATGAGAAAACATAATATCCTGAAGAAACAGAACGTACATAGATAAGGACAATCATGGGAGGTTATAATTGTATGGGTGCCCCTGTTGAGAATAAACAGACCCCTCGTAGCAATGCCTGGTTATTAACGAAGCCAGGTGTGCTGGTTCATTTCCGGTCCAGTTACTTTACTGCATGCACATAACACAGGGTTTCTGATAGATGTCTGTGTATTTATGTACGGGAGAGCCTTTTTATTACACTTGTGGATGGAGCCAGAGCTCCAAGTTGTTATCATTATAGCATGAATAGAATAAAGGGTTTTTTTTTTTTTTTCCTTGTTATTTTCCTTCTCTTTCTCCCTTTTCTTCCCCGAGTCTTGCCACTTCCCATCTAAACACAGGAATATACTAATCAGGGAAATATGCACTGTTGTTTAGTAAAGGGTCAAATCCATTTGGATGGAATTCCAGGCTCAATGTGCTAACAATGGCAGGAAACTGGGTCCTCGAGCTGGCTTAAGCACAGAGCTGTGAGCGATAGATTGTTGAAAGAGCCAGCCCTGGGATATGCTGCTTTGGCTTGCTTTGTGTTTGGAATGCTGCGATTGTTCCAGACACAATGAGGGATCTGTCTGTCCACACAGAGGTTGTAATTACAGGAACAGGAGCTAAATTACCGCTCTTAATTGCAAATGATTCTATAGCGGTCTGTACGCAAGGCGGCTAATTTGTCCTCTGGACCGTATAGGGACAGGCAGGACTGTTAATTTAATGGTTTTGGTGATTAAGGTAGTAGACCTTGTACCTTATATCCACTTCATCTACATCCAGGTGGTGCCAGGGTCCCCTCGGTTTACCTGTCTTGTTGGTTGGGATGACACAGGCCAGCACGTAGTACTGTCTCTACTGAGAAGACAGGGTATTGAAAGCTTCACTGTCTTTGGTGTCCTAAAACCTTCACTTCTTGTGATCATAACAGCCTGTGCAGAAGTCTCCTTGTGTATGTCATTGAGAAGCCACTTCCTAATTGGGAAAGAAGGTTGAAACCTGGCCCGGCGTCATGTTCTGGAAAAAGACAGCTGGGATCGATAACAGTTTGTAGCCAAATGTAACCACCAAGTGGATACTATTCAGTAAGGTCTTTGTCTTTTTGTTTATTAGGAAGCGCATTAGGAAAACTCACTCCTTTGGACTGCTTATAATATTATTCATTCATTCATTTATTCAGTCAACAAATGTTATTTGAGCACTCGCCGTATACTAGGTATTGCATAGGAATGGGTTGAAAAGCAGCCCAAGAGAAGCTCCACTCTGAGCTGACATTCTCAGTAGGGACCAAACGATGTCAAGGAATAAGGCCGTGTGATAGCATCATGACAGAATGATGCGCGCTTCGCGGTCTACAGATAAGACTGATGAAGAACATTCCAAGAAGTAACTAGAAACCTTTCCTCACCTATCATTGCCCAGAATTGAGATGCAGACCATTACTAAACCAGGCGCTGACAAGGTGAGTGGACTGACTCTTAGATCAATCAGACCCATGTCAGGAGAAGGGGTAGGGATGGCTTTCCTTGAGGCCCAGGCAAAGGAGGGAGCGGTAGATACCCGAATAAAATGCAGACTCCGTTTGAAAGGAGACAGGAGAATGATGTCGGGAGACAACCGACAATACCCGCTGCCTTTGATGGACAGGTCAGAGCATGCCCTCTGGCAGTGGAGAAGGGGCAGTGTGGGAGATGGAAGATAGGGAGGCAGTATAGGAGGAGAAGCCGTGAGACCTAGACCCCTTCAATGACAGTCACCAAGGAGAAGAGAGATCTTCCGGGAGGTGTGAGGGAGAAGGAATTATACCAGTCATTCTTAAGTGTTTGGGAGGAAAGGGACCCTTCAAGAATCTGATGCAAGCAGACTTCTATTAAAAGTCAAGCTTGTGGATTTGCTCCATTGTGGACTCAGTGTGACCTTGATGGCAGGGGAGCTGGGTTTGCCCTTTGCACGGGCCACAGTTCTTGGTTCGGAGGGACACCAGTGATTTTTGACCACATCGTGGGGTTGGAGACAGAAAAAAACAAGAAGCAGCTTTTCCCAGGGACTAACTACTCACATCATGGTCTGAAGCCCACCAAGCAGATGGGAAGACTGAGCTGCTAAGCATGTCGTTCAATGTCCTGCCTTTGGAGAATGGCAGCTGCTGGGTGCGAGCTGGCCTTTGCTTGACTCACAGTATGAAGCTGTCTCCTATCACCAGCTGCCCTATTTGGTCCAAGTGCGAATTACTGTGTTTACCAACCTTTTTCTTTCCTGGAATTTGGTGACCTCTGTTTGTGCAGCTGAAGGGGACACTCACTCTACCTCATTCCTGACAGTTTTAGGAGCTGACAGCAGAATATTCAAGGAATGACATCAAGTGACTTCCCTCAAGGTCATTTCCTGTCCGTGATCCCTGCAAAGATCACATTCCCTAAAGATGTGTGGGGGTCGGAAACAGACCCTATTCTGTCAGACAAGAGATGTCTGAGGCAGCTGTAATAGGCGGACGGGGGTTATGTGTGTGTTGACATCCTCTGTGACATATTTTGCTGGTGAACACACACCCCACAGTTGACTAAAAACAAACCAGGTCTGCTAGGCAAGATGACTAATGCTTGAGACTGAAGTCTTCACCCTGAGTCAAAAATTCTCATTCTTTTTTTTTTTTTAAGATTTTATTTATTTATTTGACCCAGAGAGAGCGAGAGTGAGCGAGAGAGAGAGACAGAGAGCAAGCACAAGCAGGGGAACAATAGGCAGGGGAGAAGCAGCCTCCCCACTGAGCAGGGAGCCTGATGTGGGGCTTGATTCCAGGACCTGAGCTGAAGACAGTCCCTTAACTGATTGAGCCACCCAAGCACCCCTAATTCTCATTTTCAAGGCAAATGCTGAGCTCAACAAATACGGATTTGACGCTCCCTGGGGCAGCTGTGTTATTAATGTGGATTATTAGAAACGGCACCCCCTTAGGTTCTCGAAGCAGGACCTACTTTCAGCATCTCTGCCCCTTGTGGACTTTCAGCATCTCTGCCCCTTGTCCTGTTCATGTGACACCCATGAGTGGGTGCAGCTGTAGGTGCTCAGAGAAGGCAGCCCGGTGAAGGGGACAGAGGATTGGGTTTGGAGATGTGGAGCCCTGATGTCACAGGCAGGTTCTGCCCTTCATTTCTGCACCATGCTCGGTCGTTTACCACCTGCTCACCTATGAAATAGACATAATCACGCTCTATTGAAGAGTGTCACCAGACCTGAAGATGAAGTGCAGAGGGTACCTGGGACATAGCAGGGGCTTAACAACTCAAGCATCAGGATTCACTTTGCTGCATGCCCTCTGCTTACCAGAGTTGTCATTTCCCTCCTCTCCCCCTTTATTTTATCTTAAGAGCTTTATTTCTTTCTTTAAGGGGGAAGACATCCAGATGAGTGATATAGATTATAGGCACTTACAGGTGGCTTCTCCATCACGTCTGTGTTCTGCATCCCAGAGGAGATCCTTGGTTAGAACAAACGTGATGATGAAGGAGAAGAAGGTGCGAATCAGGAGACCTCCCGTCTGTCCCTGGCTCTGCCCTAACCTGAAAAGGGCCCATGGAAAAGTCTTAAACTCTTAGGGCTTCATTTACTTGCCTGTCAAGAGGGGCTTGAATGGCAGGCTCTTGGTGGGTTGTTTCTGGTGACTCCTCTCTGAAGTACTGACTTAGATTCTGGTGCATGACATGATACCACTTTGCTAAGTCTGCAGATGCTTTTCTGTACTGGCTGATGCTTAGGACTAGATTTCCTTCGGTCAGCACAAATGAGGCCAGCACGCTATGCAATGCCCTCACCCTGGGTGTTCTTCTGGAGCGAGCGAGGCAGACGGGGCTTGTCTCTGCTAATCAACCTATACATTTCCAGGAAAATCATTTTTTTTTCTCCTTGCTATTCAGATACACAGCTTGTGCATGTGGGGATTTGTAAACACATTTGATTTATAAGGGGGTGGATTTCTCTGAAACATCATTTGTGTTCATTATGTCAGCTAGTTAAAATAATAAGTCAGCTAGTTCATTATGTCAGCTATCCTAGCGTGAGCTTGTTAAGGCGCTCGATATCACCCCTCTTGTTTTTCTCATACTCAGGAAAGAATGGTAGGTGAAGACGTATAATTCCAGTTCATAAAGCATCAGAGGGACTAACTGGGTTTATTTATGTTTTACTCAAGGGAGTGGAATGTGAGACTTTTCTCAAAGGGAAATTTAGCCAACTGGATTAGTATGCTTGAGCCAAATGTTAGCATCAGACACATTCTCCAACCTTCTCAGTATCTTGGTATGTTAGCAATGGAAGAGGCCTGTAGGATTTCTGGGCAATTTCTCCCCTTCTCTCAATTGCCCTTTTAGCTCAGTAACGAGCTATGCAAAATGTATATTCCTTTAAAGAAACTTTTCCGTTGAACACTTCTGCGGGAACGGAAATTGCCACACGTGGTGGAGTATCTCAGATGGGATTTTTTTTTCCAGTAAGAAAATAAGGAACTTAAATTCTCTATATTCTTAAAATTCACCCAATTAGTTGTAGTAGGGGTTTTTCGTATCTAGCTGGCTCCTGCGGGAGGCATTGAAGGCTCCCTGAACGCAAAGCAGTCAGTGTGAATTTTGACAGCAGGTGGCGCCAAACGTTTTCATTAGAAAAGTAACACTGAAGGCAAACCTCGTTTGCTAGTAAAAAAGCCTTTTAAGTGAGCGGTGCCGGTTCATTCACCCAAATACAGGAAACATGTGCCTTTCTTATTTGGTAGCTCTTTGGCAGTACACAGCTGTAGTTTGGGGTGAGTTATTTCCTTGAAGTTTGTTAAAAGGGAAGTATGGTGAAATTAAAGACTTGAAACAAAGCTTTATGAGAGTTTTGCAGACCAATTAAAATTGTCTCTCAGCTGCAAACCCTTCCATCAGCCCCTTCTTGGGGACGCCAAAAAACACAGGACAATGAGATGGTGGATGGCTCCATTTCCCCTTTTTACCCTTGCACAGAATCTTATTATTATTATTATTTTTTTTTTTTTTTTCAGATCTCAAGCCAGCTATTGTAGTCTGGTGAAAATGTTGTCCTGTGTAGGAAAGATTATCATTCTGTGACCTTAGTGATCCAGGTGCTGTTCTGGAGGGGGGCACACTGATAGCCTCAGACGTGGGGGCAGTGAGGAGGATAGTAGGTTTCTACCTCTGCTCCGGTCACCAGAAGAAAGTGCTGTCAGAACTCAAGATCCTGAAGAATAATGGCCGATGTACATTGCATTTTAGTTCTTACAAGACTTTTTTTTTTTTTTTTTTTTTGAGACAAACAGTGTTGGTACCTTCATGTTTTCATTCATTCATTGGACAAATGTTTTTTGAGAGTCCGCCATGCCAGACATTGTCTTCCGGAGACCGGGATCCAGAGGTGAAGAAAAGCATGTAGTTCCAGCTCTTAGGATACTTATCATGGAGCAGAAGAAGCAGATACTGATCAAGTCACCCTCATGCCCCTAAAACAACAAACTGAGGACAGTGCTTGGAAGGAAAGGAATGCTGTCCTGTGATGCTGTTGAACCAAGGAAGTTGACCTAGATTCCTAGATGCGAGCAGAGGTGGGCACAGGCAAGTTTCTGGATGGAAGTGTCCCAGCTGGAGCAGACCTGTGAAGGGTGAGGAAGAATTAATTAGGTGAGGGGGTAGGGAGAGGTGGGAAGAAAGTGCAGACCAGGGACAAACAAGTTCAAAGACCCCGGAGTGGGAGGGAGACTGGAGAGTGTGAGACACCTAGACGCAGGGGGAAGGAACTCAGCAAGGAAGGGAGAGTAGATGCTATTACATGAGCGAAAATGCATCATGAATGTCACACTCTTCTCCATGTTGATTCCATTCTCCAGTAGCACATATACACACATACACACGAGCACACACACACTCTCAACTTCTATTTATCGCCTGAGCTCTACTTGTCTCCTGCTTTTATAACACTGTTGGCTTGAACCCAGTGTCCAAATATTTCTGAAAAGTTTGGGCATTTTCCTTTCCCCAGTACAGTGACCCATGGGAGTGGACACAAGTACCTTTGGGGAAGGATGCTAGGAGGGAAATTCACAGAATACACCTGCAATGGTAGAAAGTGGGTTCTTCAGCCTTCATTAAAGGGAGTGTGGATCTGCGAACTGATTGGGACTTAGGAATGACCCTGACTTTCTGACATGGTGGCAACCTTGATTCATTCACCAGCCTTGGATATTATTTTAGTTATATACATCAAGCAGGGCAAAAAACCCTATGATCAATCTACCACAGCCTAAGACCCCAGCAGGTCAGTCTCTTCTGAGTCCTAATGTCCCCTAAGATGGCTGTACATATTTGTGTTTGCCTGCTCTAGTCTAACTACATGCTCTTTGTCACTTTCCCAAGGTCATGCTATTCGAAGAGCCTTTTGCAATGGCAGTATCTTACAGTCACCCCAGCCCACAGAGAAGAGCCACTGTGCTGCTTTTCAAAGACGTTGGTGTTTCCCTCATCAGTGCATATCTCAGGCCCTAGGGATGAGATCATTTATAGGGCTAAATCTACAGCTGCATTCCTATCTCTTGACATCTTTGAATTCTTCTCTTCTCTATTGAATTCACCATTTCTGACCTCTCAACTTTCCCCAGACTTCACTTCCAATGAAGCCCAAGGTTTCTTCAGCTGACAAGCCCTTTATCAGAACCACTTGCTGCTGCTCAGCCTAGCACTGGTAGATCCAGAATCATGGGTGACTGTACCCATATTTATCCTGATCAAAATGATGTTTATTCTTCCTGCCTGGCTCAGTAGTCCTCAGGATCCCTTTTCTCACACATTCCCAGATCTTTGTCAATATGATAAGTCTTACAGTGGGTAAATCTCCTACTGGGTTTGACTTTGTAAATCTTCGCTTCCCCTTTCCCCTAGATTTCGAAATGCTGGGCTCTGACTTCAGTTACAGGTCTGGGGATATCAAGGATCCTTGTGTTAGTGTGGTTAGGAGCATAGAGCATGAAGAGAATCTATACTTCTCCTTTCGGAAGGTCAGAACCTTCAGGCCACACATGAAGAGCCTAATCAGACTGGGAAGGAGGTGATGAAAAGGGGGTTCTAAGAACAGGTTGAGGGTTGGGAAAACTAGAGGTCTCTAAATCCTCCCATACATCCCCATTCCAGTTTTCTTCCGATCCTTACACATAAAAAAAAAAACAACAACAAAAAACCCAAACAAGCAAACAAAACACATAAAGATAGGAATTCAGCTGATAATGTAATTTGGAACTTCATTTCAAATTTTGCCTTTGATTTCCATCTACATCATCCTCTTGACATAGTCCTCAGAATCCTTGGTGAAAATTCATGATTTATGTTTTTCATCTGTTTTTCATTGTCAGTGCCTTGACCACATCTCTTGACCTTTTTTACTTCAGTGCTCCTGGGCTGGACTTCCAATGGCCGGCATTGCCGTCTCTTTACCTGGAGGCTTTCTCTGGTCTCCAGAGCTGCTCTGTTCATATGAGGCAGACTAGAAAGGTGGGGCACCTAGCCCCCAGGGCAGTAGTACCCACAGGATGACTGCTGCGCATTAGTGTACAGACTCTCCAGCTGTCTTGATGGCTGGATGATATGGCAGGATGATCCTGGCGAATGTCTTACTCTCTGATCTAGAGCACCCCTGGGGGCTTGAGCTCCAGCTGCCCCTGGTGTTTACTGGGATACGCTCCTAAACAAATGATGTGCACTTGAATCCTTGTCTCAGAGTCTGCTTCTGGGCAAGTCCAAAGTAAGATGGGACCTTATTGGAGAAAGCTCAGGTAACGCACAGATGGATGAAGATCCAGACTGTGAAAATGGGAAGCAGACTAGAGATGTTAGGGAACAAGATGTATGGCCATTATTAATTCACAGGAACATGTGGATGGGATGCCGTTGGATACCATATGCATTCTCATTTAGGGTGATATCACCCCCCAATGAGCAGAATGCAAAAGTCCTACTCTTATGTATAAAGCATGGGTATACACACAGTACATAAGCAGATATACATTTTATCTACTACCTTAAAACTTCATGGGAGGGCAATTTAGTAAAAAAATGTCTGAAAAGTCTCATTAGGAGAATGACAGTGAAAAAAAAAAGTTGAGAAACACAGTCTTAGACACTACTTCCATGAATGCTATATTATTGTCCCTGATGCTCCCACCTTGAATTCTAATCTTAGCACCCTTCACTTAGGGATCATGGGCTGATGGGAACAACTGATTGGCAGAGTACATGTCACCTGACCCAGTTCTAGCTGTAGGGGCAGGGGAGGTAACATCTCTCTTCTTCTCCTTTGGTCGTAGCTGGCAGAGTTCAGCATTCCCCTGAAGCTCACAAAATATGGAGCTTTCTTCTCAAGTGGGAAGGAGGTCTGGGTGTAGGGCAACCCTCTAATGGTAGCTGTTTGCCTCTGAAAGATGGTGGACTTTGAAGAGTTTGAGGGCTTCATCTTGGGAACTCCCAGTACGGCCTCCATTCAGAAATTAGAATAGGAGATATCAAATATGTCTTGGGTTATGGAAATCTACCAGAGGTTTACAAACTATTCATCAGAGCAGCTTTTAAAACAGGGAGTACTTTAATTTGGTGTTCTTGAGTGGAAAATGTGAGGTAAGAGAGTTGTCCTTTCTGATAGCTCCTTGGATTTGGACCCTTAACCACATACACATATAGCATTAGAATTACCAAGTCCCCAACTAGACGTGCCCCATGGCGTGGTGGAAAGATCATACCAGTCAGGAGATCTCAGGATTGCCAATGGCTGGTGGTAGGATCACAAGCAAGTGCTTCTCTCACCCGTATGAGCAGTATGTTGAGGGCACCTGGGTAGCTCAGTGGGTTAAAGCCTCTGCCTTCAACTCGGGTCATGATCTCAGGGTCCTCAGATCGAGGCCGGCATCAGGATCTCTGCTCAGCAGGGAGCCTGTTTCCCCCTCTCCCTCTGCTTGCCTCTATGCCTACTTGAGATCTCTCTCTGTCAAGTAAGTAAATAAATAAATAAAATCTTTAATAAAAAATATATACCTTTAAGAGAAGGGTGTTGAGCTAAAAGAATTTCGGGTCTCTTTTATTTTCACCATTTTATTTACTTTAAAAAATTATTGTGACCTTCTCCTGTATCATGACCCATTAATTCTTCTAATAATACCAAGGAAAGATTTTATTATTTTCACTGCATGATGTGGAAGTGGAAGTTCAGTGATAAGTCACTTGCTCACATTCTCTCAGAAATGAAACAGCACCCTAACCAAGATCTGTCTGGCTCTGAAAGTCGCCAAACCACTGCGTCCCGTGCTCCAGGCAAAGTCTTAGATGTAGCAATGGTTGGCTTTTGGTATTTTCCCTGCTTCTGATGTGGTACCCTCTAAAGGCTGCCCAGGGGGTCCGCCATGTTGCTCTCATCCTGACATGCCTGTCCTCGCCCAGGATCTACACTCACTCTCCTTCTCTGTTTTCAGGTGTCTGTGCTCCTTCTGAAATGCACAGTCAGGAGTCTGAAATGCACTGAATGAACTATCTAGGCTCTCGGCCCTGAGTGCTGATAGCTTGCTAATCGGGTAAATAGGTATGTTAATGGAAGAAAGATAAAGCCACAGAAAGTCTGCCCGGAAGTTGTGGAGTGAATTAGATGTCCCTTTCAATCCAGTGTCTCTAAATAATACCCCAGTGTAAACCGTAAGTGCAGAGCTGGACGAAACTGATTCACAGTATGTATTGCTTCTAGGAGAGCAGCAAAAGCCCTAGATCATGAGCTGGAAGAGCATATTCTTAGCTCTAGCTGTGGCAAGAAGAAGAGTGTGGTGCGGAGCAATAAAGACCAGAGAAGCAGGTGGTCTGAGAAGGCTCCTCCCTTCGGCACAAGTCACCCCCATAGGCAGCCACCAGGTCACTCTCCAGGTTTCTGTACCTGTCGTCCGAAGTGGAAAGCAGAATGCAGACTGAATTAACCCTTTGGAAATTTGACTGGAAACACAGGACCAGTGGCAATTTCTGAAAACACGTGATTGCTTTTTCTCAACATTCAAAAGTGTAATGATTAAATTTCCCCCATGGTAATCCAGAGGCAATATGGTCTTGGGGAAAAGCAGTGTATTGAGAGTGAGAGGACTTGGGTTTGGGCTCTGGTGTTCAGCAAATCAAGTCAACCCTCCAAGCTCCCTCCTGAGCTTTCTCTCTTCCTCCTTCCTTTTAAATCAGTTTTATTGAGGTATAATTGACACACAATGGAATGTACCCATTTTAAGTATACAGTTGATACATTTTGATAAAGGTGTACATCCACCATAATCTATATACACGACTTTTCTATTGGTCCTAAAATTTCACTCTTGTCCCTTTGTAGTTAATCTTTCCCCCTTTTCCCAGCCCCAGGCAACAGCTGACTGATCTGCTTTCTATCACTCTAGATTAGTTTAGTCTATTTTAGCGCTTTATATAAATAGAATTAGACAGTTGTGTGTGTGTGTGTGTGTGTGTGTGTGTGTGTGCGTGGTGACTTCTCATTGCTCTAAACCCTCCCAGGGTGCACCTTGCCTGGATTGTGGTTGATATTTTCGGCTGTATATTCCTTCAACCACAACTTAGCAGAATGACTGAGAGGAGGAACTCCCAACAAAGAAAAGATCCAGAGACAATGGCCTCTCCCACAGATCTAATGGATGTGGATATAAGCAAGATGTCAGAAATAGACTTCACAGTAGAAGTTATGATGTCAGTAGTCAGGCTGGAGAAAACTATTAATGACAGTATGTATTCTTTTGTATCTGGCTTATTTCACTCCGCATGCTTTTGAAATTCATTCATATTGTTGCATATAGCAATAGTTCTTCCTTTTGCTTATTCTTTTTTATTGCTGTGTATTATTTCATTATGCAGCTTTGCTTCTGTTTATCCATTCACCCATTGATGGTCATTTGGTGTTTGTCTCTCATAAGTAAATATGAACACTCATGTAACAGTGTTTTTGCTGACATGTGGATTCATTTTTCTTGGGCAAAACCTGGCGAGGAATTGCTGAGTCTTATGATAAGGGTATATCTATTTATTTTAAAAAGTACTCAACTTTCCCAAACTTCACCATTTTATAGGTGCGTTCCAGTTTTTTCATATCCTGGCTAACAATGGTTATAGTCAATAATTCAAACTTTAGTCATTCTTGTGCAGGTGAAGCGGTTTATGAAGTGCATTGTGATTTAAATTTTAACATTCCAATAACTAATATTTTATTTTTTAAAAATTAAATTAAATTAATTTATTTGTCAGAGAGAGAGAACACAAGCAGGGGAAGCAGTAGGCAGAGGGAGAAGCAGGCTTCCTGCTGATCAAGGAGCCTGAAGTGGGATTCAGTCCCAGGATCTTGGGATCCTGACCTGAGCCAAAGGCAGACACTTAGCCGAATGAGCCACCCAGGCATCCCCCATTCATATATTTTCATTTTTGAAGTATCTGCTCATATACTTTGAACATTTAAAAAATTATCTTATCATTTAGGTGTAAGAGATCTTTATATATTCTGGACATAAGTCTTTCATCAGATATATAGAATGCAAATATTTTGTTCAGCTTGATATACTTTCCAAGTAGTTGAAATTTTAAATTTTGGTAAAGTCAACTTACAAATTTATTATTTTATACTTTGTGCTTCTTGTTGTTTTGTCTAAAAATCTTTTGGCTTATTTCCTCACAAGGTTATGAAAATAAAGTACAGTCATGTATATCAAAGAATTTTGTGAACTATAAAGTATTGTACACACCTGAGGTATAATAATAAAGATAGCAGCAAAAATAACAATCATGATAAGTAAATCAGCAAGCCCTTTAGTAAAGCACAACTCTCAGTGATTAAAGAATTACAAAGAAACACCTCCAATCTAGGGAGTTATGAAATATATATTAAAGGTCCACAATAAGATGGCAAATTGTATGTGCCATGTATCAACATTAGAGCTACTCTTAATTGAATACTTAAGGCATACAAGATAAGTTTTTTTATAAACATTATTTTAATTAATCCTTAAAAGAATCTTGAGAAGTAAATGTTACTGTGTCTTCCTCAAAGATAGAAAAATCAAAGTTCAAGAAGGTTAAACAGCTGAGAAAGTTTACATAGAATGTGATAGAACTAAAATTAGACACACAGTTGTATCCTGATTATCCATTATGTGGTTAGACCGTTCACTTTAAGAATTCAGAGGACAGTCAGAGATGTGTTGACTTGAAGGCTGAGGGAATGCTTTCGATAGGAGGTGGGGGTTGAGATAGATCTTGAAGAACATTTAAATAAAAGTAAATAGGAATCCAATTTTATCAAGAAGGAGATTGATTATGGAAGCAAAGAAATAAAGATAATATGTTCCAGGGACATTGACTAGGCTGATTTTACTAGTTTGTAGGAGTAGCCATTAAGGTTGAAACTATACTGAGCAAGATGGTGATAAATTATGTTTAAAGTATTAATATATTACTTTAATGTCAATATATCTCCAAGTGTAGTACAAATGTTGTTTTTTTTTGTTTTTTTGTTTGTTTTTTTTTTTTTTACTAGTAGTACTTTTTAAATTAATAGTAACCCATACCAATATACTTGACCATTAGGTGCTTCCCACATATCTCATTATCTTGCATAATGTCCATTCACTTCTTTAAAGTTTGTGAGGGTCTGCTCTGTGTGGGCATTGTACTTGGCATGGAGAATAGAAAGGTAAATCCAATATTGTCCCTGCTTTCTAGGAATTTACAGTTAATGTTTAAGTGAAAGTATCTGTTGAGCAAAAAAAAAAAATGAGGGTTGTATTCTAGAGAGACATCAGGGCTAAAAATGTAAATTTTATAGTTACTGACATGTGCACAAGGCACATGTGCATTTTCTAGAAAGAAAAACAAACATAAGATTGCAACAAGCCAGGGTGCCAGGGTGTCTCAGTGTGTTAAGCGTCTGACTCTTGGTTTTGGCTCATGTCATGATCTTAGGGTCGTGGGATTGAGCCCAGGGTAGGGCTACATATTTAGCAAGGAATCTGCTTCAGAGTCTCCTGAATGAAATGAAAATGAAATGAAAAAATGAAAAATTAAATGAATGAAAAAAAGTGAAAAAAATGAAAAAAAAAAAGAAAAATGAAAATGAAAAAAATGAAAAAAAAATCTAGGGGCCCCTGGGTGGCTCAGGGGGTTAAATTCTCTGCCTTCAGTTCAGGTCATGATCTCGAGGTCCTGGGATCGAGGCCTGCATTGGGCTCTCGGCTCGGCAGGGAGCCTGCTTCCTCCTCTCTCTCTGCCTGCCTGCCTCTTTGCGTACTTGCGATCTCTCTCTCTCTGTCGAATAAATAAATAAAATCTTTAAAAAATAAGATAAAATAAAATAAAATAAATGAAAAAAATCTGAAAAAAAAAAAAAAAACCAAAACAAAGATTTCAAAGAGCAACCAAAAGCAGTTGGAAACTTTTTTTAAATTTCTGGATTATATACATGTGCATACACACACACACACACACACACACAACCATTTTAGCTAATCTTGCAACAAGGAAGTAATGGGAAATGTTACCTTGAGGTCACAAAGTAGTTATTATTATAATATGCACATTACCTTGAATCAGTAGTTATTATTATAATATGCACATTACCTTGAATCAATGAACTAGAGAAATGGATGTCAGTATTAGATAGGTGGTCAATATCTTTTTAATGCTTATGATAAGCCTATAGTTAAATATTTCCGAGCTTGAACCATGTTTTATCTTTTAAGGGAAATGTGGATCATTTTCTCAGGACCTTTAGTCTTAGGAGAGAAGAAAATAGCTCATTCCCAGAGGTAGAGCTGAATTTTAGTCAATATGTTTGGGACTTATCTCCATTCCTTTAGGGAGACAAAGATTTTATGAGGAATTTATAGCAATATAATATTACAATCCACATACTACATAGCCCAGAGAATACTTTATCCAAGCTTGTATTGCAATAGAGCTGACTGAGAAAGGTTTCTGAGTAAAAGGAGATTCTGTAGTCTTGGAAGCAGCAGCATAACATGATGTCCAGCCGGGGGGCCTGAAGGACATTGTCATTAAGAACATCTGGTGAGAGAGTGATCCCGACAGAGATGCTGGGTGAAAAGATGCTTAGTGGGGAGGAGAAAGGGAGGATAGGAAAGGCTGGGACCAGAACCCCGCAGAAGGCCTGTGATAGGGGGGTGGGAGAAACAGAGAAGATGGAATGGAACAAAACTGAGCACAGTCTCAGGAAAACATTGAGTTGCAGAAGGCGAATAAAAGAGTTTCATCAGAATCAAATGGAGCTAAGTGAGAGAACATGACACACTTTAAAAAGGTCTTAGATTTGGTTTTTCAAAGTGATTAGCAAAATTTTGAATATAGTTTCTGATCGTAACTTTCTGAGATCACCAAGTTGTTTCATTAGCTGACTTTTTTGCTTCTGGAAGATTCTGAGGAATCAATATATATCTATCTCTATCTATATCTATACACACACACACACACAAATAAATGAGAAATAAACATATTTATGATTTAAGATCACCTTGTAGAGATAGATATTGGAGAAAAGAGTTGAAATATGAAGGCAAACATGCATCTGTAACAACTGATAATTTCAGGGGCTTTCTCTCTCCAGAAGCCAGTGACTCCCCTTTGTCCACAAACCAGAGCACTCCTTCTTCTATCTGGAAATCGAAGTCTTGACTTTTGAGGGTTGTCTCCCAGGATTCCATACCTTCCCCAAAACTGGGCAACTACCCTGAACCCACTTATCTTCCCCACCCACATTTGTTTAGCCTCCACTTACACTTACTTTGATGCATTTTTTCAACATGTATCTGTATTCCTTCTTTTGGCCCTGTAAGGGAGTCACCATGGAAACTAAGATGGATGTGGCCCCTGTCCATGTGAAACTTTGCTTCTCATAGAGCAGGAAGACATTAAATAATAGCACATCTAATCATGTAACTATGAGCTATGTGCAGAGGAAATTGATATAAAACATGAAGTTTAAATAAAAGGGCTCTACCAAAACTGGAGGCTACAGAGGATATCCCCAAGATATGAGGAGTATGTAGGAGTTAATTTGGTAAGAGGTGGTGGAAATGTCAGAGGTAGAGTGAACAGTGTGAAGACCAGGAAGGAAGCCTGGAACACAGAAAATGAGATAACAGCACAAGATGAGGTAGCGAGGAAGGCAGGGACCAGACTAGCCATAAGGTGGGCCTGTATAAGGCTTTGATCTATTTCCTACAGTTAACTAAAAATGACAGAAGGATATCAACAGAGGAATTATGTAGTCAAATTTATGTTTTAAAGATCATTCTGGGAAAATAGACATGAATAAAAATTAATTTCATATAACAACAATAATAAATGAAATTAAAAGTAATTATACACCCTGACTAACTGGGATTTATTCTAGGGATGCAAGTCTGGTTTAAAATGTGAAAATCAGTCAGTGGAATCCACCATATTAACAGGTTAAACACAGGAGAAAAATCACATGGTTATATGAATCAATTCACCAAAAGCACTTGACAAATCCAACACCCATTCATGATAAAAACTATTGGAAAAATAGAAATAAAAGGAATTCCTTCAAACTAGTAAAGGATACAATATAATTTATAACAATAAATCAGACTTCATGGTGCAAAACTGATGTTTTCCCCTTAACATTGAGAGTAAGGCGAGGCTCTCCACTCTCATAATTGTTATTCATAGAATAACATAGAACTGGAAATTCTAGCCAGTGCGATAATGAAAAAAAAAGGAACTAAAGTGCATATAGATTGACAAAAAAGTAATAAAACTGTGCCATTTGCATATTACAGGGTGTCCATGTAAAAATCCCAAGGAATCTACAAAATAATTCCTACAACTATCAAGTTCACTGTCACTACAAGATCAGCATACAAAAATCAGTTGTATTTATATATACTATCAATTAACATGCAGAAACTGAAATTAAATAAACACTACTTACAATCACAAAGAGATGAAATACTTAGGTGGAAGTCTAACAAAACATGTATAGGACTTATGTGCTTAACACCACCAGGCAATGAATCAAAGATCTAAGTAACTGGAGAGATATTCCCATGTTCATGGATAGGAAGACTCAACATAGTAATGATGTCAATTCTCCCCAAATTGATATACAGATTTAATGTAATGCATATTAAAATCCCAGCAAGGGTTTTTGAAGACATAGACAAGATTATTGTAAAATATGTGTGGGAGGGATGTGTGGGTGGCTCAGTCCATTAAGTTTCTGACTCTTGGTTTCGGCTCAGGTCATGATCTTAGGGTCATGGGTTCAAGCCCCTAGCAGGGCTCAGTGCTGAGCAGGGAGTCTGCTTGAGGATTCTCTCCCTCTGTTTCTGCCCCTCCCCCTTTTAAAATAAATAAATAAATCTTAAAAAAAGATATGAAGAGATATTGCACCAAAGAAAATATACAAATGGCACATAAGCACATTAAAAAGGAGGGCACATATTGCATGGTGCACTGGGCATGGTGCATAAACAATGAATCTTGGAACACTGAAAAAAAAATTAAATTAAATTTAAAAAAATGTTTGACACCACCAGGCATTAGATAAATGCAAATGAAGACCAAAGTGAGAGAATACTATACACCCATTAGAACAACTTAAAAAAATGATGACAAGGATGCAGGGAAGGGGATGCAGAGAGAGTGGATCTCCCCTGCATTGCTGCTAATATGGTACAGACAATCTGGAAAATGATTTGCTGGTTTCTTGTAAAACCAAATATACAGTTACACTCCTGGGTTTTCTAGAGAAATGAAGACTTATGTCCACATAAACACCTGTACACAGTTGTTCATCGCAGCTTTATGTGTAAGAGCCCAAACTGGAAACAGCCAAAATGAATTCATAGGAATTTGCTCAACCATAACATTAGTACTACTTAGCAATAAAAAGGAACAAACCATTGATATACAACAACTTAGATCTCAAGGGTGTTCTCTTGAGTGAAAAAAAGCCAATCCTAAAAAGTCACATACTTTATGATTTTTAGGGGTATAGTGTTCTTGAGAAAGACTAAATTATAGAGATGGAGAACAGATTGAGGGTTGCAGGGGTTAGAAATGGTGGGGCAGACAGAGGAGAGGGGTAGGTGTCACTATGAAAGGGTAGCATGAGGGAGGTCTCTGTGGTGATGGAATAATAGCTCTGAACCTTGACTGACTGTACCACCACTAGTGGTGGTGACATCAATCTATACACATGATAAAATGAAACAGGACTATATTCACACATTGCACCAATGTCAAATTCCTGGCTTTGACCTTGTACTCTATAATTATGCAAAATGTAACCATGGAAGAAAATGGGTGCGGAATACATGGGTCCTCTCTGTCCTATGTTTGTACCTTCCTATAAATCTATGAATACATCAGAATTAAAGTTAAGAGAAAGAGGCCACTTTGGGTGTGGTATGAAGAGACTAATGGAAAAAATGGTAGAATGGTTTCGGGCACAGGGAAGTGACAAGAAACCAACTGAGAAATTTCCCATAGTTGTTGATCTGACTTCAAGGCTAGTAGTGAGAGAAATGGAGAAAAGCAAACAGCCACGAGAGATTTTTAGGTAGAAAGATGGAAAGTTTTTCTTTGGTGTTATATATAGGGTGAAGGAGAGGACATTGTCAATAATAACATGCAGGTTTCTGGATGACACAATTGCCACGATGGTGCTGCTATTCACTGAGGGAGGAAATGGCAAGAAGAACAGGCTAGGGGTTCAGGGGTTTGAGTGTGGAGATTGAATTAGTTTAGACTTCTTGAATTTTGAGTGCTTCTGAGACAGCAAGGTAGAACAGCTGATGGTCAGAAACTCAGAGTTGAGTCTATGGGAATCCAGAATATAGCATATTTAAAGTCACATTGGGAGGATCGCTTTAGGAAAGTTCAGCACATAAAAGAATGAAGTCCTAGGATCTAGTCTTAAGAATTTCCAACATTTAATAGTCTTGGTAGAGAAGCGAAGCAACAAAGGATATTGAGGAGGAGTTGGCAGAGAAACAAGAGAAAAACTGGCAGCAGATAGTATCAGGGAAGCTGAAGACAGAATGTCTTCATCACAGTACTGGATGGTCTGAGAAGTTCTTTTAGATTAGAACAGATGTCCCTTGGATTCATGCTATAGAGGTGGCTTTATTGAGTATCTCTTTTCCTCCCCTAGCATGGTAGAGTTGATTAAGGAGGCAGTGGAAGGGGTGACAATGGATATGGCAAAGTATACATAATTTTTCCTGAAGTTTGGCTGTGTGGGGATAGAGAGAACTATGGAGGGAGGTTTTCATTTGTTCATGGTTAGTTGATTTCAGAGACATGTCTGGAAGATGCTTAAGAATACACACAAGTAAAAGTACATGGTAGAGTACCTGAGAGGCACGGGTTCCAGAACTTGGAGGTGGAGACATCACAAACCACTTTTCCAAAACCAGAGAGAGAAGTACCTCTCGTTCAGTGATACCAAGCTTTGGGTTGGAATGGTAATCATGGCACTTGGGTTTAATCTGTATTCTTCATCTGAATAAATATTATTTCCTTAAATTACATGTTGGAAGGTTAAAAAGGTTAAAATAAAGTAAGAAGGGAAGTTGGAATCGACCCAGCTCAGAGGCTGAGAGGAGTTGCTCCTCCCAATGGTGTGTAGGACTTGGACAGAAGCCACTGGACTCACTTTCACCCCCTACATTCTCCAGCAGGTCAACACCCTTCTCTGAGCCTAGGCCTTGTCAGATACAACATGGACCACATGGCTTTGGAGAGGAGAGGTCTTTGAGATGATCTATTTTTTTTATATGTATATTACTTTGAAGAAAGTTGTATTTTCTCTGCTCTCAGCTTCCCTTAGGAGCTGACAGGCCTTGCAGGTGATTCTGGTCAAACCCCTGATTACAGTGAGCCAGTCTGCACTGTGGCACACAGTGTTATACTGGAAATATAAACAACTGACTGGTGTTTGGGTGTCTGTTTAAGAAGGAGTGGTGGCTCATTTGTATTTGGGCAGAGAAGTCCTGATTTTGTGTTCACACCCTGCAGGCCCCATGAGAAGTCAGGTCCCCAGGCCCCATCAGCAGGGCAGCCAGAGACAGTAGCACAGGCACCTAGGCTTTCGTATCTGCTGAGACCAGAAGTGGTGGTTCTGTTCTTCTTCTATTATACAAAGAAGCATTCCATTTTCTTGAGGGGCCCTAGGCTCAACAGGATCAATTCTCTTTCTGCATGCTTTTGTTGGTGTTTGGAACCCTGCCAATTTAAAATCTTTTTATTATTCTCTGCACAGAAACGTCTCCCTCTCTATTATGCTAAGTGAAATAAGTCAGTCAGAGAAAGACAAATATGATATGATCTCACCCTTATGTGGAATTTAAAAAACAAAACAGGTGAACGTAGGGAAAGGGAAGGAAAAATAAAATAAGTTGAAATCAGAGCGGGAGAAAAACCATAAGAGACTCTTAACTCTAGGAAACAAACTGAGGGTTGCTGGAGGAGAGGTTGGTGGGGTGATGGGGTAAGAGGGTGATGGGCATTAAGGAGGGCACATGATGTAATGAGCACTGGGTATTGTATGCAACCAACGAATCACTGAACTCTACCTCTGAAACTAGTAATATGCTCTATGTTCATTACATTGAATTCAAATAAAAAATTTAAAAAAAAGAAATGTCCCTCTTTTTATGCATCTATCTGTTGGGGCTTTTTGTTTATTAATTTATTTTAGGGATTTTTTAAACAATATGTTATGAATTAATTTTAGTCTTATAACGAAGTGTTAAAAATAGTCCCAAAAGATTTTGTATACTCTTCTAGCTTCCACAAATGAAACCATTATACAACTATCAAAACCAGGGAAGTAGAAATAGTACAGACAATACTCTTAATCAACAGACCTTATTCAAATGTTGCTAGTTGTCACACCTATGTTCTTTCTATAATGTAGGATCCAAGCCAGCATTTCACAGTTGCAATTCTTTGTCATGACTCTCATCTGGGACAGGTCCTCAATGTCTTTTGTCTTTCATAACCTTGATACTTTTGAGATTGTCTCTCAGTGTGGTCTATCTGATCTTTCCTTGTAGCTGAATTCAAGTTTGTATGCTTCTCCCTTTTAAGCACTAGGTCTTGAGTTTGGGAGCTGGAATTCGTGTACTCCTCATTCATCATGAGCCTGTGTTCTTAGTGAAAGGCACATTCATTTAGAGAAAAAAGAATCCACTCCTGGCTCTACCTCTGGAGGTATAAAATTAATCCTTAAAGCAACTAATATAGCACTTACGGTTCACCTCCTGGGTTTTCATGAAACATTTTTTTAAGGAACATGAACTTTAAGTGTTATATTGTTTAATGTTATATTGTTTAATGTGTTTTAAAGCTATTTAAAACAGCTAAGTACCTGAGGGTATCAGTTCTTAAATCCCTATCATTAGTCATCATTAATTCACAAGGAACACAGCTAAATCAACAAAAACTAATGCTTAGCCCAATTACTGGATCAACAGAAATTCTTCAAGACTAAAGTCACTCATAAATAACTTCACAGCATAAAAATGCCTAGGCCTAATGCACCAGTCACCAGTCATGGGGCACGAAGGGGCCAACTTTCCAAGAGATTTGCCGGCTGGGTCCCATTACTGACATCTCCAAAATGTATATGGAGAACTGACAGTGGTCAAGAAGCTCTATCAAGCTTTTAACTCAAATGCCACATGAAAACTTGGACTGGGCTAGGAATCAGAAGCCCCTTTCCAGTTCCCCAGCTTATTACCATCTCACCTTCGTCAAGGAATATGACCTTGCTCATTATTCACCTATTTCTTCTATTGACCCATTTTTAAAAACTGTGGAGGATCTCCTATGTGCTCAGCTCTATGCCAAGCCAGAATGGCTTATGTTGAGTTAAAATAGATAAGGTCTTTGGTCAAGAGGGGTAAGGAATAGTGTTCTGGGGATGGGGGCAGGGACAGTGTGAACAGAGCCATTTGGCAGAAGAGAGCAAGGATTTTGCAAAGAGACCACTGCAGCTAGATGGCAAGCAAAAAGGGCAAGCAGCATAGGAGCTAACTCTGTAGGGTAGGGAATAGTGAGGCTTTGGGGATCACTGCAGGTAAAAATGAACACAAAATGGGTCCTAGAGCTAAATGTAAAAGCTAAGATTATACAATTTTTAGAAAGAAATAAAGGGGTATTTGAATTGGGATCCTGAGTTAAGCTAGGATGTCTGGATATGTTACTAAAAGCAATTCAACACAGAGAAAAAAATGGTAAAGTATGCCTCAAGAAAATTTAAAACTGCCTTTTATTTTTTAATTTAATTTAATTTTTTTAGGGTTCCAAGATTCATTGTAAAACTACCTTTTGTTTATTTTTTTAAATTTTTATTTATTTTTTAAAATTTCTTTTCAATGTTCCAGAATTCATTGTTTATGTATCACACCCAGTGCTCCATGCAACATGTGCCCTCCATAAAAGATACTCTTAAGAGAATAAAATGGCAAGTCCCTGGATAGCAGAAAATGTGAAAATATTTGTAACATGAATATGTAAAGAGCTCTCATAACTCAGTAAGAAGAAAACAAACAAGCCAATTAAAAACCGTGCAAAAGACTTGAATAGATACTTCAGCAAAAAATATATACAGAGGGCGAAAAAAAAAAAAAGCAGATGAAAAAGATACCTTGACATTCTCAGCCATTAGGGAAACACAAATTAAACCATGATGAGATAACTTTTCTAGAAAAGCTAAAATTTAAGCTAAAATTTAAGACTTATCATACCAAATATGACAGAAGATGTGAAGGAACCAGAACTCCCACTGCTGGTGGGAATGTAAAATGGTGCAGTCCTTTGGAAAATTCTTGGCAATTTTTTTGTTTTGTTTTCATTTTTATTTTTTGAGAGAAAGCACATGAGCATGTGAGGAGGGGTGGGGCACAGGGAGAGGGAGAGAGAGAATCCCAAGACTTAAGAGGATCTTAAGACTCTGTGCTGAGTGTGGAGCCGGATGCTAGGCTCAATCTCATGACCTTGAGCTCATGATTTAGGCTGAAATCCAGAGTCAGACACTTAACTGACAGAGCCACCCAGAGCCCCTTGGCAGTTTCTCAAATTAAAATATTACCTACCATATTATCCAGACATTCCGCCCTAGGCATTAACTCAGAAGAAATGAAAGGACATGCCCATGCAAATACTGATGCATGGATCTTCATAGAAGGGCTATTTGTTAATATCCCAAACCCGGAAACAGTCTAAATGCCCATCAGCAAATGAATGCATTGGGGTATATCTTTACCATGGAATGCTACTGAGCAATGAAAAGGATTGCTAAACAAGCTGAATGTCAAAATAATTATGCTGAGTAAAAGAAGGCAGGCGGAAGGTGTATACTCTGTATGATTCTATTCCTATAACATTTCTGGAAAATCGTTTCCTGTAATGACAGAAAACAGATCAGTGCCTGGAAAGAGGGGGCAGGGAACAAGTAGGAAACAAGGATTACAACAGAGCATTAAAAAAAAGGAAATCTTGGCCGTGATGAACATTATCGCTTTTGTGATATTTTTGATGATTCTGGAGGTAGAGTTGTATGTCAAAATTTATCAAATTATATACTTGAAATATGTGCAGCTTATTTCAGGTCAGTTCTGTTTTATGCAATTATATGTCAATTCTATTTTATTCAATTGTGTGTCAATCCTATTTTATTATATTGCAAGCCGATTCTATTCTATTCTACTATTTGTCAAATCTCTTAAAAAAAAAAAAAGCAGGGGGTGGGGCTGAAGTATCCGCGTGGCAGATAATCTCCCAGATGCTAGAGATCTTCATCTTCAGGCTGGACAGTGAGGAACAGAGTCCAAAATCGTCTTGCAAGCTTGCTGGGCAATCACCCCACTGCGGGGCTCTAGACATTGGGTCTGGAACTACCAGCTCCGGGGTAGGATCGGGCTAGAGATGCTCCCACTTGATTGTTATCCCTGCTGCCTCCTGCACAAGGATGTAGCTGTACATTCCCACTCCAGTGTGGATCCCGAGTCTCCATTTCTCTAACTTCGGATTTAGAGTCTGAGGCGGGAGCTGTGTCACGGGTGGGTCCTGGGCCATGTATCTGTGTGGGAGGCTGGGGGCTTGCATGTTTGCCTTCTGAGATGGGAGGGTTCCGCAATACTGTAAGGGTAACCAGACGCTAGGTAGCCAAGAACAGCCAGGGGCCCCTTCCGAGCTTACCCTCTGTGCCCTTCACAAAGAAAGGAGTTTTTATGAAGATTTTTGCGAGAATCTAGTGAGATCGTATATGTGGAAATACTTTGTAATTTTCTGTATCAATGCAAGCTGTTATTTTTCAAACCCATAAAATTTTGGAACTGAACATTTTTTTGGTCAACTAGAGTCTTAAAGGAATACGCAGGAATTAAACAGCAGAGGGAGAAGGCCCGGTGAGCAGACAGTAGGAGATGCCAGAAGACAAGAGAAAGGCCTGGATTCCAGGCTGTGAAGCAACCGGCAGAGGGCCCCGGGAGCACAGCCCAGGAAAGCCAACTCCTTGAAGGAAATTCTTTCTGCAGCTATTTCTGGAACTTTAGAATACAATAAAGATGGGTGTCTTTGCAAAAGCATAACAGGTCAAAAATGGACACCCTTTGAAATCTTACACACACCTGTTATAAATAAGTTGAGTTACAGATGTCATAAAATACTTTTGTATGAATGTGTTTGCATCTGTCTAACACGTTATTACCAATTCAGATCTAGGGGAATGCTGTCCCACCCATTCTAATGTAACTGTCTGATCTATGTTATCTGATGGCATCATTTTGCAGCACCCATCCTCAAAAAATAAAACATGTGTGCGCACGCACACACAAACACACACGCACACGGTTTGTTAATCCCAACTGAGCAGACTAGATGCTTCAATGCTGCGCATAACTCCCATGACCTGGCCTTGCCTTCAGTTCATACTACCAAGGTCAACATTGAAAATAAGAGCCTTTAGTCTACAGAGACACACAAAGACCTTCCAACTGTATTTAGAAGGTCCGATATCTAACTGCACCTGTGATATAATAACAAAATAACATTAATTCCTTCAGGTATTATTTGCTGTGTGTTTTTAAATAAACTTTTGTATTTTAGAGCAGTTTTAGAATTACAGAGCAATCATGAAGACAGAACAGAGCAATCCTGAATATTTCATACCCAATGTCTCCTATTGGTAACACCTTGAGTTTAGTGTGGGGCATTTGCTGAAATGGATAACCAGTATTGATAGATTATCGTTAACTAAGGTCCATACTGTATTCAGATCTTTTGGGGTTTCACCCAACATCTCCTGTCCTAGGATCCCATCCAGGGAACCACATTACCTGTAAGTCACTGTGTCTCCTTTGGTTCCTCTTAGCTGTGATGGTTTCTCCCACGTTCCCGTTTCTGGATGGCTTTGACAGTTTTAAGGTTTACTGCTTGGATATTTTGTAGGCAGTCCTTCAGCTGGGATTTAGCTAATTTGTTTGTCACAATTAGATTGGGGTTATCTGTTTGAGAGAGGAAAATTACAGAGGTGAAGTGCTCCCTCCATCACATCATATCAAGACACATGCTGTGGACAGGACTTAATCACAGTTGGTATTCACCTTGGTTACCTGAGTTGGATGTGCTCTGTGTTGTGTGTGCCTTGTTCATTCTGTGCTCTGTCTGCCACTGATGTCTTCATTGTTTTTCCAATATTTTCTTTTTTTTAAATTTTATCTTTTCAGTGTTCCAAGATTCATTGTTTATGCACCACACCCAGTGCTCCATGTAATCCATGCCCTCCTTAATACCCATCACCAGGCTCATCTAACCCCCCAACCCCCCACCTTCTCTCCTCTAAAACCCTCAGTTGGTTTCTCAGAGTCCACAGTTTCTCATGGTTTATCTCCCCCTCCGATTTCCCCCGATATTTTCTTTTTCTTTCTTTTTTTTTAAAGATTTTATTTATTTATTTGACAGACATCACAAGTAGGCAGAGAGGCAGGCAGAGACAGAGGAGGAAGCAGGCTCCCTGCTGAGCAGAGAGCCCGATGTGTGGGCTCCATCCCAGGACCCTGGGATCACGACCCGAGCCGAAGGCAGAGGCTTTAACCCACTGAGCCACCCAGACACCCCTCCCCCAATATTTTCTTATGAGAACTTGAAAACATACAGCAAAATCAAAATTGTAAGTTTTTATAATATTTACAATATAATAATAATATAATATATAATATTATATATATAATATATAAGGCGGGAGCTGTGTCATATATATGATATATATATATTATGTAATAATATATAAATTATAATATATTATATATAATTCATCTTTTTAAACAAAAGATATTGTGTTGCCATTTATTTTAGATTCTGCCAATTTTGCCCCATGATACAAGAGGAAATAGGACAGACTTGTTGCAAAGAAACAAAGGAAGAGAATCATACTGGATTTTAAAATCCAAGTTCTAGAGATGTGGCTGTAGGGACACACCAAAGAGAATAGCACAGGGGAAAAATGAGCCTGCAATTTAGAAACTAGTGGAAAAGTCCTTTGACATTATAAAGTGTGTCAGAAACAACACTGCAACTCCAAAGATTGTCAGGCAATCCCACGGAAAGAAGCTAAAGAAAACTATGACCCAAGGCATGTGTGACTTCAGGGCATTTGCAGAAAATGGAAGAGGCATTTGCCAGTTTTAGATAGCAGGAGCAGGACTCCAAAGGCACTGTGTCAGAAAGATCTGGAATTGCATTCCCATTTCCTGGATCCCATCCCCGGCACTAAATGGGAAATGCTGGGGTACCAGATTTTAATGTTTTATTCCCCTAAGGCAAAGAACAACACAGTGACTGTCCCTTTACACTTTTCCTTGTCCATCCGTGTGAGGGTTTCCCCAGGGCAATAGTCTTTGTATTAGTTTTCTAGAGATGCTGTAAAAAGGAACCACAGACAGGGATGTTAAACAACAGAAATGTATTTCTCACAGTTCTGGAGGCTCAAAGTCTGAGATGGCTGCTGGCAAGAATGGTTCCTTCTAAGTGTTGTGAGAATCTGTTCCTGGACCCTCTCCTTGGCTTGAAGATGACCACCTTCTCCCTGTATCTCTTCACCCTGTATTTCCTCTATCTCCGTGTCCAAACTTCCCTTTTTATAAGGACACCTGTCATATTGGATTAGGGCCTACCCTAATGACCTCATTTTAACTTCATTATCTTTATAAAGATATATATATATATATATATATATAATAGATATATATTTTAGAATGTCATTGCATGAATTGCAGGAGAGGGGTTGGGGGCACAACTCAACCCGTAAGTCTTCAAATTCATTTCTTGTATAACCCTTAAAAGAACTTGGAGAGGGGTACCTGGGTGGCTCAGTGGGTTGAGTCTCTGCCTTCGGCTTAGGTCATGATCTCAGGGTCTTGGGATCGAGCCCCACATTGGGCTCTCTGCTCAGCAGGGAGCCTGCTTCCCCCTCTCTCTCTGCCTGCCTCTCTGCCTACTTGTGATCTCTCTTTCTCTCTGTCAAATAAATAAATAAAATCTTAAAAAAAAAAAAAGAACTTGGAGAAACTACATACCCTTCATACCGTTTGACAGGACATTTGAGAATTTAAATCATAGGTTTAAAACAGTTTTTGGCATTTTGTAACTATTATTTTTAAATAAATGATTACTCTTTCAAGTATATCCAAAAAAAATCTAAATACCATAACAATTTGATTCAATGATCATTATCATTAAAAATACGTGCACAGGGGCGCCTGGGTGGCTCAGTGGTTAAAGCCTCTGCCTTCGGCTCAGGTCATGATCTCAGGGTCCTGGGATCGAGTCCCGCATCGGGCTCTCTGCTCAGTGGAGAACCTGCCTCCTCCTCCTGACTCTCTCTACCTGCCTCTCTGCCTACTTGTGATCTGTTTGTCAAATTAAAAAAAAGAAGAAAAAAAAAATACGTGCACAATTTCCCATGGAAATTTTAAATCTTTCTGTTTTCCCCTTCCCATTCCAATTCCCCTAGTTTTATCTTCGTGTAATATATTTCTATGCCAGGAAGTCCCATTTTTGATCACCCTATTATCTTTCTTTTTGATGAAATTATTAATGGAAATTAAAATTTTAAAATTATTTTTTAATTTAAATTCAATTAATTAACATATAATGTATTATTGGTTCAGAAGTAGAAGTCAGTGATTCATCAATCATATATAACACTTCTCTCGAAATAATATAAATAGTGCTTCTCCCTCTGATTAGTTCATGTACCCATTGATGAATGGTTTTATACTAGAACAACACAGATTTCTGCACTGGTGTTATTCCTGTCCTCCACTCTGTTTTTACAGAAGTAACTGCTCAGGAAATATATTCATCGTAATAAATAAATGGAAATGAAAAGTGTTTGTTATAGCAATTTTATCCAATTCTTTGAATCTTATTCAAATTACATGTCAAATACTACCTAGTCATTTACCATCAAAATTATTTAGTATTCCTCTTGCTAAAAATTCTATTAAATTCTTCTTCAGATTGGTGAAAATTGAAAACCACCTTATGTGAATGAGAGTTATTCACACATTCAGTTTCTAGGAGGAACACCTAGATTTACCAAATAGTTCTTTAACTTACAGCACCGTGTATAGAACAGATCACTGTTTTAGAGTTCTCCAAGAAGGCAAGGCAAACTCTAAAATGAGGTCTTGGGTTCAAGTGGTTTATCTGAGCATTGATCCCAGAAGGTATATCACAGTGGGGACTTTCTGAGTATCATGTAGAAGGCACCTCAGAAATGTCCCATCAAAGGACAGGGAAGTGGGGTATTCACGCCCTTTCATTACCTGCCCCTGTGCCTGGCTGAGGATCAGAGATAGCCTTCCTTAGGCAAAGACTCAGCCCTTACCCCGAGAAGGTTCGGTGAACTTAGAGGTGGGGTGGAGGATATGCAGTGGGACGTCAACTGTGTCTGTAATAACTGAAAAAAATGGAAACATTGCAACTTTCATTACTGATAGAAATATGTATCTTACTGAATTTTATTTTTTTTAAGATTTTATTTATTCAAGAAAGAAAGAGAGAGAGAGAGAGCATGAGCAGGGGAGGGGTGAGTAGAGGGGGAGAAGCAGACACCCCGCTGAGTGGGGAGTCCAACCAGGACTGTGGGATCATGACCTGAGCTGAAGGCAGCTGCTTAACCCACTGAGCTCTTATTACACCACTCTTATCACATTTTAAAATATATTTTGGGGGCGCCTGGGTGACTCAGTGGGTTAAAGCTTCTGCCTTCGGCTCAAGTCATGATGTCAGGGTACTGGGATTGAGCCCCGTATCAGGCTCTCTGCTCAGCCCCCGCCTGCCGCTCTGCCTACTTGTGATCTCTCTCCCTGTCAAATAAATAAATAAAATCTTAAAAAATATATGTATATTTTCATCAAAACCTTGAAGCTGCAGATTCATCTCATTTAATTTATAAAAAATACCTTCTCTATATTGACAAAACCAATAACCTTTGTCAAACCGAGCAGCAAAATAAAACATTTTCTGACAGCGATAGTTTAACTTCATTTTTGATTCAAATAAATGTTAATATAGGATTCAAAAATCTCATTAGCTATTCCTTGAATTGAATTTGAATTTAATATTGAATAAATATGAAACACTACCAAACAACTGAGAAATAAATTTCAAGACGCATGTTGTAAAGAGATGATTCAAATGGTGTAGAGATAGTTAATTTATTCACTTTATAATAAGTCATCCAAACAACAAAATGAATTGACATGTTATTTCTCATTATTTAATTAATAATAATGCAACATACGATTTAGCTAAAATTGTAAATTATTTCTGAAATGGTGTATATGATAAAAAAGCATGGTATTCCTTTGGTAAGTGTGTTTGTATTCATGTATGGATTATTGGTATTCTGCTTTGGGGAATAATTAATTGACTTAGAACCCAGTATAGATGTCATAAATAATGTCATTAATTTCTAGACCTCGGGGTAAAACATGTCCTCGTATTTAAAGAACGAGAGAGACACTTACTGCTGAAACTCATCTGTGGAGAAGAAACTTATAATTCTATCTTTTGTTGTTAACTGTAATAAAAAACATTGTTTTATAAATAAAATTAGATGGGAATTAATTTAAACTAGAATAGATGTTTAATGATATACTTTTATAATGTGCATTTTAGCTGCTTTACTTAAGAGCACACACCATAAAGAAAGAAATGATGAACACATTTTAGTTGCGAATTTTTATCCAATTTACTCTGGGCAGTTTGGGGTTTCCAGAAAGACACATTGGACCCATTTAAAAAAATCTGAGTCCCTGATGTATACTTCTCTGACTGTTTAAAGGTGCTTTTCTTTCCTGTGAATGAAACATTTTAGGCGTAAATACTGAGAATTGCTTAATAGAATTTCCTGCACCTAAATAAACAAGAAAAGTCATAGAGTATTAAAATAATTTTAAAATTTTAAATAATTAAAAAATTTAGTCATGATTTGCTCTCATGAACTCTCCCCATCCTCATCTTAATACAATACAAAGAGTAGAGTATTGTTCAAGACTTAACTCTTGTATGGCATAAATGCCATTGATTTTTTTAGTCAAAAGCTAGACCCCATATCATGTGGATTAGCATTAAGCTCCCACAATGGGTTATACATCATAGGAGACCCACAGATTACAAAAGGGAAAAGGAAAAAGGCACCGTCCCCGCCCTCAGAGTGCTTACAGTGCAGGAAGAAAGACAGACAATTGTAATCCCACATAATGACCACTGTAATAAGATACGGCGAAAGTTGCTAATAGACTGTCTAGGAGGGGGCCCCAACGTGCGATCATGTGTGGTTCTATAATTGTGAGAATGATTTGTATTAAATGTTCTGTCAGTAACTCCATCATATGTACCAACCTTCCCTTATTTTATACATTAGTCTAGACATAAATATCCTAATGAGTATGGCTGATCTGCTTGAGATCTCTGGGACTCTGATTTTCCCAAGGAAGGTTTTGGCTAGCATTTCCACCAATGTGCCATTGACAGTTTGCTGAGAACGTTGTTGATGTCCTTATTCAACTCATTTATCCTCAAGGAACGGATAAAGGGTGCAGGATAAATTTTGGAGGCAAGTCCAGGGCCAGCAAGCATTCTGCAGCTGTCCCCCCAGGTTTCTCTCTTCTTCTAGAAGACAGAAGGGTAGTGTGGGTGAGGGTAGCCCAGAACAAGGTGATGTCAGCAGCTCAAGCCAAGGAGGTGGGGGGTGACCCCCGTGGCCATCCTGCTGCTGCTTTTCCTTCTCCTTCTTCTTCACTCTTCTCCCCACTCCCAACCCCCATCAAAAGCTGCATAATCTCTTCAATAAATTAGTGAAACTTTACAATTTCGGAGCTGAAATTAACAAGAGATCTCTTCAAACCACTGGCACCTTAATTTATAAGAGAGAAAAAAGTAATGCTGGACACAAATGAAAAATCGTCATTCCTTAGCGCGTTTTGGAGGGGAGAGAGATGAGGAAATGCACGAGATGAATTGTGCCTGTGAACATTTGTGGGACAGAAGAGAGAAAGCACTCCCAATGGTAAAGCCATTTGTGACTTCACACGGGAGCAAATGTCATTGTAGCTGGGTTTTTCCTATTATGTCATTCCAGACTGGTTATTTTTAAGCACATAAGCACAAATATTTATTTCATGGCTGCTAGTTTTCGGTCTCACCTCGGTTGCTATTTTAGCATTTGTCCTATAAAAGGCTGGCTCTGGGATCTCACAGGGTGCTGTGAAAGAGACAGAATGTTCGGCAGGTCGGCATGAAGGCAGGACTAGGAGGGCAGAGGTTCTGTCCCCGGAGCAAGAGGAAGCCAGGTCCAAGGCACCGCCCCTGCAGGGGGCTGGGCCGTTCGCATTTATGGGAGAAAAGTGAGGTTCTTCCAAATTCTGAGGGAGTGAGGCTGGATGACGTTGGCGACAGTAGCAAAGCGACAGGAAGCAGCAAGTAAACTTCTTTCCTGGTCGTTCCCCATTGAAAGAGGCAACTGGTCAAACAGAAACGGAGTTTGCAGAGTCAGGGTCAGAAGCACAGTGCTGAGTATTCAAGCTTGAGTTGGAAGCCAAGAGAGAAAACCTTCCCTAATGAAGTTCACCAGGATGGAGCCCTAGCCACGCTATCGTTTAGTACACTCAGAAGACACGGTCAGGGTCAGGAGAGTAATTAAGGAAATAGGGGAAGACATATGCCTTCCCCAGGAAAGAGAATAGTATTAGTTTCCCTATGAAAATGTTGAGTTTTAAAGCATCCCTGTGGGGTAACTCATGCATGCTCCTGAACATTATTTATTAGTACATTCATTTATTTAACACATGTCAGGATGCCCCTCCTAGGTTCATGGTGTTTGCAGCTAAGCATTCTGTAGGTGGAAAAGAGGGCTCATTTAAAGCTAAGTTTTCCACTGTGGCCATAGCAAATGTGTCTAATGCTGGCCAGGGTCCTGGGCAATTACCTTTCACCATGTCCACTCTTTATCACCAGAATGGCTGTGTTAGAGAAATAGAGAGGGAGAAAATGAAAGCTATTTTAAAATATAAACACCACCTCATCCCCGCTATTTAATCCATTTTTTGCAATCTCAAGAAATTTGGGAGAGGAAGGAAGTTTGAGTCTCTGTCTTTAGGCACTGATTATATAAGGTGAGATTAATTTTCCCATATGTGCATGAAATCCATCTCACTGCTCTGCAGATATGCTTCTGCCTCACATAAATCTATTTGCGTCTAAGCACACGGAGTAGGGTGTAGTTTAGAATAGAAAAAAAAAAAGAAAGAAATGGGAAGGTAAGAGAGGAAAAAAATGTGTGAATGGCAAAGGGAGATACAGAGGATAATTCAATTCTAGGCTCATCCTTCAGAATGGGTCAAACCTATTAGGGTCCTGTCACTCATTCCATCGTATGTAATATTTATTGACATTCACAGGCCAAATGTGGCAGGTTAGAGTCTGTAGATGCAAGGCATACAGAAAAGAAAATAAATAAAAAACAACCCCTACCCTTGAGACACTTTCAGTCCAGGGGCATCTGGGTGGCTCAGTCTGTTAAGCATCTGCCTTCGCTTAGGTCATGATCCTGGGGTCCCAGGATCGAGACCCTCCTTGGGCTCCCTGTTGATGCTGCTCTCCCTGCTTGTGCTCTCTCTCTGGCTATCTCTCTCCTTCTCTCCCTGTCAAATAGATAAGTATAATATTTATTAAAAAAAGAACCTTCTGTCCAGTGGAGAAGCTGCATGAGGGAAATAAGCCACAGTGTGATACAGAGAACTCTGATGGGATGTACATGGGGCAGCGGACGGCATCAAAATCACACTAGAATTCTGGAAGGCTTCCTAGAGGAGACAGTACTTTCAGTTGGTAGAAAATAAAGGAGATAAGATTTGGGGAGGCGGGATCAGCATCTTTTTTTTTTTTTAAGATTATTTATTTATTTATTTGACAGTGAGAGACACACACAGAGAGAGAGACAGTGAGAGAGAAAACACAAGCAGGGGGAGTGGGAGAGGGAGAAGCAGGCTTCCCACCGAACAGGGAGCCTGATGTGAGCCTCTATCCCAGGACCCTGGGATCATAACCTGAGCATGGCAGACACTTAACTACTGAGTCACCCAGGTGCCCAAGGATCAGCATCTTTTAAGGCAGAGGGACAGGAAATAGATCAGTGCAACCAGGGCATGGGATGAGAGACGGAACAAGAGATAGGAGGAGATGGGCTGTCAAACACTGTGGAGGCTATGGAATTTTCCCCTACTCACAGCCTAACATGTTAGCATCTTCGCAGGTGACACAAGAATCCTGGGGCAGAGACAAAGTACTTTATTATGAATGGTGTAGCAAGAACAGGAGATGCAGCATGTTCACGCTTGTTTCCTTCCCAAATCCCGCAAGAGTGATGTGATGGACCCAAGAGGATGCTACACGTTCAGTGGAGGATCTCAGACCCAAGGGCACAGCCTTTCTTAAACAAGCAACCAACTATTAAGTCCCCACACTCCAAGGCAGTGAGCAGATCTGCAGTGACCATGCTGTGGCCACCTGGATCTCCTTAGGTCCCTCTGTGACTGGCTGCTGGTACTGCTCGGTGTGAGGAGATGGACAAGTCTTGCTGTCTGACCCACTCGGGAAGAGTGTGCACATATGCTCAGCACCCATGTGGACGATCTCTCCCAACAGGGGCTGGAGAGCTAAGCAGAGGGTCTCCCACCAAGGGCATTTTAGATGATGCTGAGGAATTTGAACTTTGTCTGAAAGCATGAGGAGCCGTTGAAGACTTGACCATATAAATGTGCCAGTGATCACTACAGTTTGAAAAGATGACTCTTGTAGCTATGTGTGGAGACGACTTGACAGCAAGCTGAGACAATGAAGAAAAGCCAATTAGGAGGCAGTGCTCATATTCCATGTGTGCAGTGAACTACCCAAAGTCAAGGTAGGAGTGGGGTGGGGGGAGGTGGCAAGTCCAAGGATATTATGAAAGGTAGGATCTGAATCTTTTCTGTGGGTTAGGTTTTTTTTTTTTTAAGATTTTATTTATTTATTTGACAGAGAGCGATCACAAGCAAGAATAGAGGCAGGCAGAGAGAGAGGAGGAAGCAGGCTCCCTGCTGAGCAGAGAGCCCTATGCGGGGCTCAATCCCAGGACCCTGAGATCATGAACCGAGCCAAAGGCAGCAGCTTAACCCACTGAGCTACCCAGGCGCCCTGTGGGTTAGTTTTTTAAAAAAGAAAATTTAAAGATTTTATTTGTTTGTTTGTTTATTTAAGAGAGATTGCAAGTGGGGGGTGCAGAGGGGAGGAGAGAGGATGAGAGAGAGAAAAATCTCAAGTAGACCCTGCACAGAGCATGGAGCCCACCTTGGGGCTCAATCTCAGGACCCTAACATCATGACCTGAGCTGATACCATGAGTCGGATGCCTAACTTGACTGAGCAATCTAGGCAACCCCCTCCAAAAAAAAGAAAATTTTAGGAAAAAAATCTAACGGCAATACTATTAACAACTTACTTTGTGTTCTGCATTTCATTAGCATTTTGCATGCATCGGCTTATTTGATCTTATTCTCTGTGAAGTAGATACTATTATATTGTTATTTTATAGATGAGGAAACAGAAAACCTAGAAGGTGACACCTCCTTGCTGCCAGGTAGGCCGCTGGGTGGATGGTGCTATTCTCCCCTTAGATGAGGTACAGCAGAGGTGGGGCAGGTCTGGGAGGGAAGACAAGGCATTTGGTTTTGGCCCACATTACGAACTAAATGTTTGCGATTTCCCTCCTCCCACCAGAAATTCGTATGTCAGAGTACTAATCCCCAAAGTGATGATATGTATGTATGTATTTAAAATTTGATTTATTTATTTTATAAACATATATATATATATATTTTTCCCCCCCAGGGGTACAAGTCTGTGAATCTCCAGGTTTACACACTTCACAGCACTCACCATAGCACATACCCTACCCAATGTCCATAACCCCATCCCCCCTCTCCCAACCCCCCTCCCCCCAGCAACCCTCAGTTTGTTTTGTGAGATTAAGAGTCACTTATGGTTTGTCTCCCTCCCAATCCCAACTTGTTTCATTTACTCTTCTCCTACCCCATTAACCCCCCATGTTGCATCTCCTCTCCCTCATATCAGGGAGATCATATGATAGTTGTCTTTCTCCGCTTGACTTATTTCGCTAAGCATGATACCCTCTAGTTCCATCCACGTTGTCGCAAATGGCAAGATTTCATTTCTTTTGATGGTTGCATAGTATTCCATTGTATATATATACCACATCTTCTTTATCCATTCGTCTGTTGATGGACATCTAGGTTCTTTCCATAGTTTGGCTATTGTAGACATTGCTGCTATAAACATTCAGGTGCACGTGCCCCTTCGGATCACTACGTTTGTATCTTTAGGGTAAATACCCAGCAGTGCAATTGCTGGGTCATAGGGTAGTTCTATTTTCAACATTTTGAGGAACCTCCATGCTGTTTTCCAGAGTGGTTGCACCAGCTTGCATTCCCACCAACAGTGTAGGAGGGTTCCCCTTTCTCCGCATCCTCGCCAGCATCTGTCATTTCCGGACTTGTTAATTTTAGCCATTCTGACTGGTGTGAGGTGGTATCTCATTGTGGTTTTGATTTGTATTTCCCTGATGCCGAGTGATATGGAGCACTTTTTCATGTGTCTGTTGGCCATCTGGATGAGTTCTTTGCAGAAATGTCTGTTCATGTCTTCTGCCCATTTCTTGATTGGATTATTTGTTCTTTGGGTGTTGAGTTTGCTAAGTTCTTTATAGATTCTGGACACTAGCCCTTTATCTGATATGTCGTTTGCAAATATCTTCTCCCATTCTGTCAGTTGTCTTTTGGTTTTGTGAACTGTTTCCTTTGCTGTGCAAAAGCTTTTGATCTTGATAAAATCCCAATAGTTCATTTTTGCCCTTGCTTCCCTTGCCTTTGGCGATGTTCCTAGGAAGATGTTGCTGCGGCTGAGGTCGAAGAGGTTGCTGCCTGTGTTCTCCTCAAGGATGTTGATGGATTCCTTTCTCACATTGAGGTCCTTCATCCATTTTGAGTCTATTTTTGTGTGTGGTATAAGGAAATGGTCCAATTTCATTTATCTGCATGTGGCTATCCAATTTTCCCAACACCATTTATTGAAGAGGCTGTCTTTTTTCCATTGGACATTCTTTCCTGCTTTGTCGAAGATTAGTTGACCATAGAGTTGAGGGTCTATTTCTGGGCTCTCTATTCTGTTCCATTGATCTATGTGTCTGTTTTTGTGCCAGTACCATGCTGTCTTGATGATGACAGCTTTGTAATAGAGCTTGAAGTCCGGAATTGTGATGCCACCAACTTTGGCTTTCTTTTTCAATATTCCTTTGGTTATTCGAGGTCTTTTCTGGTTCCATATAAATTTTAGGATTATTTGTTCCATTTCTTTGAAAAAAATGGATGGTACTTTGATAGGAATTGCATTAAATGTGTAGATTGCTTTAGGTAGCATAG